>NW_021703783.1:40695205-40828778 GCF_005190385.1 Monodon monoceros
GGGCAGTGATAGAGGCACCGTGCTACTGCAAGTTGCACGGCCCAGCCAAAAAAAAAATTTTAATAAGAATTTAAAACATAGTTCCCTGACTGGGGATTGAACCTGGGCTCTCAGCAGTAAGAGCACAGAGTCCTAACCACTGTACCAGCAGAGAATTCCCAACTATGTTCTCTTAAGCTTTATGCTCCTTCTCCACAGCTTTCCTCTGGTATATATTATATATTTAAATGAATTTTAAATCATAACAGTCTGAATAATAATAGGTAATTATAGCTAGTTTGCGAGGGATGTTAAAGTGAGTCCCTTTCCCAGGAAATTATCACTATGGTGAGAGCTGGCAGAAAGATAAGGCAATTTTAGTTCATTTCTCTGTCTTGAAAAACAGTTTTCACTATGGAATGATGTTGACAGAGATGGGAAGTAAGTGAAAGTCTTGGAATTTATAAGAATTTTGGTATGTTACTAATGATGATCAAATTTTCAAATCCTTAGGTTTCTTGGACATGAAAAATAAGGAAATGTGTACCTTTGGACTGACGATGGATAATGTAAAGCCAGAGAGTGTTTAGTTAAGGAAGCATTACCAAAACTGGGGGAAAAAAAATGTAGTTTTGATGGAGACACATCTGAATTATAGTTCTTCAAATGGTCCCATTTAAAATTTGTGCGTACACTGCACACCTTTCCCCTCTTTTTTTCTTCCTCCTCAACACTTCCCTGGGAGGGTGGGCTTTTAAAACACCTATCACTTAGTTACAGCGACACCTACTGGTGAGAGCCTTTGCAATCATTGTGCTGATTGCCCTGTACTTAGGGAAGACTGCAGTTTCTGCAATGTGAAGAACCAATTTTTAAAAAACGCTGTAATGGAGATTGACATATGTACACTATTGATACTATGTATAAAATAGATAACTAATGAGAACCTGCTGTATAGCACAAGGCAATCTACTCAGTGCTCTGCAGTGACCTAAATGGGAAGGAAATCCAAAAGAGAGGGGATATATGTATACGTATAGCTGATTCACTTTGCTGTACAGTAGAAACTAACACAATACTGTAAAGCAACTATACTCCAATTAAAAAAAAAGCAGTTCTACATTGATAATTTCAGGTCCACTTAAAAAATAAAAAATAAAATAAATTTAAAAAAAAAATAGGGACTTCCCTGGTGGTCCAGTGGCTAAGACTCCATGCTCCCAAAGCAGGGGCCCTGGGTTCAGTTCCTGGTCAGGGAACTAGGTCCCACATGCTGAAACTAAGAGTTCACATGCCGCAACTAAAAGATCCCGAATGTGGCAATGAAGATCCTGAGTGCCGCAACTAAAGACCCAGTGCAGCCAAATATATTGAAAAAAACAAACAAACAAAAAAAACACTGTCAAACACTGTTAATATACCAAAAAGTGGGGAGATGCATAGGCTGATTTTTGTTTTCACTGTGTCGGTGTTTTTAATGATAAAAGTTGTATAATTACACTATAGAAAATATGAGAAGGAGAAAGGGGAAAAACAAAACTAATAGCACTTCCCATTACAGTCACCAATTTGGTGTTTGCTCTATTTTATATAAATTTTAATGTATGTATTGGGTTGGCCACAAAGTTCGTTCGGATTTTTCTGTAACATCCTATGGAAAAACCCTAACGAACTTTGTGGCCAACCCAGTGTTTCTTTAGCATAGCTTTTTTTCTTAGTATGCATGTAATGTGTTTCTTGGTTTGTTTGGTAATATAGCATAAGCATATTGTCTAAATTGTTATACTTTAATTAATCATAAATTTTACTGACTGCCTAGTAGTCCATCAGGTTACTTGAACAGTTTATTTACATTTTAATTCATTTCTTCTATTGCTGTTGTAAATAATTTGATGAGTGTCTGTTCAAATGACTTTTTCCATAGTTGGATTTTTTTCCATGATGAGCATTTTTATGGACTCTGACCTTTCCCCAAATAAGTTATGTTTTTGCTTATTAGTGAGGTTGAATATTTTTCCTTCTCCTTGTTTATTTATTATTATTATTATTATTTTTTATTTATTATTTTTGTTTGCATTGGATCTTTGTTGCTGTGCGCAGGCTTTCTCTAGTTAAAGCGGGTGGGTGCAACTGTTTGTTGTGGTGTGCAGGCTTCTCATTGCAGTGGCTTATCTTGTTGTGGAGCACGGGCTCTAGGTGCGCAGGCTTCAGTAGTTGTGGCACACGGGCTCAGTAGTTGTGGCTCGCAGGCTCTAGAGCACAGGCTCAGTAGTTGTGGCGCACAGGCTTAGTTGCTCCACGGCATGTGGGATCTTCCCGGACCGGGGCTTGAACCTTGAACCCATGTCCCCTGCATTGGCAGGCGGGTTCTTTTTTTTTAAATTTTATTTATTTATTTTTGGCTGCATTGGGTCTCGTTGCTGTGCGCTGGCTTTCTCTAGTTGTGGTGAGCGGGGGCTACTCTTTGCTGCGGTGCCTGAGCCTCTCATTGCGGTGGCTTGTCTTGTTGCAGAGCAGCGGCTCTAGGCTCACGGGCTTCAGTAGTTGTGGCTCACGGGCTCTAGAGCGCAGGCTCAGTAGATCTCATATACCACGGGCTTATTTGTTCCGGGACATGTGGGATCTTCCTGGACCAGGGCTCGAACCCATGTGCCCTGCATTGGCAGACGGATTCTTAATCACTGTGCCACCAGGGAAGCCCTCCTTCTGCTTGTTTACAGATTATACCAGTTGATTTGTCTACTGGCATGATAATATTTTTAGGAACTTGCCTGAGCTCTTTTTTTAAATAAAGAAATTCATTTGCTGAAAATAACTTCCTCAAGCTCTTACTGGCTTTTTCTAATACAGAAGCTTTTCATTTTTGTATGTCAAATGAATTGATCTTTTCTTTTGTGGTTTCTTTAATGAATTCAAAAAATCATAACATAGATCTCTACTGTCTATGCCTTATAAAAGTTTTTGTCTTTTAATCATTTATTTTAGACTGCATTGGGTCTTCATTGCTGCGCGCGGGCTTTTCTCTAGTTGCAGCGAGTGGGGGCTACTCTTCGTTGCAGAGCATGGGCTCTAGAGTGCAGGCTCCGCAGTTGTGGCTCACGGGCTTAGTTGCTCCACGGCATGTGGAATCTTCCTGGACTAGGGCTCGAACCCGAGTCCCCTGCATTGGCTGGTGGATTCTTAACCACTGTGCCACCAGGGAAGTCCCTAAAAGTTTGATAATTGTTTTCTTTTCATATTTAAATATATGTGTGTGTGTGTATTTAACTCCCCTCCCTCCCTTTATTTTTCATTATGTTTAATATGAAAAATATAAAGAAGTCAACCCATCATTTAAAGAAACCAATATTAGTGTTTTTAAATTTTTTTCCAGTCTTTCTTTCCAGACATTTTTGTAAACATTGTACTTTATCTGCCCAGAATTATTTTTGAAGTGTGACAAGGGTGTGATATTGTAACTTCAATATCTAAAGTTACTTTGAACATATGGTTTGTCTCTCAGCTTCCTGACATCCAGAGCAAAAAAGGCAGCTAGAGATACCTTTTTCTGTCTTGTGTTTTATCTCACTAGAGTTTGGGTCCTTGACCGTAGAACCTAAATTTAGTGTGTGGCACACAACAGAGGTGAAATAAAGATTTATTGTATTAAAATAAATAAAAAATAAATGTTTTCTGTCTCCCTATTCCTGTGGTACCCCTCATCCCTGACAGTGTAGGTTTTTTCTTTTCACTTTTCCCCTTTGAACCTTTTCTTTTTTCCTTCCTTCCTTTTTTAAAAAAGAACTTTTTGAACTATAGTTTGCTTTTTAAAACAGCTTTATTGAGCTATAATTCATATACTCTATAATTCACCCATTTAAAACGTACAGTTCAGTGGATTTTAGTATATTCACAGAATTGTGCAACTACCACCACAATTCGAATTTAAGAACATTTTCATCACCCCAAAAAGAAACACTACTTGACCCATTAGCTATCGTGCCCCATTCTCGTTCCTCATCCCCAGTCCAAGACAGTCACTAATCTACTTGCCATCTCTATGTACTTGCCAGTTCTGAATGTTTCTTATAAATGAAATCATACAATATATGGTCTTTTGGGATTGGCTTCTTTCACTTAGCGTAATGTTTTCAAGGTTCATTCATGTTGTAGCATGTATCAGTACTTCATTCTTTTTTATTGCCAAATAATATTTCATTGTGTGGATATACCGATTTTTGTTTATCCATTCATCAGTTGATATACATTTGGGTTGTCTCTGCTTTTTGGCTATTATGACTAATGCTGCTTTGAGCATTTGTGTACAAGTTTTTGTGTGGACATGTTTTTATATCTCTTGATTATATACCTAGGAGTGAATTTACTGGGTTATTCAGTTTTTGTTTTTGTTTTTGTTTTTTTGGCTGCACTGCACAGCTTGTGGGATCTTAGTTCCCTGACCAGGGATCAAACCCCGGTTCCCTGCAGTGGAAGCACGGAGTCGTAACCACTGGACTGCCAGGGAATTCCCTGGGTTATTTAGTTTTAATGAGTCCCTTAGTCTGTATCTTCAAAAAATCTTTAAAAAAGCTTGTTGCCTGTCTTTTGTTCATATCCCTGGCAGTCTTGCTGTTTTCGGTTATATCCCAGAAACTTTGAAGTTCCCTGTATTCAGCCGCTTAAATCCTGCTTTCTTTTAAATCCTAAATACTTTTTTTTTTTTTTTTTTTGCTGTACGCGGGCCTCTCACTGTTGTGGCCTCTCCCATTGCGGAGCACAGGCTCCGGACGCGCAGGCTCAGCGGCTATGGCTCACGGGCCCATACACTTCACGGCATGTGGGATCTTCCCGGACCGGGGCACAAACCTGTGTCCCCTGCATCGGCAGGTGGACTCTCAACCACTGCGCCACCAGGGAAGCCCCTAAATACTTTTTTATCCATGCCTTACTCTTTACTGGAACCACTGCCCTACTTTAGACCTTTATTATTTCTCACCATTATCTAATGAAATAACCCAGAATATTCCACTATTTTCTTTCTAATAGTCCCCCTCCCAACTCTAATACTTCTCTTATTAGAGTATTTTATTAGTACTTTAATATACAAATTATAGGACAGATATTATACTTGTTGATTTCATTTTGTGTCTTCCCAGTGAGATAATGAAGCTGGGAAGCTCTATAATGGCCAGGATTATATCTATCGCCAGAGCTTGATACAATATCTGGCACGTGTCCTTATTCCTAGAGGTATACTTGCTGGGTTAAATATTAGTCACTTATATCTTATAGACTTGGTCTATATTGACTTGGTCAATACAGACCAAGTCTATATTGCCAACATGCCCTACACACACCGTGCTGTTTCCCTGACATATGCTTTTGTGCAGTCATGCTACTAGCAGTTGTATGAAAGTGCTTATCTCTCCATACTCTGATTTTTAAAAAATCAGTCATTTAAATATCTGTCTTGCATCTAATAATATCATCTGTTCTGAAGTTCATCTCTCCACCTACATCTTCTCTACTCCACCATCATCCCACACTCCACTACATTCCTTTATGCTGCCCATAGTCTTCCCTGTGCCTGGGATGCCCTTCCCTTGCCAACATTTTTCACTTGGCTAACTCCTATGCATTCTTTGAAGTTTGGCCCAAATCTCAGTTCCTTTAGGAAGCAAGCCTTCTCTGAAATTCCAGACTGGAGAAATTACCCTTTTCAATTCTGGAACATCTTTTGGATGGCTTTTACTGTAACGTTTATATCATTATTTTGAAATTATCTGTTTCTCTCTTTAGTGAACTACAAGCTTTTCAACAGTGAGAACTATTTCTTTGAATCTTCAGAGCTTTGTATAGTACCTGGAGCAATAGACAGTAAATAATTGATAAACATTTCTACAGATTGCCTTTAGGGAGTCCACATGGTGGTATAAGGCACTATAGGGATAAGCTCTTAAGTAAGTTTATATGTAGTAAAGCCTATAACTTATACATGCGTGTGTGTGTGTGTGTGTGTAAAATATGTTGTAACTTTAAAACAGGAAAGATTCAATGTGTAATAAGTTTAGAAGCAAGGTGTATATATGGATTTTTATAGAGCACAAGTTACTGATGAATTAGCAAGGGCTTGCATTCTGGAGCAGAAGGAAATAAATTTCTGTTGCCCATTCTCTATTCTTATGTGGTCTAGTTTAATACAAAATTATCATCAGAATTTTTTGTTACATGCTTACCCACTTACGGCATAGTTCTGGGAGTTGGACAAAGAAAATTAAAGACTCTCATCAATTTGAGTCACACAAAATAGTGACACAGAATACTGGTAGAACATACTGAGATACAGATTGCAGTCAAGAAAAATTTCTATGCCCAATGTAGTCATGACTCACATTAAGAAAACATAATTCCCTTTATCTTTTTTCTTTTTTTTTTTGTAGTTAGGGAATGCATTTAGCTGTATGTACTAGAAAACCTATTGCAGTGGCTTGACCAGATAGGGGTTTATTGTTCTCATACAATAATGAAATCTGGAGATAGTGAGTCCAAAGTTGGTGTGGCATCTCCAGGTAACAGTAGGAACCCCTGCCACGTTTACTTTTGCCTTAGTGTGGGACAATTGCCATGCTTGCAACTACTCCACTGTGGGTCATTGTGACCTTTCTAGACAGGATAAAGGAGGAAGCAAGCCTAGTTGTTCCCAATTAAAGAGGTTTCCTGAAAGTCTTATCCAGCAATTTTGTTTTATACCTGATTGACCAAGACCTTGTTACTTGGCTACTCCTGATCTGCAAGGGAATCTGGGAAGGAGAATATTTTTAACCTGGCACACTGTTACCCTGAACAAAAATCAGGTGGCTTTTAGGCAGAAAGAAAGAGAGAATGAAAACTGGGAACAAGAATTAGTATCTGCTGGGACTTCCCTGGTGATCCAGTGGTTAACACTCCGCACTTCCAATGCACGGAGCGTAGGTTTGATCCCTGGTCGGGGAACTAAGATCCCACATGCTGCGCAGAGCAGCCAAAAAAAAAAAAGAATTAGTATCTGCTATTGAGTGCCATAGCCTAGTGCACATACATATACATACCAGTGACCACACATAGAGCATGAGGAGTCCACCTAAATAATTATTTTAGATGAATGACTCTTTGTTTCTTTTATTTTTTAAAATTTATTTATTTTATTTATTATTTATTTTTGGCTGCGTTGGGTCTTTGTTGCTGCACGCGGGCTTTCTCTAGTTGAAAGGGGACTACTCTTTGTTGCAGTGCACAGGCTTCTCATCGTGGTGGCTTCTCTTGTTGTGGAGCACGGGCTCTAGGCGCACAGGCTTCAGTAGTTGTGGCTCGCAGGCTCTAGAGCGCAGGCTCAGTAGTTGTGGCGCACGGGCTTAGTTGCTCTGCGCCATGTGGGATCTTCCCGGACCAGTGCTCGAACCCGTGTCCCCTGCATTGGCAGGTGGATTCTTAACCACTGCGCCACCAGGGAAGCCCTCTTTTTTTATTTTAAAACTTTCAAAAGATTATTTACTGAAAATTGTGGGAACATAATGGCGGCCAGTTTTTTAAATCTTCCTGGATCTTCCTCCTAAAAACAGAGTATGTTGATATCATGTACCTCTTAATATGATATGATAAGAAGGGCATTTCACTTATGTGGTATTCTTCTCCAAGACCCATAACTCCAGTCTAATGAGAAAACATCAGACAAATCCAAATTGAGGGACATTCTACAAAATACCAACCAGTATTCTTCAAAACTGTCAAGGTCATGAAAGACTGAGACACTGTCACAGATCGGAGGAGCCTAAGGACACGTGACAATTAAATGCAATGTGGTATTGTGATAGGATCCTGGTAGAGAGTAAGGACATTAGTGAAAAACTGGTGAAATCCAAGTAAAGTCTACAGTTTAGTTACTAGTATTATACCAATATTAATTTATTGGTTTTGACTAATGTACCTTGGTTATGTAAGATGTTAACATTAAAGGAAGAAGAATGTACAAGAACTTTCTGAAGTATCTTTGTAATGTTTCTATCAATCTAAAATTGTTCCAAAACAAAAAAAAATTACAATAGTTAGAGAAACTAGGACAGCAAAACCAAAAACTTTACAATCAAACCTTATATCTACAGTGAACTGTAGATCTTTGATTATTGGCATTTGTGAAGGGAAGGAAGCAGAGGGAAGGCAACAGGGCTTCTGATGGCCCTGAGAACAGGAGAACCTCTAAATCACCAACAGGTATTCACTGGAGTAACATCTAGAACAGTAACTGAAACTGGGAAGGGGTTCTGCCCTTAGAGGGTGTGTAGGAGGGAATGGAGATAAACTGTGGCAACTTTTGAAATTAACAAACTGAAGTTCTAATGCAAAACTGCACTGAGAGAAACTTCTAGGGGTAGAATCCACTTTGAGCAAGACAGGAACAAAGAAAAGGACAAGGTAAAAGTCAGAGAAAGAGCAGAGGGTAGAAAGAAGGAAGAGTTGTATGTTTTTTGTTTTGTGTTTTGTTTGTTAGTCACTTTTCAAAAATAAGAGAAAATCTCTAAAGCCATGAAGCTTAGAAAAACCCATCCTGGCTCATACCCCTTCCTCATAAAATTACAGGAAAACTCACTTAAGTTTAAAAATGAGTTTGAATCCATGTACAATTACTATTAGCAAAAGATAGCAATAGCAACAACAGAAAGAAGCAGAAAAACTCCCTAAGGCAGTGGAAGGCTCCTGGAAAGACATGCTCACCAAACAGATGAAAATTGAAAATGAGCTAATTTAGGAAATGATGGAAGTGTACATTCTAATTAGGATAATATCAGAATTGAGGTGATTGGAGAAAAGGAGAATTTGAAAAGAGAACTGAGGGACCACACAAAAAAATTAGAAATAAGAGGAAAAAATCATTTCAGAAATAAAGATGAAAATAAAAGGAACATCAAATAATGACAACAGATATGACTCAAAAAACACAAAGTAAAGCAATTAATTTGTTATATGTAATAGAAAGAGGGAAGCTTTTAAAATAAAAGAAACCAAAAAAAAGAAGGACTTCCCTGGTGGCGCAGTGGTTAAGAATCCACCTGCTAATGCAGGGGACATGGGTTCGATCCCCGGTCCAGGAAGATCCCACATGCTGCAGAGCAAATAAGCTCATGTGCCACAACTACTGAGCCCGCGCCCTAGAGCCTGTGAGGCACAACTACTGAAGACTGTGTGCCTAGAGCCCCTGCTCTGCAACAAGAGAAGCCACCGCAGTGAGCACACACGCCGCAACGAAGGATAGCCCCCGCTCACCACAACTGGAGAAAAGAGCCTGCGCACAGCAACGAAGACCCAACTCAGCCATAAATAAATAAATAAATAAATAAAAATTACAAAAAAAAGAAGAAGTAAAGGGGTTTGAGAAGAAATGATACAAAATATAGGCAAAGAGGAACCAACATTCATGTTAACTAAGTTCCTGAGGAAGAAAACAGCCAAATGCATGGGACAGAAAGAAAACTTTCCCAAAATGTGCCTGGGAGGGACTTCCCTGGTGGCACAGTGGTTAAGAATCCACCTGCCAATACAGGGGACACGGGTTCGAGCTCTGGTCCAGGAAGATCCCACATGCTGTGGAGCAACTAAGCCCGCAAGCCACAGCTACTGAGCATGTGCTCTTGGGTCCACAAGCCACAACTATTGAGCCCATGTGCCACAACTATTGAAGCCTGTGCGCCTAGAGCCCATGCTCTGCAACAAAAGAAGCCACCGCAAAGAGAAGCCCACACGCCACAACAAAGAGTAGCCCCTGCTTGCCGCAACTAGAGAAAGCCGGCACACAGCAACAAAGACCCAATGCAGGCAAAAAAAATTAAATAAATAAATTTATTTTAAAAATTTAAAAATGTGCCTGGGGAAATCGACCCAGAATGGCCAACACTGAGACATAGTCTATTAAAACTGGTGGACTTTAAAGAAAAATGACATTTGGGCATCCTAGCAAAAAAAGACCTAATCACTTACAAATGAAGGAAAATGGATTTTCACTAGACTTTTTGACAGCATGTTTAGTGTTAGAATGCAATGGATTAACATTTAAGAGAATCAAGGAAATAAAACAACAACCAGGGATTTTCTGTTCAGATAAATAGACCTCCAAGTATAAAGATCACTAACATGTAAGAATAAAGGAAAGAGTGTTCACATGATCCCTTCCTGTGGAATCTACTAGAGCTTCAAATAGTTAAAATGACTAGAGGACCAGATTACGGTACCTGAATACTAATTTCCCATGAAAAGAAACTAGGAATACTTGAAGAAATAGCTGATTCTAGATCTAGAGCAGAAAATTAATATCAAACGTGAGACATCTTGTCAAAGAACAAAGGAGCCAACTTGATGTTTCTGTGGCCAAGTGCAGGATAGCTTGAGCATCAGTAAGGATAATAACTGCAGCGGATAGAAGCATCAAATATGTTTAAATCCATGAGTTCATATCAATGCAAAAAAGAACTGACTATGGGGGGGGCTTAAGGGAACTACTTGAGGTGGTGGAAATATTCTGTATCGTGCTTTATTAGTGGTTACATTACTTACTGTATACATTTGCCTAAAGCATAGTTTCTCAACCTCAGCACTATTGACATTTTGATCCAGGTAATTATTTGGTGGGGGAGGAGCAAAGCTGTCCTATGCATTGTAGAATATTTAGCAGCACTGGATGCCAAACATGAAAATCAAAAATGCCTATATTGTCAGATGTCTCCTGGGGAGTATAATGGTGCCAGTTTGAGAACCCTGGTCTAAACTTACTAAAAGGGTGAATTTTTATTGTATGTGAATTGTATCTCAGGAAACTTGATTTTTAAGAAAAGGAGAACTCATTAGTCACTTTTTTTTTTTTCTTCCCGTACGTGGGCCTCTCACTGTTGTGGCCTCTCCCGTTGCGGAGCACAGGCTCCAGACGCGCAGGCTCAGCGGCCATGGCTCACGGGCCCAGCCATCATCCCGGACCGGGGCACGAACCCGTGTCCCCTGCATCGGCAGGCGGACTCTCAACCACTGCACCACCAGGGAAGCCCTGTTAGTCACTTTTTAAGGAGTCTAGGAAACCAACTCATTATTTTGAAAACTACTAATTGACAGAATCAAGCATTTATCTTATCTCTTTTACATTAGACTGTACTTCAAGAGTAACCAAATAGTCAATATAGGGATGGATTTATGGGTCATTTATATATATCACTCCCAGTTGTCAGTTTTTGTGCCATTAAAGGTATGATTCTTCTATTCCTTTTTCTCTAATTTTCTACCTCTAATATACTTTATTTGGACTGGGAAACTAGATTAATAAAATTATTATTGTTTAGAAATATAAAGGGGAATTCCCTGACAGTCCAGGGGTTAGGAATTTCACAGCTGAGGGCTTCGGTTCAATCCCTGGATCCTTATGTATTGTGAATCATCTATTTCTGTTACTAGAGACTTTTTTTTTTTAATGCAGCACCAGGTCTTAGTTGCAACATGTGGGGTCTTAGTTGCAGCATGTGGGCTCTTACTTGTGGAATGTGGGATCTAGTTCCCCGACCAGGGATCGAACCTGGACCCCCAGCATTGGAAGCACAGAGTCTTACCCACTGGACCACCAGGGAAGTCCTTAGAGATGTTTTTATTTCTTGATTTGGGGACATATTCTGGATACCTGTTCCTCACGCATAAGTGGTGTTACCAATATTCTGTTTCAACATGGCTGAAAAGACACAAACACTTTGTGGTCTGAGATATGCTTCTTTGAGTTAAATCTGTTGTGTAAATTGAAACATATTCAGAAAACCCAGTGTGTGTTTAATATAGGTATAGTTTTAAAGTTTTAGTCTTACTGTATTAATACTTACTGAATTAAAGTTAAAGAACACAGTGTTCCCAAAATCATTTCAGAAAGCAGATAAATAGGGAAGTGTATGGGAACCACCCTTCTGAAAATTACTGAGGAGGTTCTTATTTCATCTTATTTTAGTATTACCCAAGTTTTTTCTCAGAGAAGAATAGGGTGTTTGACTTACCATGTGGTGGTCTTGAAAGTTCATGACTTCAGCACACTTCTTCACTTTGGGGAAACTAAAAAAGTGTGTAACTGCCATAGCTATTTCAGAAACTGATGCTAGAGGCAACCACTGGGTTGGGCAAGACTGTCATTAAACTGTGCCTTTGGTTTACTAGTTATTTTAATCATGGAAAGGAAAATCCATAATTTATTTCATTGCTTAACCAGTGCCACATTTTAAGATAAAACTGTTCTTTTTCTAAAACTTATTAAAAGAGGCAGGAAACAGATTTTGGTCTGATGTTGATGCTTTGTTGACATTTTATCCGTTCTTTTTGTTAAATGAAATTCAAAATTGTTCATTTTATCTAAGCCCATTCTCAGTTTTCTTATTTTAAAAAAATTTGAAATCATTGTGGGGGTCCAGGAGGATGTTAATTTTTGACTGTCCATTTCATAAGAATTTGAAAAGAGGGTTAGAGATTTTAGTTTTAGTAGTCCTGATATCTAAGTATTTCTCTGTGTCCCTATTTAGTGTATTATGCCTATCTTGAATATTATTCTTATGTTTCAATAAAATGGAGAAAGATTTGCCTCTTTCCAGTTGATTGGGACAAGGGAGAACTTTGGGGATTAATGAATTGCTTCTCAAATTTTAATGGAGTTAGGTTAGCTTGGAAAATAGATCAAAGAAGAGGATCTGCTGATATACACCACAGTTTTGTCTTATTTCTAAAGACTTATTATAGATAGCTGGATCTACAGTTTTATAAATTTCTCTTCTGAAGGTAATTTTTGGTAGGTAACCACTGGCAATACTAACTAGCATCCTGTCTTGTCTGCTGAGCTATTTGGCTTATTTTAAAGGATAAATTCTCCATCCCCACTAGGGGGAGTTTCCACTCAGTAACACATACAATTTTAAGGTGGAATGATTATGTGAAATACTGGTGTATCTTATTCCATGATTTCTCACTATCTTTTTTCCACAAGATATTTTCCTAATAGTAATAGCTACAATGTATTGAATGTTTGCTATGTGACAGATACTATGCTAAGCGCCCTACATGTATTATTTTATTTGTTTTTCACAATAACTTTATGAGATTGTTAAGATTTCGTCCCAATTTTACTGATGGAGAAATTGATAACTAGAGAAGTTACTCGATCACTGCCAGAAAAGCTAATCAAATCATAGTGTAGGGGCTCTTATCTAGGGTCTGTCTTACTTCAAAACTTGTTCTTAACCTGTACTCCAGTACTTCCCAGTTTTAGTTCTGCCAGTATCACGAAAATCTCAAAATATTCAAACTAAATTTATTTTAATGCAATAAGCTGGTGCTTAGAAGTGGTAGAGTGAGAAAGAAAGTACAGAGAGCTGCTTATTAGGTATTGTGACTCGAAATTATGTTGATGAGCTGAAAAGAGTTGAAATTAGGTACAGAAGTAAAGTCAAGAGCCTAGGTTTCTAGATGTTAAGTCTGACCTACCCCATTTATTTAGTTTCCTTCTTTATAAAATAGATAAAACAAAGCTGGCCATTTCAACAGTCTCCAATTATTGGAATCTTAAATATGAATAGAGTCATTAACTTATTTACAAGGTGCTTTCATAGGTGAATGCTTATTGATAGATTTGAAAGCTTGAAAAGAATGTTATGTATTCCTTTAAAACATTGCTTCTGTCTATTGGCCTAGAGCGGCGGTGTTTGAAAATGTCAAGTGTGACCCATTAGTAACTCATAAAATCGATATACTGGGTCATGACCAGCATTAAGGAAAAAAAATTTAAATAGAGTCTAGAAAATTTCAGAATACCCTGCTTATCATAAGGGTAAGCATTTTTTGTGAAACTTGTTTCAGTTACATGTTTATGTACTAGGTCACAGTGTCATATATATTTTTTAACTGTGGGTTGCATGTTTAAAAAGTTTGAGAAACACTGGCCTGGAGCTTTGTAGCATTTATCTATTTTAATTTAACCAGGACAGAAATTATAGTGATTCAGACAGATTTATCTTTATTTATTTTTTAAAAAATAATTTTAGTTATTTTTGGCTGCTTTGGGACTGTTGCTACACGTGGGCTTTCTCTAGTTGCGGCATGCGGGCGTGGGCTGCTCTTCATTGCAGTGCACGGGTTTCTCATTGTGGTGGCTTCTCTTGTTGCAGAGCACAGGCTCTAGGCACGCAGGCTTCAGTAGTTGTGGCACGTGGGCTCAGTAGTTGTGGCTCGCGGACTCTAGAGGGCAGGCTCAGTAACTGTGGCGCACGGGCTTAGTTGCTCCACAGCATGTGGGATCTTTCCGGACCAGGGATTGAACCCGTGTCCCCTGCATTGCCAGGTGGATTCTTAACCACTGTGCCACCAGGGAAGTCCACAAATTTATCTTTAAAAGGAAATGACATCAAGTAACATAATAGATTGTATGCACGATATTTTCTTCCTTTTTGTAGCATTCTGAAAAGCATCCAATCCCAAACCGAAACTTTCCTGGAGTGTATATCTAGCTACACAGAATTAACTTAGAGGACCTTCCGTGGCAGTTCAGTGGTTAAGACTGTGCTTCCACTGCAAGGCGCGTGGGTTCAGTCCCTGGTTGGGGAACTAAGATTCTGTCATGCTGCGCAGCATGGCCAAAAGAAAAAATTAACTTTGACCTCAGCTCTTTCCTTTTCTCTTTGTGTTAAAATTTATAATGTACATGTACTATTTCCCTCTGAATATTCAGCACAATTTTTTGCTCATTTTAGGAAGTTTCCTCTTTCCGGTTTTGTATGTTTTCTAGTTTGGAATCCCTTGAAGTCTCATTTTTAGTCACTTCCATTTGGTTGGTTCCATAGCACTTTAGTTCTGGGAATGAATAAGAGATTTGTTGTACATCTTTCTATAACAGTACAGAACTTTATCTCATTCTTTTTAATGCACGTATAGTAGTCCATTGCATAAGTTTATCGTAATTTACTTAACTAGTTCCTCAGTGGTGTACATTTTGATTTTTTTCCAGTTTTTTTGTTGTTATAAAGCTACAGAAAACATTACTGTCACATATCTTTGTGTACTCGTGAATATATCTATAGGACATTGCTGATTCAAAGTGAAATTTCCTTTAAGATGTGCACTTAAATTTTTAATAATATTGCCAAATTGGCCTTCAAAAAGGTTGTACTGGGAATTCCCTGGTGGTCCAGTGGTTAGGACTCCACACTTTCACTGCTGAGGGCGCAGGTTCAATCCCTCGTTGGGGAACTAATATCCTGCAAGCTGCACGGCACAGCAAAAAAAAAAAAAAGAGTTTGTACTAATTTATCACCACCTGTATATAAAAATGCCTGTTTCCCTGTATCCTTTGCCAATTCTGTGCATTATTAGAGTTTTAACTTTTTGTAACCTGGTAGGTGAAAAATTACAAGTCTATTATAAATAGAGTTGCATTTTAAAAATTGAGTGAGAATGAGCATGTTTTCATAGACTTATTGGCTCTTTGTCTCTTCAACTCTGATTCTTGAGATTTCAAGTATGGGCAGTATCAGTGAATGTGACTTCAAAGTTTTGAAGAAATGGTGCTGTAAAAGTGAAGTGTCACTGAGATGCCTGCGACTGTGACGACTTCCCCTACTTCCCACCTTGACCCTTTTACTCTCTTAATTTCAGGTGATCATGGAGCTCAGCTTGGCCTCCATGGGGCTGGTGGTGATGGAATACATGATGACCCAACAGGTGGAGAGGAAGGAGAGAACAGCCCAGATCCCCAACCCCAAGCTGGTCGGAGGACCCGGCGGGAAGCATGCACCTGCCCCTACTGTAAAGATAGTGAAGGAAGGTAAGTTGACTCAGCCAATCTCTTAAGAGTATAAAGAAGAAAAATTAATAGACTTGGAGGTAAAAAGAAAGGGTTATTTTTTAAAATTTTTAAGTGTTGGCAGTGTTGCAAAGGGATCAGAGACAGCACAGTGCTTTTGATTAGATTATATATGGGGTCTTGGTTCCAGCTCTGATCCTTTTCAACTCTTTTTTTTTTTTTTTTAAATAAATTTATTTATTTTATTTATTTAGTTTTGGCTGTGTTGGGTCTTCGTTGCTGCATGCGGGCTTTCTCTATTTGTGGCGAGTGGGGTTTACTCTTTGTTGTGGTGCACAGGCTTCTCATTGCGGTGGCTTCTCTTGTTGAGGAGCATGGGCTCTAGGTGCACGGGCTTCAGTAGTTGTGGCTCGCAGGCTCTAGAGCGCAGGCTCAGTAGTTGTGGCGCACGGGCTTAGCTGCTCTGAGGCATGTGGGATCTTCCCGGACCAGGGCTCGAACCCGTGTCCCCTTCATTGGCAGGCGGATGCTTAACCACTGCTCCACCAGGGAAGTCCCCTAACAAGATAGCTTATAAAACAGCCTGGCAGAGAAAAAGAAACATACCTACTGTAATGATTTTTTACAGTGGCTGTGTGAAAATCATGAGTTTTCCATAATCTTTTTTTCTCTCAAAATAGATAAAAATACTTATTCTGGGTAGAAAATTCTTCCATCAAGGAATCTAATATGTCCTACAGAAGAGAATTCTGACGAATTTTCTCATTAGTGTACTGGCTATTCAGTATTATCTCTAGAGAGCTCCAAGTTACTTTTTTTCAAGTCACTGATTTTGAAAGAGAATAGAAAGTCACATAGTTTTTTATAAATTTATTTATTTATTGGCTGCATTGGGTCTTTTTTTTAAAATAAATTTATTTTATTTTTGGCTGAGTTGGGTCTTCGTTGCTGTGCGTGGGCTTTTCTCTAGTTGCGGCAAGCGGGGGCTACTCTTCGTTGTGGTGCGCAGGCTTCTCATCGTGGTGGCTTCTCTTGTAGCAGAGCACGGGCTCTAGGCACACGGTCTTCAGTAGTTGTGGCGCACGGGCTTAGTTGCTCCACGGCATGTGTGATCTTCCCGAACCAGGGCTCAAACCCATGTCCCCTGCAATGGCAGGCGGATTCTTAACCACTGTGCCACCAGGAAAGCCCCTGCCTTGGGTCTTCGTTGCTGCACGGGGGCTTTCTCTAGTTGCAGCGAGCGGGGGCTACTCTTCATTGTGGTGCGCGGGCTTCTCATTGCAGTGGCTTCTCTTGTTGTGGAGCACAGGCTCCAGGCATGCGGGCTTCAGTAGTTGTGGCTCGCGGGCTCTATAACGCCGGCTCAGTAGTTGTGGCACACGGGCTTAGTTGCTCCGTGGCATGTGGGGTCTTCCTGGACCAGGATTCGAACCCATGTCCCCTGCAATGGCAGGTGGATTCTTAACCACTGCACCATCAGGGAAGCCCAAAAGTCACATAGTTTTTTAAATGCCTTTGAAAAAAATCTGTTAAAGTTTTGTTCCATTAAAAATAAGCACAAAAATAAGAAATGTACCAAAACAAGAAATAATTCGAATTCTTTGTAGGTTACCCTATATTACAGGAAAAACTTGAATCAAAAGCACTTGAGTACAATAGAGTTTCCCTCTCACAAAGCTTAAAGTGGATTTAAGTTTTTGAAGGAAATTCTGTGATTTCTACCTAAGTATGATTTCATTTCTGTTAGTGTTGGTTCCCCCTCCCCATGCCCCACTAATATGTGCTGTTAAAACCCAAGAAAAATCCCTCTTGGAAATCTCCCCAGTGCCCACTAATGGTTCACACATGGTTTGGCAAAAACATTTCAGAGCTGATTTCCTGAGAGGAGCTTAGGATTTGCTCCATATAGGGAATATTTTTTTTTACATACCTTGAATTAGTTAGGGTCCTTATTTCCCCTCTTTTGACTTTTATCCATCCCATCATCCTTTTCCACTGAAGTCTCTGATATTGCTCTGTCTTTTCAGTTTCTGTGTTTGTTTTAAATTATTTTTGGCTGCCTTGGGTCTTGGTTGCTGCGCAGGCTTTCTCTAGTTGCGGTGAGCAGGGGCTACTCTTCATTGCGGTGCGTGGGCTTCTCATAGCAGTGGATTCTCTTGTTGCGGAGCGTGGGCTCTCAGCACATGGGCTTCAGTAGTTGTGGCTTGTGGGCTGTAGAGCGCAGGCTCAGTAGTTGTGGTGCACGGGTTTAGTTCCTCCGCGGCACGTGGGATCTTCCTGGACCAGGGCTCGAACCTGTGTCCCCTGCATTGGCAGGTGGATTCTTAACCAGTGTGCCACCAGGGAAGCCCTCTTTTCAGCTTTTAATCTTTACTGTTTGGCTCTTGACCTTTATTCTAGGAGAAAAGTTCTATAATTGTAAAATATTATGTTTTCTTTAAAGTTCTCCACCAAGTGCTTAGATGGAGAGACACTTTGTTCATTAAGTAAGTTCCCAGCCAAAAATATCACCATGTCACCATATTCACAGTAGTTCTCATGGAAAATGCTTGTATTGAGACTTAACTTGCAGAAAAATATAAGAAAATACCTCTCACATTTCACAAGTCACCTTGAGAATGATTATCTCTTCAAACATCAAACATCCGAGTCAACTAAAGATTTATCTTTTGATACTAAAGAGAGGGCTTTTTTTTTTTTAAATAAAAGTTTGGATTAGTTTTGAGTGGATCCAGTAATTATGATGTATACTTTGTGATTCTTTAATTTTTGTCTCTAGAATGAATGATGAATAGTTGTGTTCTCGCTTCCAGGGGCTCTGGGGATCCTGGCAAGAAGAAACAGCACATTTGCCATATGCAAGGCTGTGGCAAAGTATATGGCAAGACCTCACACCTACGGGCACACTTGCGCTGGCATACAGGCGAGAGGCCATTCATGTGTACCTGGTCATACTGTGGGAAGCGCTTCACACGTTCGGACGAGTTACAGAGGCACAAACGCACACACACAGGTGAGCAGGAACTTGGAGAAGGGAGAGGTAGTAATAGACCAGAATAAAAAGACACAAAATAGCACTGTGCTCTAACCCGATCCTCCTCATTGGGGTTGAAACCTGGGTGCCTCCAAGATGCCGGCTTACCACTCTTCCCCCATGGACCCTGACACCACACTCATTTGAAACATGGCACTGTTGCCTATCAGAAGTCACTTCAAAGGACCCACTCCTAGAGAGACAAAAGATACAGATATTGTGGATGAAGCTATCTATTACTTCAAGGCCAATGTCTTCTTCAAAAACTATGAAATTAAGAATGAAGCTGATAGGATCTTGATATATATAACTCTTTACCTTTCTCAGTGTCTAAAGAAACTCAGAAAATTGCAATTCTAAAAGCCAAGGCGAGAAAGAAATGTATACACTGGGAATCACTAATTTTCCCATTCCTGGAGAGCCTGGTTTTCCACTTAATGCAATTTATGCCAAACCTGCAAACAAACAGGAAGATGAAGTGATGAGGGCCTACTTACAACAGCTGAGGCAAGAGACTGGACTGAGACTTTGTGAGAAAGTTTTTGACCCTCAGGAAGATAAACACAGCAAGTGGTGGACTCGCTTTGCGAAGAGACAGTTCATGAACAAGAGTCTTTCAGGACCTGGACAGTAAAGGGTGCCTTGGGCAGACACTGTCTCCACAGCTATGGGCAGCATTTACAGCAAGATGTACACAGTTCTTTGCCTTTATTTTGTAAAGTTTTATACAGAGGAGAGAAGAGAGCGTGTCTTTACTAAAAGCTCTTTATCAAGAATTTGGGGTTGGGGGGTGATTTGAAATTTCCACAGTATTAAGCTGATACTTAATGAGTAATAATAAAGAAATTTCTAACATTTCAAGTCAAAAAAAGAAAAAGACACAAAATATATCTATGAAATAACTAAAATTCCTGAGCAACTTAGTTTGAAACTGATTGTATGGATCATGAATGGAATTGGAGTTAATCTGGAAAACCCTTAAGAAGGAAGGAGCTAGCTTTTGAGTGGGATTTTGAAGGTCCTGCCTTACTTTTCTGCTATACTCCTTCCTTTCTGAGTATTTCCCACCTTTACTTATTTTTTGTTCCCCCAAAAGGCAAAAGATAGTCACCAGGTTTTTCTTGTTTGTAATCACCTTCTAGGACTAGCTTTATTCTGCCTTATATAGTTTGAAAGCAGTGAATTGGACAAGGTACCACTGCTTCCTGAGATGTGAGTTTCTCATCTTCTTTCTCTTCCTTTACCTAGGTGAGAAGAAATTTGCCTGCCCTGAGTGTCCCAAGCGCTTCATGAGGAGTGACCACCTGTCAAAGCATATTAAGACCCACCAGAATAAGAAGGGAGGCCCAGGTGTAGCCCTAAGTGTGGGCACTTTGCCCCTGGACAGTGGGGCAGGTTCAGAAGGCAGCGGCACTTCCACCCCTTCGGCCCTCATCACCACCAACATGGTAGCCATGGAGGCCATCTGTCCAGAGGGTATTGCCCGTCTTGCCAACAGTGGCATCAACGTCATGCAGGTGGCAGATCTGCAGTCCATTAATATCAGTGGCAATGGCTTCTGAGATCAGGCACCCGGGGCCAGAGACATATGGGCCATACCCATCAACCCTGGGATGCAAGGTAGCATGGGTCCAAGAGACATGTGGGAGAGAGAGAGCCGTGAGGCATTAAAAATGCATGGTGGTGGGAAGAATTGGGGGAGGGATACAAGAGAAGAGATGGGGTCCTGGCATCCACCTGTATCATCAGTACCTCCTTGAAGTGGGAAACATTAGTGAACATTCTGTTGGTGCCACCCTTTGATGAGCATTTGTTTGACCCCAAACAGTTTCTTAACACTTCTTACCCCAGTCTCCACTTCCTGCATTTCCCTTCTCAGCTCCCCCATGATGGATCCCCCCCCCTTTCCTAAAGCCATCATGCCTTGATAAATATATATGATCATTGAAATACTTTTTAACAAAAAGCAGATTCTATATTATATATATATATATATATATATAAAAGATATATAGAGATGCATTTGCAGGGGTTGGCTGGGAGGAGGAAGGAGACCATTCTGTGACCAAAATAACTTGGTCATTTTTTTTTTTATATTGCCTTATTTCCTTATGGCTGAGCCTTGTTGTGACACATCAAGATTTTCTATAGATGTTGTCTTGGCTTCCCACCAGATTAAGCATTTATATGCTCTGCTTTTAGTTTATATATACATACATAATGTTTTCCTTTCTTAATTTTGTCTTTTAATTTGGGATCAGCTTCTTGCACTCCTTCCTTGACTCAACCATTTCTGTCTCCCCTTCTCTCACCTGATCACTTCATGCTTTGTTTTTGGTAGTGGTCCCTGGATGAGGCACTTCTGTCATTCTTTTAAAGTCCCTAGTCCCAGCAGCAGAATAGAGTAGCCTTGAAGCTCAGGCAAATGCTTGAGGTAGCTGTGAAGAGAGTGTTCAAAATACTACTGACGCAGGCACCCTCTTGGCGCTGGAGAGTCAAAGGCACCTCTCTCTTCATTAGCTGCTCTAAGCATCAAGAATCAGAAGTCCTTCTGCGAAATTGTACAAGAGACCCTTTGAAGGTTATAATCTGGGATCAGTTTATATAAACTGTGAAAAGATGGTCAAATAATAGGTAGGGGCTTTCAATAGGAAGATGATGTGCTCAGAAGCGGAAGTGACTCAAGTAGTCCAGTTCAGGAGTTAGTGGATTATTTGGACCTTTGTACAACTGTCTTCCAAGGTAGCTCTCAGCTTTGATGTGTGGGCTTCTGAGTTCACATTCTGAAAGGAAATACACTTCCTCTTTTGAACATCCCCAGTAGTTTCTTTCCCATTATGTTATTAAGGAGCATCAGCCAATGAACCTGTTCTGGGTTTCCATTCTGCAAAACTCCAGAGCATGGACCAGTGGCAAGGCAGTGGTTCTTTGATCTTTTCCCTTAACTCTTCCTTGGGTGGTTCCTAAGGGGAAAGGAAGCACACACGATCATGGGAATGATAGCCCAGAACAAAACGAAATCTTGTCTTACCACTGTGGTTTATAGGAGAGATCAGGAAAAACCATCCTGCTTTCTCCGTGGCCTGATTGCTGAAGAGACTGATCCAAAAATTATAGCGGCAGGGAACTCTTAGTGCATTTGGCACTGAGATTTAAATGCAACCAGAGTTGTCCTCAAGGCCCAGCCATTAAAACATTGTCTCTCTCGACCTTCTGGTATCTTGTCAGAGAGCTTTTCACTGTGAGGAAGTGTGGAAATGGCTGTGTGTATGTGTGTAATCTGTTAGGTTGGGGATAGGTTTTCTGTTAGCCAATACTATAAGAGACCTGCAATAAAAAATTACCCTAATCTGATAGAAAGTGAAGTGTTTGTGTATGACTGTGTGTGAATGTGTGTTTGTGCCTGTATATATCTACACACAGATGAGAAATTAATATTTGAAATTGTTGGAAAATAAATTCAGATCAAATGCCTTTCAGGCCCATTTCCTAGAAATCTCTCTTAAAACCTGGGTATGTTCCTGAGGTCATTTCTTTGCTTTTGCTAAATTAGTTACAATTATGAATGGGGGATATTCTACTGCACTTTTAAAAGAAGAAACTATTTTTGTGTTTGAAAGTGAAACCAACATCCGGATTTATAGCAGAGTCCTAGTTCCTTTCATGAATCTATTTACCTTGACTACAAATAGATGATGCTATAATTCTACTATATATTTTATATAAAATCTATCCGAATTAGGGTTTGGGTAAGTTTGTGTTGTTGTTTAACCTGAAATACAATAACTTAACATTCTAAACAAAAGTTTACTTCATTTGGTCCTTTCTCTGCAGACTTAATACTGTTTTTAACACAGGAAGTATTGCAAGGAACTTTTCCCCAGATCAAATTCTATTAATACTGTAGAAGTTATCCATGCCCAGAAATATCCATGCCCAGAAGCAGAAGTTATCCATGCCCAGCCACTTATCGCACCCTTTGTTCCCTCTGAAAGGCAGAACTCAGAACCTGTTATTTTATGTCTGTAATCATGTTCATAGGCATCTTCTGGAGGAAAGGGGCAGGATAACTCGCTGAAGTGTGTAGTATTTCGCTAGAGCATTTCAAGGAATGGAATCTTCCCCAGTATGAAGTTATTAGATATAAACTAGCTTAATGATGCTGAAGCCTACAAGCTTTTAGAAGGTTATTTGATGATGTTTTTCTCTGGAATGGAATGCTGGTTTACCCTCAACTCCATTCATTAGCACGAGTGAATTTATATCCAGTTCTTTCCACTTGCCCTATTTCCTTCTCACCAAGGAAGCTCCAGATCCAGTATCTTGTTTGGCCCTAAAACTGAAGCAGCTTCTGCTTTTGTCTCCCAGCAGCAGTAAGTCACTCAGTCTTTTCCACAGGAAGTTAGGAGCCCACATTCCTTGAGTCAGGAGTTTATTGATGAAAGTCCCTTTCCCTGAACTTTTTGCCAGAAGAAATTAATGTAACTGACAGGCTATTGATTCTAATTTTTTTTCAAGAGTTGCTTTTTTATTTAACTTTTTAATGACCAAATCTTGTAGGGTGCGGGGTGCCCAGAGGAGTGGTAATATTATTCCCTTGTCCGTTCAGGTTGCCCAGTCACATTTATCTGCTTATCATTTGACTGTCTGACTTTTTACCCAGAGCAATAACAGCCCACACCATCTTCCTTCAGGGACTTCCCAGCTGGCACCCTGTTTGTGGGTGCTATGCAGAATGCAATTTAACAGACATTTCTCGGTGTTCAGAATAGATAGAACTCTTGATCCCAGAAAGTATAGACTGAAGTGTGGGGTAAAGATTATGATTGGGGGAGGATTAGAGACAAAGGCTGTAAATTACTATGGCTGATTGATTTTATTTCTACTATATACATATATATATTTTTTGCTTTTGTATATCCTATATAGGAAACTAAGCATTGTATTTTTTTAACAAATCTGAGAAAGCACTATGAACTGCAGATGTTTGACTTCAGAGTATATTTTGTATTGTTAATATCTTCACATTGTGTGAATACTGGAAGCTGCAGATCTTTGCTAGGACGCAATAAATTTATATACCTATTGAGGGGTTCTTCTGAGGGTATTAATCAGGCCCCTTTTGTGCTTTGGGGGAGCCCTGGTGCTAGTTACTTAAAGTTTTCATTCAATTGTAAGTACCCTGATGCCTTTTGGACCTTGGGATCAGATCAAAGGAGTTCTGATCCAGGTACCAAGGAAATGAGGATAGTCTAGCCGCCTCAAGTGAGGGGCCCTTTGCATAACTCTCCTTTCCCCTATTCAAAGCTGAGTAGCCTCTTGGAGTTGGGAGGAGAAATGTGAAATCTCAGAGTTTCATCTCCCTTAGAAGAGAGCCAGTAACTTATGTGCAAGGATGAAAGGTGGCAGCAGTAGCTTTGGGGAAAGGGAGGAGGATATGGCACTTCTCCAATCCCGGAAAACATTGCTTTTGAAAACTGCTGATAAAGTATGGGTAGGTTATTACTTTTGTTTAGGAGCCTGTGTGCTCTCTGGTGCCTCTCTTGGCTCTACTCCTGGGGTA
Source organism: Monodon monoceros (assembly GCF_005190385.1). Classification (NCBI taxonomy): domain Eukaryota; kingdom Metazoa; phylum Chordata; class Mammalia; order Artiodactyla; family Monodontidae; genus Monodon; species Monodon monoceros. The sequence continues at coordinate 40,719,590 of NW_021703783.1, forward strand.
CAGACCTCATCTAGGAGGATGAGCAGACCAGCTTTGAGGTTGACCTGTTTCTTTTCTTTGTCTGCCTTCCCTAAACACCAGCCCCCAGGAGGACATGAAGCAGCCTTAAGCTTAAATTCCTACTCCCTCTTCCAGATTTAGCTCACTTGCCTTAGATTGGAGTCTGGGAAAGGGAAAAAAATGGGAGTCCCTGGCTTTATTCCCCTCCTAGGTCTTCTCTAATTTGACTTCCCGGAACCCAAAAAGATTTCCTGCCCAATGTTCATTTGAGGGAAATGAGTATTTTGTCCCATTTTCTCCTTTCCTCATTATAAAACAACCCCAGCCTTCCATGTCCCTGCTGAGCAAGAAGAGGCATGGTGATTGTCCCTCAGCTCCCTTCAGTATCCAAAAAAAGGCATAACATAAGGGGCTGAGGCTGCCTGTGGTGAGGACCTTGTTGATACCTCTCCTGGGGTGTGTGTTTTCCTCTTTCTCACCTTCAGGAATTACACTGTGCCTTCTCCACAGAGGAATGGGATTCTCTACCCAGACCCCCACTTTCCCAGCAGCTGCTCTTGAACAGTGTGCACAAGGGCAAGTCTTCATATTTCTGATCACCGCTTTCTCTCAGTGGCATCCCATAGCTTTCACCTAGAGTCTAGGGCACAAAGATTTTGGGAAAACATGCTGAGGTTGACCTGAGGAGACCACGTCTACACACACCAATGGCAGCTGCTCCAGGGCCTGCTTCCTCTTCCCGAGTCTCTCCTCCTCTGGGAGGGAGGGGCAGTGCTCCAGTCTCTGGTGCCTAAAACAAGTTTATTTCTCTCTCTTAACACTGTCAATAACCAGTCTCCATACCACTGTTGCCTTTTTTAAATCTCTTAATAATCTCATGCTGTGTTTGTTGTTGGTTCCAATCCGATTATCACCGGGGCTGTGTGGGGAAATAACTTTTAAATGCTCTCTCATCTCTCTTGCTCTTTTTTCTCCTTGATCTTGTGTATGTATGATGCTAATCTCTTGTCTTAATTTCTTCCTGCTCTTTTGTATCTTCCTTTCTTGTCTCTCCCCCTACCTTTTGTCTCTGGGTGTTTTGGGGCTTTTTTTTTTTTTTTCCTTTTTGTACAAAGATTAGTTCAATGTAGTCTGTAGCTCCTTTGTAAACCAATTAAAAAAAGTTTTTTTAATAAAAAGCCATGTCTCTGGTGTGTTGAGAGGGTTGGGAATGGGGAGAATATGGTTATAACTTCATATACTAAACCCAACAAAGGTTTCCAGCTACACTGTTGTTACATACATGTTAATCAGTGCAGTTGTCTAACACTTAACTCCCGGGTAAAGAGTTTCATGACCAAATCAGTGTGCCACGACTACATAGAAATGTGGAGGACTAGAGGAACAGGGGCAGGCCCAACTTTTTTTTTATTTAGCTTTTTATTCGAAATACTTTTAAGTTCAAAGGAAAGTTGCAAAGATGGTACAGAGGGTTTCTATATGCCCCTTCCCTAGTTTTCTCCATTGTTAACATTGTCATGGTACATTGTCAAAATTAAGAAACTGACACTGGTACATTACTTTAGCTAAATCTCAGGCTTTATGGGCTTCATCCATTGTTGGCCTTTTTCTGTTCCAGGATCTATTGCAGGATACCACATTGCGTTTAGTTGATATGTCTCCCTAGTCTTCTCTGTGACAGTTTCTTAGTCTTCTCTTGTTCTTCATGACCTTGACAGTCTTTGGGAGTATTGGCCATGTTCTGTAGGATATCCCCCAGTCTGAATTTGTCTGATTTTTTTCTCATTATTAGACTGAGCTTACAGGTTTTTTAAAAAAAATACGTGCACAGGTGAAATGCCCTTCTCACCACATCCTATCAAGGAGTATGTGATAACCACGTGACATTACTGATGGTAAAACCTTCAACACCTGGTTTAGGTAATGTTTGCTTGGTTTCTCCACTGTTTCTCTTTCCCTATTCTTTGCAAGTAAGTCTAGGCCACCCTTAATGGGGTTGGTGGGAATTAAGCTTCTGTGAGGAAACTGTCTCTTCTCCATTAATTTAAACTAGCATGTACTCACGTATATTTATTTTATAGGCGGGTGGTTATAATCCAGTTATACACTATTTTGATGGAATTGTCCCAGCTTTGGACATTGGGAGTGCTTTCAAGTTGACTTCTGTGTCCCCTTGATATGGCTACATCCATTTATTTTTTTGAGCACTTTCTTTCTTTCTGATACACAAGATGCTTCAGGCTCATATTGTATTTTCCCTGCCCCAGCCCTAGATCAGCCATTTCTCCAAGGAGCCTTTGTTCTTTTTATTGGAGAATGGTATTTAGAAACCAAGATCTAACTCCAACATATTTTACGTTTAGTTAATACCAGCCTGTGTCTCAAATGATTGAATCTGGATCATGGCCCCTTGAAACTGAAATTGAAGTTATTTTGACAGCCTTTCCCATTTCCCATCAGCCTATACCTTTACTTCCCTTTCTACCTATCTAAGAATCCTTGGTTGCTTGTTTATATATAGCTACCAGCATTCTTGATTATTTTTGGTCATTTGATTCCCTATGTCAGTTTTGTCAGTCACTCAGCCAGCCAGTTGATTTCCTTATGTAGCCATTAGCAATATAACATTTTAATATTTGACTTTATTGGAGGTTTTTTTTGGGGGGGAGTGTTTATTTTTTGGCTTTGGAGCCATAAATGGGCCTTTAATAGTTGTGCCAGCTATTCAGTCAGTAAACATTTATTGAGCCCTTACTGTGTGCTAGGTTGAGGATAAAAAATGAAATAAGACAAGCCCCGCTAACAAGTACTTCATAGTCTGGTGAGTGGGACATACCATTAATTGCAAATTTCCCAATCCTGACCCCAGTTTTCAGCAGGTGATTTGCTTCCTATTTCATGAAACAGAAGCATCAATTTCCTCAGACTTCCCTCCCTTCTGTCTAACAAACATGTAGGTACTCACCAGTGCCAGTTTACCCCCTTCTCTCTTCTGAGAGAAATATTTTTCCTTTGCAAGGCCAACCCTGCCACTTGTGCTCTCAACCTTGTTTTCTTTAACTTCTTTTCTTTGTTTCGATAGTATTTTCTCCTTTTATCTTCAGTCTCTCCTGGGTCCCCTTTTATCAGCCTATAAACATGTTAAAATCTGCCTCCCTGCTCCCCACCCCCCATTTTGAAAAACCTGTGCTTCCTCTTCAAGCTGCTGATCTGATTCTTAACATTTCCAAAGTTAGTGAAAGTAGTTTACATTTAATTTTTCTCTTTTATTCACCTCTCAGTCCACTTTGTTAAGCACCTATTGTTTACCAAATTTTTCTTATCAATACCAGCGCCCTGGTTGCCTGCTCAGGTGGTCTTTCAGTCCTTAGCCTCTTAGACCTCTTTGCAACAGTGTGTGTCTTAGTGCTTTCTTCCCACTGAGTGTGAAACTGAGGCACTTCTGGTTTTCCTTTAACCTTTCTATTTGTTTTAGTCTCCTTCATAGCCACTTCTTCCTCTGTCCCTGAAATACTGCTGTTCCCCATCCTGGGTTCTTTCCTTACTCTTCACCCCTAAACAAGTTGCATCCATTCTTTATCTATTACATACATTTTGATGACTCCCAAATCAAAATGCCTCATTTTTTTCTCATCCTGGCAGCCTGCTTAGTGGACATTTTCATCTGGATGTCCCACAGATAACTCAAACTCAACATGTAAGAAAGAAAAATAATCCTTTGTGTTCCTCACCTCACTTAACAGTATTACTACTCCTTGATCACTTATGCTTGAAACCTCAGAATCATCTCTCTTTTAAAATATTTATTTGGCTGCATCGGGTCTTAGTTGCGGCATCGGGATCTTTCGTTGCAGCACTCGCGGGCTTCTTTCTAGTTGTGGCGCAAGGGTTCCAGAGCTTGCGCGCTCAGTAGTTGCAGCGTCCAGTCTTAGTTACCCCGCAGCATGTGGGACCTTGGTTCCCCACCAGGGATCGAACCCGTGTCCCTTGCATTGGAAGGTGGATTCTTAACCACTGAACCACGAGGGAATTCCCCCATTCCTCTCAGAATCATCTTTTAATTCTGCCTTTCATCTACCAACATTCATTTGATTACCAATCCTGTCAATTAGCAATACTGTGTATCTTGGTACTTCCCTGGTGGTGCAGTGGTTAAAAATCTGCTTGCCAATTCAGGGGACACAGGTTCGAGCCCTGGTCCGGGAAGATCCCACATGCCGTGGGGCAGCTAAGCCCGAGCACCACAACTGCTGAGCCTGCGCTCTAGAGCCCGCGAGCCGCAACTACGGAAGCCCACGCGCCTAGAGCCCGTGCTCTGCAACAAGAGAAGCCACCGCAATGAGAAGACCGTGCACTGCAATGAAAAGTAGCCCTCGCTCGCCGCAACTAGAGAAAAGCCCACACGCAGCCCAAAATAAATAAATAAATAAATACAGTGTATCTCAATTTTTTCCCCCTTTTATTTATCTATTTTTTGGGGGGTTGGGGTTGTGGATTTTTTTTTTGGTCTCGCCGAGCAGCTTGCAGGATCTTAGTTTCTTGACCAGGGATCACACCTGGGGCCCCCTGCAGTGGAAGCGTGGAGTCCTAACCACTGGACCTCCAGGGAATTCCCTCCCTCTTTTTTTTTAAATTTCCATTGTCCTAGTACTCACCCTGGCTACTGCTTAGGTCTTGTAACTGATCTCCCTTCTAGTCTCCCTGAGCCTCAGTCATCCATCTTCCACTTTGCCACCAGACCCCTGCGTAAAATCCTTTGCTTTCAGGAAAAGTCTACACTTCCCAGTCTGGTCCCAGTCTATCTCTAGTCACGATTTTCTGCTTCATATCTCATACCCCTTTTTCCTGCTCAATCTCCCCTGACCCCAACACACCACCATACACACTTTATGTTCATACCTTTATTCTTGCTGCCTTTATTTTTGCTGTTCCCTTGGTCTGTAATAATCAGCCTCCTTTTATTTGTTTTCATTGTGTTTACCTTGAGACAATTTAAATATCGCTTTTGCTGTGAAACCTCTGGGCACTTTTCTTCCCTTGTCTTCTATTCCCTGAACAGAATTAGCTTGTTTGATCTTTCTGCTTGTATAGCTCCTTGTTCATAGCCCTAGCTTGACACAGTTTTCTGGTTGCTTATTGATATATTTTCCTGCCTTTCTAGACTATGAGTTCCTGGAGGGCAGGAATCACATGTACCTTTGTAGGTCCAGCACTTAATGGAACACCTTTTTAAGACTAGGACCTAATATTTTATAAATTGAATAAACAACTCACTTTAGCCTTGTCATCAGTGGGGTCAAAGGTAAATTATTGGGCCACTGCAGACTTTAATCAGGGGATCCTAATGAAGAGCTTTGTGTATATGGAATCCAGGAAGCCTTTCTTCTATGCTGAAGTTCTCTCTCAGGACCTTCCTAATCCCCCAGCTCTCAAATCCTTACCCCTTCTCTCACCACCTCAACTTTAAACTCTGACTGCCAGTTCCTGTAAACCTGACTGGAACGTTTCTGTCTTGAGAGTAGTTATCCAAGGCTTTGGGTGAGGAGACTCTGCCTTCCTGCCTGATCCTTACCTTGCTCTCCTCTGGAGGAGAGTCTCCTAAGACACTCCTGACACAAGAAACTATTTTACCTTCAACTCCTCCCCTCAGTCCCAGACTTACTGATCTGGGAGCTGGTGAAGGAAGATAGTTGTAACTAAGTACAACATTCCACCTCACTGGACTCCCAAAAGGACCCAGGAGGGGATGGGCAGCTATCCACCAGCCTGTAAGCCCTGGTCATTCCTCTAGCTGCTGCTTCACACTACTGGAGCTTTTACCCTCTCATGCAGCCTCCCTGGGAGAAAGGCTCCAGAATCAAAGAGTACTCAGGCCTTCAGCCCTGATCTAAGCCAGACCATCCCCAGAAAGGGTTTCCAGGCAGCCACCAGGGGAACAGAAGGTTAGGAAAATAGGGAACCAGTCTCCTCTGGCTCTAATTCTCATGGGAGGCAGCTGCTCTGTAGTTTCCCTTATTCTGATCAGTAATCTGGTGGAGTTGGACACCTCCTGTCTCTCGACTGCAGCACAAGCTATAGACCTCTCTCCTTCCATCTCCATGCTGACATTCCCTCTACATACCCTGTGCCCTCTCTTCACATTTTACAGTTCGTGCCCCTTAATAGATATTGGAGATGTACTATGGATATTAGTCATCAGAGGATGCCCTTTCTGCCCCCTCACTATGCCCCCGAGTTTCTCCTATGTCTGCTGACCTCTGGTGGTGATAGTTTGAACTGTATCTTTTTCTAGCTAGTGGCCTGCTCACAGGTATTGATGCACATTTTCTCAATCTGTATTTTCTTTCCGGCATCATGGCATAAGTGCAAAGAACAGGGCCTGGGCTTTAGAGTCAGACTTAACAAGGTCCAAATCCTAGCTGTGCTATTTCCTAGCAGAGTGACCTTGGGCAAGTTACCTAAATTCAGCTTTCTTACCTATAAAGTGAAAATAATGATAAATAGCTCAATGGGAGAATTAGATGAGATGATTGTAAAATTCATAGCCCTAGCTGTGCCCTAGCACGTAGGTGGTCAATAAAAGTTTGTTACCTTTTCAATAATGGTGATGTGTTTAGTGTGTGACTCAATGTGATTTTTAAAAAATTTTGATGACAGGGCTTCCCTGGGGGCACAGTGGTTGAGAGTCCACCTGCCGATGCAGGGGACGTGGGTTCGTGCCCCGGTCCGGGAAGATCCCACATGCCGTGAAGCGGCTGGGCCCGTGAGCCATGGCCGCTGAGCCTGCGGGTCAGGAGTCTGTGCTCCACAACGGGAGAGGCCACGACAGTGGGAGGCCCGCGTATCGCAAAAAAAAAAAAATTTTGATGACATAAAATTTACCAGCATACCTATTTTCAATGTGATTTTTTAAAAACTCTGAGTAATTTTATACAACCGCTTTTCTGACTCTTGAGTTTGGAAAATGAGGTCAGCTCTAGTATAGGCTGTGAAGCCTCTTTGTGCCCAGGGAACTGCAGATCTGAGCCCGGAAAATAAGGGCTAGAAAGGCTCTTGGGCACAGCTGAATGGGTCTGAGCACTTGACCTCTCTTTGGTTTCCAGCCTGGGAAGGGCTGACAGGATCCAGCATTTCGTCCTAGGGTCAGCAAAGGGCAGAGGTTTGAAATTAGGCATTGCTGGGTTCTCAGCGGGACCACTAAGGCGCCCTCCTCCCACTTTACAGAGAAAAGAGGAGGTGGCTGAAGAGAGGAAGACGTGAGATTGGTTCTCTGCTGCTCCCTCTCTCTCCCTGCTTCTCCCCACACCCATCCTCTCCCCCTCAGCAGCCGTCTCCCCCACAAAGACTGGGAAGAGGGAGGGGGCGGAGTTGGGGACTGAAGGATCAGAAGCCCCACGGTGCCCGCATCTGAAGGAAGCTCTGGCCAGGGGCAGCTGTGTTGGCTCATGCTCCCCACCTCCCACTGCAAGATGCTGGGGATTCTGGGGCTTTGGGCACTGCTTCCCACAGCTGTGCAAGGTAAGTGTCTACAGGGTCCTTCCACCTACCCATTAAAGGAGGGGGCACTTGAAGCAGCAGCCACCCCTTTGGAAGAGTGGTGATGGGGTGGGCAAGTGAAGGTGATGGGTACAGCTATGGGTCCCCTTGGTGGGGGTCAGGTTCCAGGCCTCTGCTGACCCTGTTTCCTCCTGTGGCTTTACCAGGCTGGCCCTGGGATATAAAACATGTTTTGTCTCTCTTTGGCTGCTGTTTTTGCCCCTGCATTCACTCTCATCTCGAACCCTCCCCTCTCCTTACCCTGGGCCGCAGCACCCCCAGGCAGGCGGACCTGTGTGTTCTTTGAGGCCCCTGGAGTGCGGGGAAGCACCAAGAATCTGGGGAAGCTGCTAGATGCAGGACCAGGGCCCCCCAGGGTTATCCGCTGCCTCTACAGCCGCTGCTGCTTTGGGATCTGGAACCTGACCCAAGACCAGGCACAGGTGGAGATGCAAGGTGAGTGGCACAGCACATGGCAGGCGATAGCCAGTGGGGGAGAGAGGCACATCCTGCGGGGGGCGGGGGTGGCAGCTGAGGAGAGGAGTAGAAAGGGAATGTGTGGAGGGAAAGAAAAGCCCGTAAGAGATGGAAGGGACGCCTCTGATAGAGAAGGGACCCCCTCCGTGTTCCCAGACCCCGTTATGCTCACTCTTACACTCTTTCGCTCTCTTTCTCTTTCTCTCTCTCTCTCTCTCTCTCTCTCTCTCTCTCTCTCTCTCTCTCGCCCCCTTTCTCTCCTCTTCTCCCAATCCCATCCCACCAGGATGCCGAGACAGTGATGAGCCAGGCTGTGAGTCCCCCCACTGTGATCCGAGCCCCCGAGCCCATCCTAGTCCCAGCTTTACTCTCTTCACCTGCTCCTGTGGCACTGACTTCTGCAATGCCAATTACAGCCATCTGCCTCGTCTGGGGAGCCCTGGGACACCTGGTTCTCAGGGTCCCAAGGCCATCCCAGGTAGCCACCCAGGATGCTGGAGCCAGGTGGGGGCTGGAGCCCAGGTTAGAATGAGAGGTAGAACCAGGGCCAATTCTCACCCTACCCCCCATCCCAAGCGTTCCTCCTCCTGGCCTTGAGAAGTTGGTTGCCCTGGTGACTGGGAGATAAAGGGGCTTGTGACCAGGGTGGGGGCGGGTGGAGAAGCAACTTCTCTGAGGAGCGGGAGAGAAGCAGAGAGCACGATTTGGGGCAGGGCTCATCCAGCCCGCGTTCTTGCTTTAACGTCCAGGCGAGTCCATCTGGACGGCACTGGTGCTCCTGGGGCTGCTCCTTCTCCTGCTGCTGCTGAGCAACATCATCTTGGGTACTAATCTGCCCCACCCCTCCCTTGTGACCCCAACACACTGTCCCAGCGCCCTGACCCCCATCACTTCCCACAAAGCCCCCTTCCCAGTCTCCATACCCATGCACCCCGGCCCTAAGGCTCTCCTCTGCCTCAGCCCTGCTACAACGGAAGGCCTGCCCAGTGCACGGTGGGCCAGAGCCAGGGCCAGAGCCGGAGCCGGAGCCACACTCAGGCAGGGACTGGAGTGCCGAGCTGCCGGAGCTGCCCGAGCTGTGCTTCTCCCAGGTGCCCGGGGAGGGTGGGCGGCGGGCTCCTCTGGGCGCTCTCCGAGGGTGTGCTGGGGAGGAAGCCTGGCTCTGCTCCTAGCTGGGGCCCACACCCAGCACCATGTCCTCACCAGGTAATCCGGGAAGGAGGTCACGCAGTGGTGTGGGCCGGGCGGCTGCAAGGCAAGCTGGTAGCCATCAAGGCCTTCCCCCTGAGGGCTGTGGCCCAGTTCCAAGCTGAGAGAGCATTGTACGGGCTGCCGGGCCTACGGCATGACCACATTGTCCGCTTGATCACCGCCAGCAGGGGCAGCCCTGGTCCCCTGCCCTGTGGGCCCCTGCTGGTACTGGAACTACACCCCAAGGTGAGTGCTGAGGAGCGCATATGTGTGTGTTTGCCTGTCTGTGTGTGGGAAGGCGTCGGGGCGGGGGTGCTGGATGGCAGCGAGGCCCTGTCCACGCTTATTCTTTTGCTTTATTCTTATTGTTTAGATTTCCTTTTCTGTAGAACATTAAAAGTGATTTGTATTGTTTTTACCTTTTATTATTATAAGCAGTACTTGCTAACGTTTTTGACTTAACATTGACAAGAAAAGGGAGAAATCAAAACAATTCGTATTCCCAACCTCAAGGAAAACCATTGTTAAAGAATTACCTCCAGGCATTCAACTAATGTTTATGAACTATATGTCGCACTTCCTGTGCTAGGAAAAACACACCCAGTCCCTGCCTTTCCAGATTTTATAGAGTAGTAGGGAAGCAGAAATGGATCAAGCAAACACAAAAAGATGTGTAAAATGTCAAGCGCGTTAAGTGCAGAAAGAAAAGGCACTACAAGAGAGACTTCCCTTGTGGCGCAGTGGGTAAGACTCTGCGCTCCCAATGCAGGGGGCCTGGGTTCGATCCCTGGCCAGGGAACTAGATCCCACGTGTGTGCTGCAAATAAAAGTTTTCATGCCACATGTAAGAAGTCCCGTGCTGCAGCTAAGGAGCCTGCGAGATGCAGCTAAAGGAGCCCACCTGCCACAACTAAGACCCGGTGCAACCAAATAAGTAAATATTTAAAAAAAAAAAAGTAAAGGTCCTATAAGAGAGGATGAAGAGTAATCGGTAGGCAGGGGCCAGACCACACTGGCCTTGTGGGCCTGCTAAGGACGTGGGACTTTATCAGCACCTGTAATTCCTTCACCTCTGAAATCTTGAATTCTGGCAAGTCCCTTCTTTGACCAATGTACCTCACTGCCTAGCTCGAAAATCACTGCTTTTTTAGTTTTGTTTGTTTGTTTACCTTTCCTGGCACACTGAAAGTGCTCAGTAATGTTTGCAGAATGAGGGACTCTATTGCTCCTTTCCCTCCAATTCCCAGTTGCTCCCTGCCAGCTGCTCTCCTACCCAACGGCTCTCCCCATCCGCGCTCGGCTACAGGGTGACACCTCAGGCCAGGTGGTTCACGAGGGTGCCCCGCCTAACCCGCTCTGCCTCTTCTGTTTCTGTCTTTACCCCAAGTCCTGTGAGGCAGTATGAGGTGGCTAAAGGTGAGTGATGCTGGAGTCAGACTGCTGAGGGTCAAGCTCTGCTACTCTCTTGCCCAGGGAGTTCCAGCAAACTCCTCATCTGTAAAACAGGAGTGACAGGAGTACCTACCTCCAGGGTTGTAGTGAGGGCTACAGGAGGCCTGGCACGCAGTAAGTGCTCGGGGCACTTGAACTAGAGCTACTGTTTTTCCTGTCAATCCAACTGATGCACGTGCTCACTCCTCCACTGCCTGCTGCCTTGCCCTGGGTGTGTCGGTGTGTAAGTCTGCTGGGAGATGCAGGGGGATCAATTGATCTCTGCTCCCTGGGGTGGATCAGCCACCTCCAGCTTTGTGTGTCCCTCTCTTCTCTCTGCTTCTCCCCAGGGTTCCCTGTGCCACTACTTGGCCCAGCACACCAGTGACTGGGGAAGTTCCCTGCGGATGGCACTGTCCCTGGCTCAGGGCCTGGCGTTTCTCCATGAGGAACGCTGGCAGGATGGTGGGTGAGCTAGGGGCAGGAAGCCATGGGAGTCAGGAGCCACACCGCTGTTTCTGATTTTCCCTTAGCTTGGAGGGGAAGGATTGGGTCAAAAAGAGAGAGGAAGAAGATTCATGTCCCTTCAACCTGGTTTCTTCCACAGGCCAATATAAACCAGGTATCGCCCACCGGGATCTGAGCAGCCAGAATGTGCTCATTCGGGATGATGGGTCATGCGCCATTGGAGACCTGGGCCTCGCCTTGGTGCTCCCTGGCCTTGCCCAGCCCCCAACCTGGGCTCCTACTCAACCCCGAGGCCCAGCTGCCATCATGGAGGTCAGTACTCTGGATAAGGGTAAGCCCCAGGATGCTGGTGGTGGTGCTGATGAAGATGTGACAACAGTGCGGCAGCACCTATAGCACGTGGGATGTTGCTGAGTCTACTTGGGGGGTTGTTGCATGGACCATTGTGTGGTGAGGAGTGCCGTGGTGATGATTGTTGGCCCTCCATGCCTTGCTGTCTAGGCTGGCACCCAGAGGTACATGGCACCGGAGCTCTTGGACAAGACTCTGGACCTACAGGACTGGGGCACGGCCCTCCGGCGAGCTGATGTTTACTCTCTGGCTCTGCTCCTGTGGGAGATCATGAGCCGCTGCCCAGATTTGAGACCCGGTAAGGTTGGATGTGACAGTGGCCTTGCTCCCCTCATGCCCCACCCACCCATTCCAGACCCACCTACCTCCTGACCCAGGAGGCTCCTCCCTTCTTCCTCTTGGCCGTTCCGCAAGAAGGCACCCCCTCGGGTTAGCCGACACCCCCTGTGCCTTTTCCCAGACAGCAGAACACCACCCTTCCAACTGGCCTATGAGGCAGAACTGGGTAGCACCCCTACCACCTGTGAGCTGTGGACCTTGGCAGTGGAGGAGAGAAGGCGCCCTCACATCCCATCCACCTGGTGCTGCTTTGCCACAGTAAGAGGCCACAGGCTGGTGGGCTGGGGACCTGCAGAGTCCTGGCACGGGCTTCAAGGACTTGTCCACCAGGACCAGCCCACCTACTCCTATCCCCTCTCATCTCCCACCCTCCTGGCTCATGGTCAGCTGGAGCAGGGCAAACTTGCTCTGAACCTCAGTTCATCCCCTTCCACCATAAGTCTCACACAGCCCATTCCTGAGACACACACCTTCCTCTTGCTCAGTCTTGCTTTGTCTGTCTCTCTTCTCTCCATCATCAGTTTGCCCTGTTCCTCAGTTCCTTCCTCCAGGAAGCCCTCCTTGGCTTTGCTTCTGCCCTGAGCTCTGCCCCCAAGATGGCTCCTCTCCTAGTACACTGGAGCCCAACATTTAATCCAATAATTCCTCATTTTATCCTACACATCTGTGTTTCTGACATGACCCAATAAAAGCCAGAACTAAGTATAAAGGGTTAAAACAGTGGCCTAATAGTGAAATTTCAGGGTTTCTGAGGAAAATAGTTTCCTAACAGGAAGCCCATTCTTCTGCTACCTGATCTGAAGTTTCCACTGCACAAGTGTCTGTTGGGTTAGATAACAAAGACCCAGGCATTGTTTGTAGAAGACCCTGATTGCCTGAGAGGAAGGAGAGTAATTTCCCATCAGCACAGTAAGCCATTAATTAACCTGAATTAGCTCCTCAGAGGAAAAGGTGGACTCTTTGGAGAGAACCTGTCTCACAGGGAACAAGATGCAAAGGGCTGGATTTCAGTGAAGGGGAGGAAGAAGGCTCCAGGAAGGATCAGAAGAAGAGTGTTGAGAACAGGGCCATGATAGATACCTTTTAACCCTGGGGCCACTCATGGGGCCACTCAGGATCCTGGGGTAAAGCCTGCCTCCTGGTCATTCTTCCCAGGACCCTGGTGGCCTGAGAGAACTCCTGGAGGACTGCTGGGATGCAGACCCAGAAGCACGGCTGACAGCTGAGTGTGTACAGCAGCGCCTGGCTTCCCTGGCCCGTCCTCAGGAGGCCCACCCCTTCCCACAGGGCTGTCCACATGGCTGCCCACCTCTCTACCCAGAAGACTGTCTCTCCACTCCTCCGCCCTGCCATTCTCCCTCGTAGGCCTCAGCTGAGTGTCTGCCACTTGAGTGTTCAGCAAGGCCCTTGTTCCAGAAATCCTCAACCTGCCAGTACCAGTTCTCATGTGTAAATATGCAGTTTATGTAGAGTCGGTGTACATGGAAACATAAATATGGTGATCAGATACCTGTCTGCTCTGCCTCACCACGGCCTTTCCTACTTGTCAAATGCTTGGATGGATCCTTCCCTGGGTATCCAATCCACTGCTTCTGAACAGTGACTGGTGGGGGGAGGGGTGTGCACAGGAAAGAGATAAAGTCAGCTTCCCTGACTCTATGTCCTGGTTCTGAGGCCTTCCTCCCTTCCAGTGATCCTGCATTCCTGTCTCTCTCCTTTTCCTTCTCTTTCATAAGCCTTTATTTGGTGGGATCTCACACTGGCACTGGGAAAAGGATGAGAAAGATGAAATTGCTGCTCTGAAACTGCTCCGAGACCCACAGCTCATTTTGTTGGCCACCCATACAGTGTCCTGGGGCAGTATCCTCTCCTGAGGCTTGAGTGGGGAGGCCTCACAGAGCACAGGATGCTTGAGATGTGTCTTGAGGACCAGGAGTTTTCCAGGAGTGTTGGAGCAGTAGGGCATTTCTGGCCCAGTGAGCTGTTCTGTCATGTGGTGCAGTAAGAAACTGCAAGGAGGACTTCCCTGGTGGCACAGGGGTTAAGAATCCACCTGCCAATGCGGGGGATAGGGGTTCAATCCCCGGTCCGGGAAGATCCCACATGCCACAGAGCAACAAAGCCCGTGCACCACAACTACTGAAGCCCATGTGCCTAGAGCCCGTGCTCTGCAACAAAGAGAAACCACCGCACCGCAACGAAGAATATAGCCCCTGCTCGCTGCAACCAGAGAAAGCCCACGTGCAGCAACAAAGACCCAACGCAGCCAAAAAAAAAAAAAAAAAAGATCTTAAGGGAATTGAGGGAATGCAGGAACAAAGGAAAAGCTGTCAAGAAACAATAGTTCAGGGATAAAACAGAGTCCTAATTCCTCCTCAAGGGGTATATATAACAATCTGATAAGTTCTGCAGGCTCCCACCAAGGTGGAGAATGGAATGATGATGTTCACCTTTTCTGACACTCATGACTTCAACTAAAGCTGGACTCTGTCAACCTTTGCCCCACTTCTATGCTGAATTTTCCTCTGCTCAAGCCCCTTCATGAATATGCATGTACCCTTAGCTTAAAAATTCCCCAATTTTGCTGTTCAGGGAAACACTGCTTTGGGACAGATTCCCAGTGTTCTCCTTACTTGCTGCAAGCAATAAATCCTTCCTTCTTCTTCCTTCTTCTTTGGCTTGCTTGTGTCTTTTGGCTTGACACCTACCAAGAGGTGAACCCAGTTTTCAGGTAACAAGAGGTCATTCTCTCAACCACTACACTGTACTAAGTGAACTGTCCTATCTAGGGTCAATGTCTCCTCATGTAAACTTGAACCCCTCTTTTCCTGGTCACAGGAAATTTGCTCCTTCAGTTATCCCTTCTTTCTCCAGCAAAAGCATTTTTTCTCTCTACTGGATTATTCACATCAGTTTACAAACATGATTTCAACTCTCCCATCTTAAAAAGCCCTTCCCAGACTGCCCATCCTCTTTTTTTTTTTCTCCCATTCTCTTATGATTACTGCTCCATTTCTCTGCTTCTTGTTTACCAACACTCCTTGGAAGAATTGCTTTTATTTACTGCCTCCACCTTCTCACGTTTCGTTCTCTTCTCAATTCGTTGCAGGCAAAATTTCAGCCCTAGAATGTAATTAAAACCACTCTTAGGGCTTCCCTGGTGGCGCAGTGGTTGAGAGTCCGCCTGCCGATGCAGGGGACACGGGTTCGAGCCCTGGTCCGGGAAGATCCCACGTGCCGCGGAGCAATAGGCCCGTGAGCCACAACTACTGAGCCTGCGCGTCTGGAGCCTGTGCTCCGCAACAAGAGAGGCCGTGATAGTGAGAGGCCCGCGCGCCGCGATGAAGAGTGGCCCCTGCTTGCCACAACTAGAGAAAGCCCTCGCACAGAAACGAAGACCCAACACAGCAAAAAAATAAAATAAATTAATTAGTAAACTCCTACCCCCAACATCTTAAAAAAAACACAAAAACCACTCTTAAAAAGTTCACTATTCTTGGGACTTCCCTGGTGACGCAGTGGTTAAGAATCCACCTGCCAATGCAGGGGACACGGGTTCGATCCCTGGTCCGGGAAGACCCCACATGCCGCGGAGCAACTAAGCCCGCAAGCCACAACTACTGAGCCCGCATGCCGCAGCTACTGAAGCCCACACACCTAGAGCCCCCGTGCTCCACAACAGGAGAAGCCACCGCAGTGAGAAGCCCGTGCACTGCAACGAACAGTAGGCCCTGATCGCTGCAACTAGAGAAAGCCCACACGCAGCAACGAAGACCCAACGCAGCCAAAATAAATAAATAAATGAATAAATAAATTTATTTTAAAAAGTTCACTATTCGTGCAAAACCCAATGGCCAGTTCTCAGTCTGCATCCTACATAATTTATCAGCAGCATTTGAACATTTGATAGCTCCCTCCTTGAATCTTTTCTTCACATTTTCCTCTGATTTTCCACTTCCTCACTGAAGAAGGTGAAAATCTGTATCCTTTCTTATCCTTTGCTCATTCCTCTTCTCTTGCCAGTTTCTAAATATTGGCAGGCCTGAGTCCATGGGCTGGGCCCTCTTTTCTACTCTGGCTACCCCTGCTCCCTGGCTGAGCTTATCTGGCTCCTTGAATTTTAAAAAATTTTTATTTGTTAAAAATATTTATTTATTTATTTTTGGCTGTGTCAGGTCTTAGTTGTGGCACACGGGCTCTTTGTTGCAGTGCGAGGGCTTCCCTCTAGTTGTGGCACGTGGGCTCCAGAGTGCTTGGGCTCATTAGTTGCGGCACATGGGCTCTCTAGTTGTGGCGCACAGGTTCTGTAGTTGTGGCGCATGGGCTCCAGAGTGCATGGGCTCCAGAGCATGCAGGCTTTCTAGTTGTGGCGCATGGGCTCAGTAGTTGTGACGTGCGGGCTTAGTTGCCCCACAGCATGTGGGTTCTTAGTTCCCCGACCAGAAATTGAACCTGTGTCCCCTGCATTGGAAGGTGGATTCTTAAGCACCGGACCACCAGGAAAGTCCCTATCTGGCTCCTTTATTTGTTTATTTACTTATTTTTATTGGAGTATAATTGCTTTACAATGTTGTGTTAGTTTCTGCTGTACAATGAAGTGAATCAGCTTTATGAATACCTATATCCCCTCCCTCTTGGACCTCCCTCCCACACCCCCCATCCCGCCCATCTAGGTCATCACAGAGCACTGAGCTGAGCTTCCTGTGCTCTATAGCATGTTCCCGCTAGCTATTTTACGCATGGTAGTGTATATATGTCAATCCTAATCTCCTAATTTGTCCCACCCTCTCCTATCCCCGCCGTGTCCACATGTCCATTCTCTATGTCTGCGTCTCTATTCCCGCCCTGCAAATAGGTTCATCCGTACCATTTTTCTAGATTCCACATATATGCATTAATATACGATATTTGTTTTTCTCTTTCTGGCTTACTGGCTCCTTTAGATACCTTGATAACTCTCGATTTTTTTCTCTTCAGACAAGACCTCTCCCTGAGCGCCAGACTGCCAAATCCAACTGCCTTCTTAACACTTCCACTTGGATATCTGATAGCCATCCTAAACTTAACTTTGTCCAAAAGTATTCACATCTGCTCCTCCCCCGTCTTATTTCAGTAAATGACACAATTATTTCCTAGTTGCTCAATATTCTTGGGTTCATCCTTCATTTCTCTGTTTCTTTCACCTCTACCTCCAGTCCAAATCTGCTAAGCTCTACCTTAAAAAAAAATACCTGGTAAATCAACTATACTTCGATTAAAAAAAAAAAAAAAAAACCCAGAGTCTGACCCCTCCTGATCATCCCTACAACTTCCATCCAAGCCACCACCATTCCTTCTCTGGAGTACAGTAGTAGCCTCCTAACTGGGTTCTCTGCTTCCACTTTAACCATTTCTCCCTATTTTGTTCTTTCACCACACAGTAGCCAGAATAATAATAATAATTACTATTATTATTATTTTACCATTTTAACCATTTTTAAGCGTACAGCACAGTGACGTTAAATACATTCACTCTGTATATCATCTTTCTAAACTTAAATTCTGTGCCTATTAAACAATCAATCTCCATTCCCCACTGCCTCCAGTCCCTGCTGATTACTTTCTGTCTCTATGAATTTGACTACTCTAGGTACTTCATATAAGTGGAATCATACAGCATTTGTCTTTTTGTGCCTGGCTTAATTCACTCAGCATAATATCTTCAAGGTTCATCCATAGTGTAGCATGTGTCAGACTCTCCCTCCTTTTTAGGGCTGAATACTATTCCAGTGCATGCATATACCACATTTTGTTTATCCATTCATCTGTTGATGGACATTTGGGTTGTTTCCATCTTTGGGCTGTTATGAATAATGCTTCTATAGACATTGGTTTACAGAATGACTTTTTTAAAATGAAGATCAGATCATGTCATTCCTTTGCTCATAACCCTCCAGAGGCTTCCATTCACACTTAGAATAAAATCTAAACTCTTTCCCATGGCTTACAAGGATCTGTAAATACTGGCACTACAGCTCCTCCCCTTATTTCAATTAATTTTTCTACATAGTACACATCACTATCTGACATTTTATTATATATTTATTTATATTCTGCCTCTCCCATCAAGTTATTCCCTCGATGAAGGCAAGGATTTTTTCTCTGTGTTTTCACTCTATCCCTAGTGCTTAGAACAGTACCTGGATAGCTTGAGAAATATTTGTTGAATGAATGAATGACAGAAGCATGGTAAATCATCAGTGATTTAATGAATCAGAGAAATGAGCTTTACAAGCATTATTGAAACGCTTTTTAAATAATCTGCCTTTAGGGAATTCCCTGACAGTCAAGTGGTTAGGACTCTGTGTTTCCACAGCAGGGGTCACGGGTTCCATCCCTAGTCAGGGAACTAATATCCCACAAGCTGCTTGGAGTGGGAAAAAAAAAAAATCTGAGTTTAAATCTGAGGAAGAATTTCCCAACTAGCAGGTAGGTGAAGAGAGGTATGGAGGATATTGGCAACCTATGAGGGTCCTGAAGAGAGGTTAAAATCATCCTAGTCTAACAGTAAAAGTTCTTAATATTAACAAGAATCATGATAGTAATACATGGTAGCATATAGTAAGTAATTATTATGTGACAGACACACGATTATCTCATCACAACCCTATGAGGTAGGTACCATTGCCACTGTTTTACAAATGAGGGAATTGAGGTTAAATAACTTATTCAAGGTCACATAATAAGTGTCGAAGTCAGGATTTGAATACAGGTCTCTCTAACTCCAGAACCACCTTGCTCTATTCCTCTTTGTCCATTTGTTCATTCATTCATTCATGTAGTTATTTATTTAACAGTGTATTCATTTATACCATCCTATGTACCAGGCACTGTGTGAACTGTTAAGTGTCCCTACTTTCAAGAAGCTTACAGTCTAACGTAGGAAGCTAACATTAAGTAATTACTGATTCATGTCTAATTATAAACTGAGATAGGTGTGCTAAAGGAAAGACAAGATTCGACTAGAGGCTGCAACAAAGGAGTTTTACCTGACTAGGGTGTCAAGGAGGCTTCCCTGAAGAAGTGATCCTGGAGCTGAGAGCTGCTGAATGAGCAGGATTTAATTAGGCAAAGTGGAGAGAGATAGGGAGAGCATTCCAGGCTGCAGAAGCAGCAAGTGCAAAGGCCCTCCTGCAAATGGAACCAAGATCTTCTGGAGGGATGAAAGAAGCCTAGGGGCTGAAGAGCAGAAAGCCAGGGGTGAGTAGTATGAGAGGAGACCAGCAAGGTAGCAGGGCCAGACCACTGCAGACGTTGCAGTAATAAGATTTTGAGTATTTTTTTGTTGGACAAGTTAGAGGAAACAGACACTCATGTATTGCTGGTGAGAATGTAAATAAATATAACCTCTATGGAGGGTAATTCATCAATACCTATAAAAAAGTAAAAATATGTAAAATGACATATTTGTCAGGTTATTTGTTGCAGCATTGTTTTTAGTAGCAGAAGATTGAAAATAACACAAATATCTTTTGACTGGTTAAATTGATTATGGTACGTCATACAAAAGAATCAAATAGGGTTGTGAAAAAGACTGAAGACGCACTGTGCTGACTGGTATGGAAACATCCCCAAGATATATTAAGTGGGGGGAAAAGTTGCAAATTAAACTCTGCATAGTTTGCTGTTTGTATACTTAAAAGAGGGGATATAAATTTATATCAGTATTTGCTTGATTGTAATGAAGAAACTGTGGAAGTATATATAAGAAACGAGTTATGTGGTTGTGTGGGCTATGTGGGTTGGGGGAGGCTGGGTAAAGGAGAACAAGAGTGGGAGGGAGACTTTTCACTTTCTACCTCTTGGTCCTTTTTGGTTTTCAAAGCATGTGAACATATTACCTATTCAACAAAAATGAATACGTACATGTAAAAATACTTTCCACCTTTGTCTTAAGGAAAATGCAAAGCCGTTGAACAATCTTAAGCAGTAGGGTGATGTCACAGTTGGCTTTAGAAAACAATTTCTGAGGTGGGAGAATGAATTAGAAGAGGGCCAGAGTGGATGCTGACAGGACATTTAATGAAACACCACTTCATACCCACTAGCATGGCTATACTAATAAAGACAGACAGCAACAAGTGCTGGTGCAGATGTGGGGTAATTGGAACACTTATACATTGCTGGTGGGGGTATAAAATGGTATGGCTATTTTGGAAAGTAGTCTGGCAGTTCCTCAAAAAAGTTAAACATACAGTTACCGTATTACCTAGCAATTCCTCCCTTAAGTAAATACCCAACAGAATTGAAAACATATGGTGGTTGCACGCGTCCCCACACACCCTCACAGTCAGTGGATGAGCCAGGGCAGCAAGGCAGCCTCCTTACAGCTCTGTGGAGGGCCTCGGGCCTCCCTACTGGAGCCGCTGGCAGGGGCCAGCCTTGCAGTGGTGTGTCCTAGGTCAATGGCTTCTAAGATTCCAGCTGGATTCACTGGACTAGGCAAATGGGGCATCCAATGGCAAAAAAATCTCATGAAACATGGCTATCCGCTTGTTATTTATGATGTGTTCCCTGATGCATGCAAAGAATTTCTCGATGCAGGTATACAGGTAGTGTCTTCCCCAGCAGATGTAGCCAAAAAAGCTGACGGAATTATTACAGTGTTGCCCACCAGTATCAGTGCAATAGAAGCTTATTCTGGAGCAAATGGAATTCCAACAAAAGTGAAGAAAGGCTCACTATTAATAGACTCCAGTACTATTGATCCTACAGTTTCGAAAGAATTGGCCAAAAAGTTGAGAAAATGGGAGCAATTTTCATGGATGCCCCTGTTTCTGGTGGTGTGGGAGCTGCTCAGTCTGGGAACCTAATGTTTATGGTGGGAGGAATCACAGATGAATTTGCTGCTGCCCAAGAGTTGCTGGGGTGCAAGGGCTCCAATGTGGTGCATTGGGAGCCCTTGGGACTGGGCAGGCTGTGAGGATCGGCTACAACACGCTGCTGGTATGGTATGATTGGAACTGCTGATGCTATGAATCTGGGAATCAGGTTGGGGCTTGACCCAAAACCATTGGCTAAAATCCTATATGTGAGCTCAGGACAGCTTTGGTCAAGTGATACTTATAATCCCATACCTGGCATGATTCACGGAGTTCCTTTGCCTAATAACTATCAGGGTGGATTCAGAACAACACTCATGACTAAGGATCTGGGATTAGCACAAGACTCTGTGGTTAGCACAAAGAGCCCAATCATTCTGGGCAGTCAAGCCCATCAGATCTACAGGATGATGTATGTGAAGGGCTACTCAGAGAAAGCCTGCTCATCCGTGTTCCAGTTTCTACAGAGGAGGAGACATTCTGAGTTTACCCTTTGGCGGTGGACACTGTTGGAAACCAGAGTCTATCTTGGAACCTCCTTATAGCTTGCTCCACAAGTAAATGGGTCTGTCTGCTTTTGATTGTCTTGGTCACAGTAAACCCTGGGATTTTTCACCCATTTTTAACTGCTTATTCTTTTTTTTTTTTTTTTTTTTGCGGTACGCGGGCCTCTCACTGTTGTGGCCTCTCCCGTTGCGGAGCACAGGCTCCGGACACGCAGGCCCAGGGGCCATGGCTCAGGGCCCAGCCGCTCCACGGCATGTGGGATCCTCCCGGACCGGGGCACGAAGCCGTGTCCCCTGCATCGGCAGGCGGGCTCTCAACCACTGCGCCACCAGGGAAGCCCTTTTTTTTAAAAATCCATTTAGCAAACATATAATATCTGAAAATTTTTTTCTGTTAGCTACTGATGGTCCCTGCTAAAGGTGACTGACCTTTTTCAAAAATTTTATCCCTGAGCATCTTTAACTAAATAGTTGCATATTTCAATCAGGATATTATTTACTTTAACTTACAAATAAAACCACATTTTTTTTTTAAAGGATAAAACATATTTTAGGGGAACAAAAATAAACTGGTGTGAAGAAAGGACTTATAGAAAGGGGAAGTATAGTGAATTACTACTTGTGTCCCTCAGAAAGTTTGTCCTTTTAACCAAGTGGTGGTATTCTTGCATTACTGAGGTTACTAATTTATTTTCTAGGAGTTAATAAAGCAAGAGAACGCCTTGCTGCATGGTATATAATTTGGACTCTGTTACATTTATCTTCGTGTGTCTCTCTTGTAACAACTCCCAATACTCAGCGAACTTGTTTTTTATATTTTTGTTTCCTTGTACATTCTTTTTTTTTTTTTTAGTAATTTTATTTATTTATTTATTTTTGGCTGTGTTGGTTTTTCATTGCTGCATGGGCTTTCTCTAGTTGCAGTGAGTGGGAGCTACTCTTCATTGCGGCACCCAGGCTTCTCATTGAGGTGGCTTCTGTTGTTGCGGAGCATGGGCTCTAGGCGCACAGGCTTCAGTAGTTGTGGCCTGTGCGCTCTGTAGTTGTGGCTCGCGGGCTCTAGAGCGCAGGCTCAGTAGTTGTGGTGCGCAGGCTTAGTTGCTCTGCTGCACGTGGGATCTTCCCGGACCAGGGCTCGACGCCGTGTCCCCTAGCACTGGCCAGTGGATTCTTAACCACTGCGCCACCAGGGCAGTCATCCTTGTACATTCTTACTACATGTTTTTTGACTTCAAAAAAATCACATAAAAAAAAAAAAGAATGACATCTTTAGAACTATTTCAGAGCCAAGGATGATATGTGTTTTAGATAATTATTACATTATTCTAAATATAACCATATAATTTTGAATTCAAATACATTTCTATGCTGATAATAAAAAACACATATGGTCATGCACAAATTTGTACATGAATGTTCATAGCAATGATATATATAATAGGCAAAACGTAAAAACAATTCAAATGTCCATCAGCTGATGAATGGATAAACTAAATGTGGTATATCCAAACAGTGGCATATTATTCAGTATTTCCTTCATAAAAAAGAATGAACTACTGATTCATACTACAACATGGATGAACCTTGAAATATTATGCAGAGTGAAAGAAGCCAGTCACGACAGGCCACATGTTGTACAATTTTCCGTTTGTATAAAATAGGAGAATTTATAAATTGATTAGTGGTTGCTAAGGGCTTGGGCGGAATGGGGGAGAGGTAGGGAGGGAATGAGGATTCACTACTAATGGGGTGTGGAATTATTTTAAGGGGGACAAAAAATGTTCTAAAATTAAATAATGGCAATGGTTGCACAAGCTCAGAATATGCTAAAAACTATTGAACTGTACCCTTTAAATGAGTGAATTGTATGGTATATGAACTATATTTCAATAAAGCTGCTTTAAAAAAGAAATAGTTTTAAATATTTAAATTCTAAGAGGCATCATGCCCATATAGACACATCAATAATTTCTTTCAAACTCAATGATCTTACAAGGAAGAAGTAACTCAGATATAAATTGCGTTAAAAACAAAAACAAAAAAAGTGCCAGTCCCAATTCATCTCAAATATTTAGCACAAACCTGATATAAAAATATATCAATATGTACTATGGTTATGTAAAACATAATATTGTATGTCAACTGTATTTCAATAAAATATATATAACAAAAAAATTTTAATTAAAAAATTAAAAATTGGGACTTCCAGGCTTCCCTGGTGGCACAATGGTTGAGAGTCCGCCTGCTGTTGCAGGGGACACGGGTTCATGCCCCGGTCCAGGAAGATCCCACATGCCGCGGAGCGGCTGGGCCCGTGAGCCATGGCCGCTGAGCCTGCGCGTCCGGAGCCGGTGCTCCGCAACGGGAGAGGCCACAGCAGTGAGAGGCCCACGTACAGCAAAAAAAAAAAAAAAAAAAAAAAAAAAATTGGGACTTCCCTGGTGGTCCAGTGGTTGACTCTGCGCTCTCAATGTAGAGGGCCTGGGTTCATTCCCTGGTCAGGAAACTAGATCCCACATATCTCAACTAAGAGTCTACATGCTGCAGCTAAGAGTTCACATGCCGCAACTAAAGATCCCACATGCTACAACGAAGATCCCATGCACTGCAACTAAGACCCAGCGCAACCAAATAAATAAATAAATATCTAAAAAAATTAAAAATCTATCAAAAATTTTAGTTCAAGATGACAAACTCAGTATAAAATTTATCTTCAAATTTTTTGTACCTCACAAATTTGGGATGTAATGTTTTCATTATGGTTGAGTTCAAAGTATTTAATTTCCATCATGTATTATACTTTGACCCAAAGTTATTTGCAAGACTGTTTTTTTTTAACTTCCAAATGTATGTTTGTGTTGCTGAATGCACACAAGCTCATGTGCCCGACGCACAGTGAGGCCAAACCAGAACATTGGAGTTTGGAGCAGAGAAAGGTTTATTGCAGGACTGAGCAAGGAGAACCAGTGGTTTGTGCTCAAAAGACCCAAATTTTTTGATGTTTTTCGGGGAGGAGTTTTTATAGGCAAAGTTTGGGGCGAGGCCTGCAGGACATGTGACTTTCTTCTAATTGGTTGGTGGTGAGGTAACTGAGATGGTATTCCAGGAATCTTGTGCTCAGCTGGAATTTACCATCCTCCAACTGGGTGGGGGTCTTAGTTTTCACAGAATAACTCAAAAATATATTGTTATGTATATCCCTTTGTTACAGATGAGGGTTCTTGGCCTCCCTAATCAATAGAAATTGATCAGAGGTCAGACAAATTCAGGCAAGGCTTTACTGGGGCCCCTGCTACAGCAGGGGGGAGCAAGAATGTACAAAAGGTTCCCTCTCTGGCTCGCTCCCTGAGGTGTGGGTGGTGAGCTTGTTCCTTATGTGGGGTGAGGGTAGGGGTGTGTCCAGGGGTCGGGTTGGAGGGGTGGCTTAGGTGTTTTGCCCACCCCTTAGGTGGTGGTGTGTGCCGGGGGCATGCGCAGTACCCTGCATTTGCTGCAGGCTCTTCAAAAGTGGCAGTTGGGTTTTTGGTCTCTTTTGTATCTTTTGTCCAGAATTTGCCCCAACTGTGCATGCACATTATTTTTAGTCCCGTACAGTCTCTTTGTATTTTGTTGCTCGAGGAGAGGTGTGTCCAGGTGCAAAAACTGCAGCACTGCAGCAAAGGGTCCCAGGTCCCAGCCTGTCTCACCTTCAGGAGAAACCAGGACCCTGCTTTATTGATGCACTATTGTTTTTTGACTGTTCATCCTTTGTTTCTGCATTCCCTCCCTTCCCTAATTAGCAACTGTTTGAATCTGCCCTTTGGAATTCAGGGAAGGTCTAGGAGGCTAAACCCTTTTTCCTACAAACTAGAAAAGGGGACACGGAAAGGCTTTTGTACCCGTGAGGGCCCCACAGGGTCCTGCTTGGTTTCATTTGTATTTATATTTTACGTTGCGGTCAAAGAATACAGTATATAATACACAATTCTCTGAAATTTGAATTATATTAGTTGAGACCAATTTTTAAAAATGTTTTATGTATGCTTAAGAAGGATAAGTATTTTTAAATTTTGGGTGTATGGTTCTATATATATTCATTAAATCAAGCTTGTTAATTGTGTTATTAAAAAAATAGAGGCCATTGCTGCAATCCAGTTGAGAGATGATGGTAGGCTGGGAGCAGAGACGATGGAGAGAAGTGTAGTGATTCTAGATTTATTTGGGAAACAAAACGGACCCTTCCTGAAGTTGGAAGGAGATGCGGGGGAAAGGTGAAGGAAAGAGAGCCATCAGGATGACTTCTTGGTTTCTGGTTTATGCAATTTGACAGATGGCGGAGCTATGCAATTGAGATAGAGAATCCTAGGAGAGATTAGAGATCTCTGTATTTTCCCCAAGAATGTTTTCTTATTTCCTGTGGGGACTAAGAGGGAGGCGGCAATATTGAGGCTTGGGGTGAGATTTAGCAGCTCTCCGCCCTTCCTTAAGCGCTCCGTCCATATATATATATGTCTGTATACCGCTTATCACAGTATATTCACATTACAAGGTGTGGCACCCACTGGACTAAGGGCTCAGAGGTCAAGGGTTGAGTTTCCCCAAGGCACTCAAGGACTTCGCCCAGAAACTGGCCCCGCCCTCTCCTAGCCGGTTTCTCCTAGCCCCGCCCCCAGGAATTTCCGGCCCGCCCGCTCCTCTGTACTGCCGCGTCCTGAAGCGCCTGGCTCCGCCCCTACCGCAAACGGTGCCTTCTAGCCTAGAGTGATTGACGACTATGTTCCCCAATCGTAACGCTGAATGACCACATAGTACCAATCAGGCGGTAGCAGAGGCGGATGCTGAAGCTTAAGGTGAAAGGGTGACCAGGAAGTGAGAGTGGAGGCTGAAAGGAGTCCACCCAAGCAGTGGTATAGAGGTGACGGGACGCCTGGATTCCTCAGTTTCCTTCTTTTTCCATTCCTGGGTGAGGGGGTCCCTTCGCAGCTGGGAGCCAGGATCTCTATTTGCCTTTTTTAATGTGGGAGGGGGTATGTCTAGCCATGTAAGCGTTTGAGAATCTTTCCTGAGCCGCCTACCTCCTTTCGCCTCAAGGCAGGTCCTTTTCTTAGCCTGGGGTGGGCGTCCTGTCCCCCGTCACTCTTCTCCGGGAGCGGTTAAGTTGTTTAAGATCCCTTCGCAGCTTATAGGTGGCTAAAGTCTTCCGGACTCGGTCTCTGAGTGATGGGGATAGCGAGATTCGCGGAGTCTGCCCCTCTCCGGAGGACTTAGAAACCTCCAGCCGCGGCCAGAGCTAGTGGAAGGTGGAGGGGCCCTGGGAGCTAGGTTCCTGTGGTTAGGGAACTAGGAATAGAATAGGTGTTGGGGGCGAAGGAACGGGTGGCAAGAAACATTTCTTCTGTGGAGGTCGTGGTAGTTCTCTGAGAGGCTGTTCATCCGCCGTTGCGGAGCGGGAGGCGTTGGAGTTGAGCTTGGTCTCTAAAACCCCTGCCCATTTCTGGGCCGTCAGCTTCTTGCCTTCATTTGTTTCTCCTCAGGCTGGAAGAAATAGCTGAACATGTGGAATCCCAATGCCGGTAGGTGTTTGGGGGATCTCCTTTCTTGTTCCAACCCCTTTTCAGAAGGGCCACAACAGAAGGTTTCTGTGTCAGTTTCTCCTCCACCTCTCCCCGAACCCGCAAAAGCAAAGTCCTCAGTCCATAGCTGACCGATGTTCTCATCCTTCCCTAGAGTTCACTGTCTCCCTTTCTCCCCCGCCCTGCCAGGGACGTTACCTTTTATCTCTCTTATGTAAGTTTGTCTCCCTTACCCTCCATTTTCTTTCCTCACCTTTCCGTTTGCCTTTAACTATTGAGTGAGAAACGAAATCCTCTTCTTTTTGTTGTTGTTTGTTGTCAGAGGTTCTGGGCAGTTCTAATCGTAATTGATTCTTTGCTTCTTCCACCAGGGCAGCCAGGGCCATATCCACACCCCCCTAACGTCGGGTACCCTGGAGGTTGCAATCCTGCCCATCCACCACCTGCCACCCCTACCTTTCCTCCAGGCCCCTTTCCCACTCCCCCAGGAGCACCCCAGGGGAATCCAGCCTTTCCCCCTCGTGGGCCCTGTCACCCTGTGCCACAACCAGGGTATCCAGGATGCCAACCCTCAGGTCCCTACCCCCCTCCATACCCACCACCTGCCCCTGGCATGTGTCCTGTGAATCCATTGGCTCCTGGCATGGTAGGACCAGGAATGGTGATTGACAAGAAGATGCAAAAGAAAATGAGAAAAGCTCATAAAAAGAAGCAGAAACACCACAAACATGGCAAGGTCAGTGCCCTCTGGATCCTGGCTAGTAAGGGGTGCCCCCTCAGAGGGACTAGAGAGTCAGTGGGTGGGCAAGGAAGGAGGATTCGAAGTCTGAGGACATGGGGCAGCGATTGTGTAAAGGATTCCCACTGGGAAGAATCTGATAATCTTGATAACCTTGAGAAGAATTATTAGGCTAATTAGGTCTTCTATCTGGGAGGGGCTAGGCTGAGCCTTAGAATGAATATCAGAATCAAAAGCCTTTCTAATTTGCCTTTCTCGTCCCTGAATTCCACCCCTCCCCACCCCATGTTTGTTTTAGCAGGTTGGACACACCCACTGAGGTGGTCAAATGTCAAGTAATAGAGTCAGTCCTTTGACAAAGCAAAATCTTATATAATAATTAACAGATAATAATCTGGCCCTAGTTCCTGGAGTTTCTTTCTCTCCTTCAGTATTCTCAGGGTGTTGTGGTAATTACGTGGGGCTTATTGTCCTACTGTCTGGCAGGGAAACAGGACAAGAGCAGTCAGTGACTCTCAGCCTCAAATAAAACCCTGAGTTTCATGCTCAGCCCCAAGGCTAAGTATCCTGTATGCTCACTGCTGAAGGAAATCCTTGCTTTTGCTGTTTAAGGGACAGTCTGGTTCAAGACTCCTGACCTTCTTAAAAAGCAAAGGGCACTTGGGTGGAGATGTAGGGCACCAAAGAATGTCCCATGGAGTGATCAGAGTTCATCTGGGTCTGATGATATCTCCTTTCCCTTTTCCCCTTGTAGCATTCCAGAGGAGTGTTAATTAGCAAGGGTAAAAGTAGCTCTCAGGACAATTCTGGAAGTGTTGAACCAACCTCTATCTTGAGGAGGCCTTAATTTACATTTTTCTGCCTACTATTTATTTGCCTTATGGCTTTGGATGCTAATCCTAGTTCTGGATCTTTGGTAGAAGTCTGAGGAGAAGGAAAGGAGATTGAATGGAGAGACTAAAAAATGTTTTTTATGACAGTTGTTGATGGGAGTATGCATGTGAAGAACCTTGACTAGGACTCTCCCAGCTTTCTCTCCCGCCTTCCTCACTTTCTCCCAGTTGGGACTTAGGAAGAAGTAGAGACAGATGCACACACAGCTGCTGATTCTACTCACTTTTCTTAGACTCATAGCCACTAGGAATGTCCATGCAG
The DNA here is from genome assembly GCF_005190385.1 of Monodon monoceros. NCBI lineage: Eukaryota > Metazoa > Chordata > Mammalia > Artiodactyla > Monodontidae > Monodon > Monodon monoceros. Next base: position 40,748,196 of record NW_021703783.1, read on the forward strand.
CTAATCATTATTATAGGGTAGCAGCTGTTTCCCTCACTGTACTATGCTTGTGCCTATAATTTATTCCTTGCCCAGGCATTGGATTAGGTAAAGAAAATTGGAAATTTGCTCCAAATGCAGTAACTTCTGCGCAGTGATTTAGGATGGTTTCATCCATTCCTGTATGCTCACTGCTGAAGGAAATCCTTGTTTTTGCTGTTTAAGGGACAGTCTGGTTCAAGACTCCTGACCTTAGAAAGCAAAGGGCACTTGGGTGGAGGTGTAGGGCACCAAAGAATGTCCCATGGAGTGATCAAAGTTCATCTGGGTCTGATGATATCTCCTTTCCCCTTTCCCCTTGCAGCATTCCTCCTCCTCCTCCTCTTCCAGCAGTGACTCTGACTGAACACAGGGCCTGGACCCTTCCCTCAAGTCTCTCCAGTTCTGCTCTCCCATCAAGCTTCAGATGCCATCTTGTACTGGGGGAAATTAGCCCTTGTGTCCCTCCCCCCGCCACCCCTGCAATCTAAGCCTCACTCTGCTGTTCAACCCTAACTGGCTAGGGAAAATGGGAAAAGAATTGCCATGGGCTAGCAAAGGCCGTCTTCCCACTGCTTGGATAGAACTTTAAGCTGGTGAATTTTGCAGGAGAACTATTTTTTGAAAATGGTGAGATTTGAGCTAAATGCTGCAGACAAGTCTAAGATCTGTAAAATGTGATTTCTTTACTTTCTTTTGTAATACTCATGATTGGGGAGATGCTGTGGAAATTTAATTATGGAAAGGAAAAAGCAACCTGTACCTTTCTTGTGACTGTGGCATGCTTGGATGATTTAGTGGCAAATAAACATTTCCCAGCAGGCGTTTTATTGATTGCACTCACTACAAGGCTGCTGGGAAGTGGAGTCCATTTGGCTGATGAGCTCTGACTGCCATTTTGGAAACTGATCTCTACTCCTTAGCTCAGGATGCTATCTCAGGTCCTCCTCTCACTCTCCAGCTCTCAGTCCGAATAAAGCTGTTTCTCCTGGTCTCTGTTCACCTGTGCCATTACCGTGGTTGGGTCTAGCACATTCTACTACTTTCGCCTTCCACGGACCCTTTAAAGTGCATCAGTTTCATGGTAAGGAACCAGAGCGTCATCAGGAAGACAGCATACTGTCCTTATATGTCTCTAGTGGGAGGATCCTTCAGAATTGGTTCAGGCTTAGTGGAATGAATCTTTACTGTCTTCCATTTGATGAATGGATATAGGTCTTTAGCATAAGTTTTCATATCTGCTACCAAGGTTCTCAACCCTGGCTGCCCATCAGCTATCAGAGAGTGATTTAGGGCTTTGCCTGAAAGACTCTTGATAAGGATGGGGCCCAGCAAATCAGGATTTTTAAAACACTGTGGGTGATTCTGATGTATAGCTAGAACTGAGGGCCACTGATTTACCAAGTGCCATACATGGTATTACACATCGGGTTCTCAAAGATCTGTTGAGTAGAGGAAAAAGACATCTAAGAGAACTAATTAGTATAGATGCTATAAAATGCCAGAGAGATATAAACCTAGAAATAACTGGGAAGTGAAGGAGGAGTCAAAGATGACTTCACAGGGAAAGTGACGTTTGACCTTTAGGGCCGTGAGTGGAGCAACATGAGTACACAAAAAAATGAAAGAATAGATCTACCAAGTGGATGGCGGTGAAGGACTGGGAAAGGCATGTGCTTAGGTACAGGGTCTAGAGCTCCATAGCATGTTTGGGAATCACAGGTATCCCAATGGAGCTAGATTAATTCCCTGGAAAAGTATTATTTAGGAAATACTGTGTTCCGGGTGTTGAGGTACAAAGATGAATAAGACAGTCCCTGCTCTTCATGGCCTGCAAGAGCTAAGGGAGCAGATAGATATGTGAATAGGTTATTATAATACAGTAAAAGGGACCACAACAGAGACAGGGATCAAGCAGTGGGGGAGCAAAGGAAGGAGTGACAGTGCCAGTGGGAAATGAGTGAGGTCCTGGCTGGGCCTCAGGATGCGTAGGAGGTTCCTAGTTGATAAATAACATCAGCTAACACCAACCATTTATCGTGTGCCAGGCACTAAGTGCTGTACATTTATAACTTGTGTTAATCTTCCCAGCAACTCTGTGAGGTAGGTACTCTGCTTCCATTTTGTGGAAGAAGAAAACTTCAGTCAGGATTCGAACTCAGGCAGTGTGGCTCCTGTGTCTATGCTTTTAACCCAGTGGATTTCAGGCAGAAGAAGCAGTTTTGCAGAGGCACAGAGTTGTAAAAAGGCGTGGGATGAAAGTTCAAGAATTCCTGAGCCTGAGATACCATACAGGAGCCTGAAAGCAGGAAATGAGGCTCTAGATGGGTCTAGAGGAAGGAGTGGACTTGAGAGATTTTACTGAGGTAGAACCCACAGGGCTTAGGGATTGAGTGTGGGGCTTGCACAGGGAAGGAGTGTTTTTAGTTGGCTGGATTGCATCTACCACTTGTCCCTGGGGTGAGTTATATGAAATAAATGCTTAAAATAAATATATTAGAGCTAGCTTCTAATTTTATTAGGATATCCAAGACCAAGGCCTGTTTTCCAGTGTCCTGGATTTGGGGGCCATTCTAATGTTTTTTTCCCAATCATACTCTGTTTTTATTTACTCCTCAGCTCTTCCTTTTCGAGGAGGAGAGGGAGATGTGGGCACAGGGGGATTGTGAGGTGAAAGAGAAACAGATGTTGACAAGCAAACCACAAATTAAGGAGAGATAATGAGAAATGGCTCAAGGGGGAAAACACAAAGAGAAACAAAGAAATTAGGGAGAAAATTCACTGACCTCCTTCCCCAGTTTTAACCATGGACAGCCCATTTCCCCTTCCTGGCTTTTCTAAGTCACATGCACAACACCTTGCTGTTTTGCTATTGTTGTTTCTCAAAAGTCTATTAACTTTTTGAAAGCTAAAAGTAATACATGTACTTGGGGGAAAATTGTAACATTTTTAATAGGATGCTTGGTGAAAAGGAAGGTTCTCTTCTCATCCCAGATTTCCAGCTTCCTCCCCAAAGGCAACCACGACTACCAAATTCTTTTGTAAACTTCCAGAGCTATTCTGAACATAGTTAAATATCCCCTCCCTTTCTATTTCTACCTTACATTGTTCCTATTGCCCCTACCCCGACTTTATATCAAATGGGAGCATAGTACAGGCCCTCTTTTGGACCTAACATTTTCCCATTTAATTATCTATTTTGGAGTTGATTCCATATCAGTATGTGTATGTGTGTGTGTGTGGATAACATTGTTTTAACAGCATTTCATTCAACCAATCTTTTATTGCTGGAATTTTAGAATGTTTTCAACTTTGCTATACATTTAACTGCTGTGGGGAGCGTTTTGGTACATATATCTTTGCCAGAGGTTGAAAAATTGGATGCTTACAGCTATATCTGGCCATGGACTTTTTTTTTTTTTGAGGGACCACTCTCTGTGTTAATTATCAGACATTTTCAATAAAGTTTCAGATTTCAAGCCGGAAACTCTAGCACCACTGCGCCACCAGGGAAGTCCCCCTGTTGCCTTTCTTTAGGCCAGTTACATTACTTGCCTGGCTCCCAAGAGCACTAGGTTGGTGCGCCGTGTTTTGTGCATCAGTATAAGAGTCTAAAGATGGTGGTTCTCACATGTTTTTGTCTTAGGCCCAATGTCCATGAGAGGATCTGGGATTCTGCCATTCTTTTCTTACTAGGAACTAAGTATAGTAAGATTTCCACACAATTAATTGAAAATGGGAAAGGATAGGAAACCCATTAGGTCTATTAATAAAATCCAGGGCTTCCCTGGTGGCGCAGTGCTTGAGAGTCCGCCTGCCGATGCAGGGGACATGGGTTCGTGCCCTGGTCCGGGAAGATCCCACGTGCCCCGGAGCGGCTAGGCCCGTGAGCCATGGCCGCTGAGTCTGCGTGCCTGGAGCTTGTGCTCCGCAACGGGAGAGGCCACAATAGTGAGAGGGCCGCGTACCAAAAAAAAAAAAAAAAAAAATCCAAATTGACACTGTAGCTTTGGGGACTGTTAAGTCATAGGATGAGTCTTCAGTTTGCTGTCTTTTCGGAATCATTTCCGTGTATCAGGTTGTTTTGTAGCTGTAGGCAAGCTCACTCACTTGACTAATTTGGTTCCACTTCTGAGAAGAATTTATTGATTCATAAAATTATCAAGTGTTGCTATTGGATGCATCTTTTTCAAAGCTGGCTGCAACTGTTGGCCAGTCCCAACAGAAGCCATGTTATTGTTAGTAGAGTTATGTTGTATTATTTTATCAACTTTTAATTTGATCTTTGTTTTGTGCCCATTATTAGAGATGATTTCACAGATAGCCACTCACTTTCACCCCAGCTCTTAGAGCCCCTGGGGTGTAAATGACCCAACTGCAAAATCTTGAGGTTAATCTGACCTTCAGCCCAGGCCTCACAGTAAGCCTGCTCCTTGGTTTGCTTTTTTCTGAGTGTCCTAACATTTTCCTACCTCCTTTGCTCTCTGTCAGTATTTGCTCTGCCCCTTGCCTTTGCCAAATGACAGACTTCTTTTTATTTCTATCTCACGTTGTTCCTAATGCCCACCCATCATTTGGAGGGTGGGAGGAAAGGCATTGGAGACCCCAAGCCTTATTTTCCACTTCAGAAAGCTATCTCTTTTCAGATAAGTCCACTGAATTGGGGTTGCCCAATAATACTTGACTAATATTAAGGCCAGAACTGACACCTGAAGAACTCAAACAAGGGTAAATAATAACCCTGTAGTAGCTGTCTCTTTCAATATCCTTTTTATTTTGTTTTATTCCCTTCCAGGGCTCTTGTCTATTTTTTTTTCTCTATTTTTTAAACAAAAGTTTTAATTTGGAAATTTTCAGATATATACAGGAGTAGAGAAAGCAGTTTAATGAACTCCTATTTCCCATAACCTAGCCTCAATAATTATCAACATTTTGCCAATCTTGTTCCATTCCACATCATATTTTTCCAATTTTTATTATGAAAATTATTATTATTTTGGGGGGGCACACCACAGGGCTTACAGGATCTTAGTTCCCCTGTCAGGGAATGAACCCAGGCCATGGCAGTGAAAGTGCAGAGACCTAACCACTGGACCGCCAGGGAATTCCCTGAAAATTATTTTTTAAAAGTTTGAAGAACAGTACAATGATCACCCATAAACCTACCACCTACACTCAACAACTGTTAACATTTTACCAAGTTTGCTTCATTTATATACCTATGTGAACCATTTGAAAGTCTGTTTCATGCATCATGACCCTTCACCCTTAAATATTTCATCATGTACCTCTTAAAACAGCATTTCTCCTGCATAACCACAGTTCCATTATCACACTTAAGAAAACTAACAGCACCTCCTAATATTTGCTAATATTCAGTTCATGTTTGAATTTCCTCAGTTGTCTCCGAAATGTCTTATATAGCTGCTTTTCTTCTTAAAAAAAAACAGGATCCAAACAAGATCCACACATTACATTTGATTATCATTCTTTTAAATTTCTCCTCTTTTCCCTCCCCTTCCTTTTCCTCCTCTCTTTCTTTTCGAAGAGAACAGCCTAGTTGTCTTGTAGAATGTCCTGGATTCTGGATTTGCTGATTATCTCCTTGATGTGTTTAACTTTTTCCTTTATCCCTTGTAAATTTCCTGTAAATTGCAAATCGGGTCTGAAGGCTTGATTATATTAAGATTAAACACTTGACAAGAATACTTAACAGATGATGCTATGTACTTATTGCATCTCACCAAGGACTATGTCAAAGCTGTACTATTAGTGATGCAAAGTTTGATCACTTGGGTAAGGTGGTGACTATATGATGTTTCGATTTGAAATTTTCGGGTTTCTTTCTTTTTTTTCAAATAGTCCATGTGATATTTGGCACCAGGATAACATCCTGCTCCCTAACAAACTTTCCCTTAGAGTTTTGATGATTGATGGCACTTGCTTGAATCAATTATTTCATTTTGGGTTGGAGAATAAATGGTGATTTTCTAACTTTTTTATTTCTCTACATTCATTATATGGAACTCTTGAAAAAAGTTTTCCCTTATCGACTAGAGATGAACTACAGTTCTTCCTAAAAGGGTAAATGCTTAAATCTTTCCTTTTAATTACCAATTTTCAGAGTAAGTTGGTGTAAAAGTGACCTCCAATGTGGCAAATTAGCTTTTTTTCTCTTTCTGAGTATCACTATAGACTACTGGGTTTTCCCGGCTCTTGTCAGTTTCTCCTCACACATCCCATTTTCCCCTGTTTCCTTTATCCATGGCGACTGCCAACTCTCTCCGCACTTACGCCTGGGCTTTCCAGCCAGCCCGCTAGGGGACACTAGTTTCCTCCCTGCCCCCCCCCCCACGCTGCCGCTCTATCATGAACTTCGCCGTCTGCTACCAGTTGTCTCGCTGGTGCCAGCGGTGTCCACGGAGCCGCTCTAGGCTGTTGGGAGGCCGTCCGTATTGCGTGGGGAGGGTTTGGACGACGCAGTCGCCTCGCCGGCCCCCGGGGCGGTTAGTGCTTCCGGGGTCGGAGGGTGCGCGGGGTTGAAAGCGGGCCGCTCCGCCCCGTCCCCCTCCCAGACCAGCAGAGGCAGCAGCCGGAGCAGCCGCAGCCTGCGCCCTCTCCCGCCCGCCCGCCCTCCGCCCGCCCGCCCGCCCTCCGCCGCCCTCCACCCGCCCCGGGGTCTCTTTCCCCCTTCCTCCTCCTCCTCCTCCACCCCCCCCTTCCTCCTCCGCCCGCCCGCGGGGCCCCCCTCGCCTTCCCGCCCGCCCCTATTGTTCCGCCCCCGGCCTCCCGCCCTTCCCCTTCCCGCCCGCTCCCCTTTTCCCCTCAGTCGCCTCGCGCCTGCAGGTAAGCTTCAAGATTCTCCCTCCGCCCGCGGCTACAGTTCTATTTCTATTCTTGCCATCTTTCTTAGCGGTCTCCGGTCCTCGTCACGAGCCCCGACCTCGCGTAGTCCCGCGTGAGCGCCTACCTCCTCACTCTGCTTGGCCGGCCATTCACGCGAGGCCCTGGCTCCGGCGAGGCCTACTAGGCCTCGCGAAAGGCCTTCCCCCTCCCCCCCCCCCCCCCCCCCCCGCTTTTTCCCGGTGGCGGCTGCGCAGGAGTCAAGGAGGGCGCGCGCGCGGTAGGGGGGGGCGGCGGTGGATTTGTTGGTTGAGGCGGGTGAGGGGAGGCGATGGCCGGCTTGCTGGCCGGGCGGGTGAGCGCGGCTCCCCGCGGGGGTCAGGCGCTGGCGCAGCCACACGAGGAGGCGCTACTAGTCCGGCTCCTCCCCCTGGATCGCAGCGCCCCCCCCCGACCGAACCGTTTATTTTTTTTCCCGTCTTTTCTAGTGGAGGGATGGGGGGTGCATTTTTTGAGTGGAAAATGCTTGGATGACCAAGGGGAGGGGGGCTGTGGAGTTAAAGAAAGGGTAGGCGGGCTCCCAGTTACCGAGTTATGCAGGACGTTCTCACGAGGTAACGAATTTTGAAATTACAAAATGCCGCTATAGACCCAGACCGAGCTATTTATAGGAGAAGGGGTAATGGACTGCAGGATTAACAGCTGGATTCCTGGGATTGGGTACACTGACGTTGACCTAGTCAGGAGAGAAATATGACAGGGATTTCTTGGATGATTTGGAGTTGGAAATGCACCTTTGTTTCTTACCTCAAGAAATGGCTTCAAATAGGTTTTCAATTTTCTTGCCTTTTCGAACTTACATTTATTGTGGTATTTGTAACGTGCTTCCTATTATGTGAGTGGGGATAAGGAATTAAACTGCCAAATTTTTACCATGTCTTACTGAAAAAAGAAAGTTTTCTGCACAGACTTAACTCTCTCTCCCCGTTCCCCCCCTCACCCCCAGCACTATTGTTTTTCCTTGAGTGAAAAGTGTTGAATTCTGGGATTTTGCCAGTAATTAATTACATTCTGGAAATGGGGGAATGAAGTGCTTTGGGGATGCCTCAGTCACTTACTTGAGGTAGCCATAGGGCAGCTTGCCATATACAGAATGGTCTGGCAGCCACTTAAACAGTTTAAATACTTAGAATATGGGCTCTGTGTTAGAGCAAAGTTAAAACGGTGGCTGGTTTTGTGAAGGGGGAAGACTGGCTGTAGGAGAGAGATCACTGATGTTGTTTTGAAGGGATGGATACTAAAAATGTCACTGGAGAAATTTCACAACTTTGGGAAGAGCCACTCTTAGGGCCTAAAGAGGTGTTGTAGGCTAAGGTATATCCAAAAACATTCTTTCTACACGTGATCAATTATTCTAAAGCAGAAATGTTAGGAACATTGCTTTAGAGGATACGTGGGGAAAGGGCCTCAGTAGGAAAGGCTCGTTACTGCTGTTTAAAACAACTACACAATACATTTTTAGCAGTACCAGTTTTAATTTCGATTGTTTCCTTTGGAAGAAAATTTAAGATTTAATAGATCTGAATGAAGACTTGAGTGGTAACAGAGGTTAACACAGAAGCAAGGAAAATTTTCAGATCTTGAGTGACTATCAAGCTAGGTTGGGAAAAGAGGACTCAGGCTGCACTTAATGTATTGAGTCATTTCCCAAAGGGGAATATGGAACCCAGCCTGCAATAGAAGGCATTTCAGATGCCTTTTTCAATGAGGTTTTTGATGTAAATCTTTAAAAAATTATTTGGTGGCATCTATTGACATTCAGAATTTTAATGTGAGATGCCTCTCATCAATTTCTTTACCTAGAAATTGCTTCCAGTAAGAACGTTTACATGTGTCCTCTCTAGCTTTCAACCCAAGAAGCTTCCTAACAGGGAAGCAAAAGGTCATTGCCCTGAGTGTAGTTGGTTAGTTTGAGGTTTGCCCTCATGATTTCCAGGTGTTTCTGTATTCTCTTGAAGCTTATTCTGCTGAAGGACAACTGGTGCACGTTCAGCAGTTCCCTTAGAACCATTGCCAATTGAAGGAATCTTTCACATCCTGAGAGTCAGCGGAAACCATACCGTTAATGAGAGCAGACTGGAAAGTTGCCTTCCATACTTTGTAACAGAACCTGAGCTGTTAATGCAGTTGTGCTGGATGTATATAAGCCTGCCAACTGATAGACTGTCATTTAAGGAAAAGAGCTCATTAGAAAATATTGATAATGGTTAAAGTAAGTTTCTGTTGTTTTCCTACTCTGATTTTTGTCATGTTTTCATTTCAGTTTTTGACTTTCACCCCCACCAGTGACCAAAGACTTGACCACTCAAAGTCCAGCTCCTCAGAACACTGCTCGACATGGACACCGGTGTGATTGAAGGTGGATTAAATGTCACTCTCACCATCCGGCTACTTATGCATGGAAAGGTATGCACCAGCTTGGGAAATTGGGTCATAGTAACTGCTAGGGGAGGGGCCAGGAAGAGAGGGCATGGATCTCGGAGCTCATCAGATTAGCACTGTGGGGTGTCTGGCTTTAGAACTCTTCTCTAGCGGAGTAGATGAGAGTGTAGTGGGAAAACGAACAGACTTTACTAGGAAGCGCCACTGAGCAGGAAAGGCTTAACCAGAGGCCAGAGCCAAAGACTGTCTCATACCTGGATGATAAGTTTTTGTCATGGATGTTGCTATAGCTTGTGATAGGTAGATTTCCCCTGCCCAAACAATTTTGGGGTAACTTTAAGGTGGGGTGATATATTTGGTATTTTAAAAAAGGATTTACATTAAAGATAGCATTTAATTACTCCATTATTTCTTCACAGTTCTTCGATAGCTTTGCTTATATTTTGAGCAAAGAAAATAATAAGCCTGTCCATTCCCTTTCCCAATAAATCTTAGTTTTTCCATTGCTTTGGACTGTTAAAAATTACTTTTTGTGATAATGAACGCTTCAGATTTCCTCATATTTGACACTAATTTTCTCCATTGCAGGAAGTTGGCAGTATCATCGGGAAGGTAAGACATCACTTCAACTCTAATTACTATTTAGTCAGTCTGCGTTTCAATAGCAGTTGGAACTCACTCTTGACTTCCTCTTACAGAAAGGAGAATCAGTTAAGAAGATGCGTGAGGAGGTGAGTTATTGTGGATGGGGGGGTTAAGGGACTGTTAACTTGGGAAGTAAAAAACCTTTAAAACAAAAGCAAAAAAAAATTTAATGAGAGATTAGAAGGGGGAATTTTTTTTTTGGCCGTGCGGCATGTGGGATCTTAATTCTCCGACCGGAGATCAAACCTGCGCCTGCTTCAGTGAAAGCGCAGAGTCTTAACCACTGGACCCCCAGGGAAGTCCCAGAAGGGAGGAGAGCTTTTTCTCTCTCTCTCTCTCTCTCTCTTTTTTTTTTTTTTTTTTTAGATTTATTTATTTTATTTTTGGCTGGGTTGGGTCTTCGTTGCGACGAGCGGCCCGAGCGGGGGCCACTCTTTGTTGCGGTGCACGGGCCTCTCATTGTGGTGGCTTCTCTTGTTGCGGAGCACAGGCTCCAGGCAGGTGGGCCCCAGCAGCTGTGACACGCGGGCTCAGCAGTTCTGGCTCATGGGCTCCAGAGCCGCAGGCCCAGTAGTTGTGGCATACGGGCTCAGCTGCTCCACGGCATGTGGGATCCACCTGGACCAGGGCTCGAACCCGTGTCCCGTGCATTGGCAGGCAGATTCTTAACTACTGTGCCACCAGGGAAGCCTGAGGGGGAGATCTTAATAGGAGAAGCTTGTATTTTTCTGGCGCAGTTATTTGTAATGACAAATAGTATGCTGGGAAATGTAATTTTAGGAAGTCTCAGTTCATTCAAGACTTAAAGCAGCTTCTGTAGTTTATGTTTGAGGACAAATATGGAGCAGTATTTGAAGTGATGTCGATATTGCCTTGTGTCAGAATCATGTATACAGGCAGCTTCTTGCCCATCTTATTTAAGAGGGATTATATATTTGTGTGTGTGTGTGTGTGTGTGTATGCTCAGATCTTTTTCTCTTTAACCTTTTGGCTCTGTTTCCTATCCAGAGTGGTGCACGTATCAACATCTCAGAAGGGAATTGTCCTGAGAGGATTATCACTTTGGCTGGACCCACTAATGCCATCTTCAAAGCCTTTGCTATGATCATTGACAAACTGGAAGAGGTTTGTTGTTCCCTGCCCCTCATTCTTTATTTTTAAGTGCTTCTAGATAGTTTAATGATTTCTAAGGGCTTTTAAAATTCAAGGACAGACTAGATCATAAAACTCCATAAATGGGTTCTTTGCTCCCATTCATCATCCCCCAAATTGGACCATTTGTAATTAAAAAGAGATGTCACTTTAATCGGTAGAAAAATACAGTTGTCCCTTGAACAACATGAGTTTGAAGTGTGCAGGTCTACTTGTACTTAATTTTTTTTTTTTTTCAATAAATACGTACTACACAATACGTATTGTAGAACTACACAATCAGAGGTTGCTTGAATCTGTGGATGCAGAACTGCGGATAAGTTAAGTTATACATGGACTTCTGACTGGGGTGGGGTGTCGGCACCCCTAACCCCCAACTGTAGTTGGAGTGCTCACTTTGGCAGCACATAAACTACAATTGGAATGATACAGAGAAGATTGGCGTGGCCTCTGTGTAAGGATGACATGCACATTTGTGAAGCATTCCCTATTTTCCAGTTATAAAATAAGTAATGGGAGGTTAACTTTGTTTGGTGGCAAACGGTTACTACACTTACTGTGCTGATCATCTTGTAATGTATTTAAATGTCAAATCACTGTGTTGTACATCTGAAACCTAAATAGTGTATATTGACTATACTTGAATAAAAGAGCCCCCAGAAAAACCCCCAAATAGTTTAACTCTTATCAGGGACTCTAAAAAATGTGTGAAAAACCAGCATCTTTTATTTCTTAACCAGCAGTTTTGAAGGTATGCCACCACTGTGTTGGTAATTATGTCCCCTAATTCATAGTTGAGTGGACTAAATTAACATGCTTTCGTTAGGAGCCCTTCTGAACACTAATATACTCCATAAATACAGGTATCTCCCAACCCTGGATGCAGTTATATATTTAAAAAAAAAATCAATCTGGTAACTGTGTCTATACTATACTTGAGCTATACTTGGAGGGAGGGAATGCGTTTTATAAGTGATCAGAAGCAAAATATCAATACCAGAGATTTTCTGACTGAAGGAAGTTTGTTTTTTTTTTTTTTAAATAATTAACTGGTTTCAACCTTATAATGCTGAACAACCATTGCCCTAGGTCCAGTCTTCAGCTTCCTCCCACTTCTGCAGTAATAGTGCTAATCATGCAATTGACATTGCAGGCAGAGGAGAGCTTCAGGGCTGCTGCTTGATGCCTTAATGGTGCCTGAAATCTTATCCTTGCCAAGATCAGAAATGTTATCCTTTGATCTGCAAGACCCTGCTAATCCAGAGCTTGTAGCTTTAAAAAAGTTCAGAAAATCTAGCGACTTCCCTGGTGGTCCAGTGGCTAAGACTCTGAGCTCCCAGCGCCAGGGGACCGGGTTCAATCCCTGATCAGGGAACTAGATCCCACATGCTGCACCAGAGAGCCTGCGTGCCACAACTAAGACCCGGTGCAGCCAAATAAATATTTTTTAAAAAAATTCAGAAAATCTATTCATACTTTCAACAAATAAGAAGCATGTTCTTGACTTTAGGGGCTTATGTTTGAGGAGTTCCCAGGTCTAGCTACTACATAGAGATTAGGCTAAAACCATTTAATCCTCAGAAGGCTAAATTTAACTAGTTTAAAGCCATGACTTTCAGATGCAGCATATTGTAACGGGAAAGACTACGGGCTTTGGAACCAATACAGTCCTTTAGTTTAAAATCTACAGCTTTTTAGATGTGATTGGGGTAGGTACTTAGCCTCAATTTCATTATCTGTACAATGGTAATATTACCAAGAAATTAAGACAAGGATAAATGGAAGTACAGTATTTAATCTTTATGTAGTTTTCTAAGAGAATTGAATTTGTTTTTTGTTTTGTTTTTTTTTTTTTGCGGTACACGGGCCTCTTACCGTTGTGGCCTCTCCCCATTGCGGAGCACAGGCTCCGGACGTGCAGGCCCAGCGGCCATGGCTCACAGGCCCAGCCGCTCCGCGGCATGTGGGATCTTCCTGGACCAGGGCACGAACCCATGTCCCCTGCATCGGCAGGCGGACTCTCAACCACTGCGCCACCAGGGAAGCCCAGTTACTTGAATTTGGATTGCATTGTTTTATCTCTTAATATTTAATTTTGTCTTCTACTGAGAAAACTCTTTAATTTTCAAAGTAAGTTTTCTCTCTACCAAGAACACTTCTGGTGTGAAGGAAAATATATTTAGGGCTAAACCTGAGGACGTTTGTAGGCCATTTTATCTTTTCAGAAATAGGGTTTTGGGGGGAGGCAATATTTGAACCTTTGTTGATGCAGATTGTGACATAATATGTCCCTTGTAAGGTTCTTTCATGGCAGTTATGGGTTCCCAGGGATCTGTTTAAACTTTTATATTCTTCTGATGTTTTGACTAATTTCTTGTTGTAGGACATCAGCAGCTCTATGACCAATAGCACAGCTGCCAGTAGACCCCCAGTCACTCTGAGGCTGGTGGTCCCTGCTAGTCAGTGTGGCTCTCTCATTGGGAAAGGTGGTTGCAAGATCAAGGAAATACGTGAGGTTGGTAACTTGTGCTCATTTTCTTTTTGAAATGTAAATTATTCTAAATGTGCTTCTTCTATTAGCCTTTACTATGTCTAGGAAAAGTTTGTGTTCATTGAGGTGAAGATTTTTATTAAAGTAATAGTCCTAGAAGACTGTAATTTGCTTGATATATGTGTATATATATATTTTATATTCCATATATTTTAACAACAATAAATCAGAAAAGTTAACCAGAATTTCCACCTATTGCATATGACCCATTGGCAACTTTTCCATGAGACTACGTTATCTTTTTTTAATGTTTAAAGAGCTTACAATTTGATTGATAATAATATCAAATGTTTTTCTTGGCCAAATCCCTAAATAGCAAGGGGAAAATGAAGGTGTATTAGGATGTAGTTGTAATTCTCCCTTTTAAATTATGGAAGTTACATGAAATTATGGAAGCTTTTAATTATATCTGGGAGTTACTGAATTGGATGTTGGAATGAAATTTGAATGGCTCCTAAAGGAAAACTAATTGTAGTTTTTGGGAGCCTTTTGTACATGCCATGTGAGCAGGGATTTTGATTTTGTTCATTGATGTATTCCAAGTACCTGGGGTGGTACCTGGCACATATAGCATGGGCTTGATATAAACATTTGTTAAATAAGAGAATGAAAGGTGGGTGATATTTGTGGGTATTTTGTTTGATGGCCTACAGAGCTATCATTAGCTGAGAGGAAACTGTCTAGAGGGACCTTTTTCTTGAGACCAGGTTAAATTTAGGCTGTTATTCAGCCTTATTTTCAGCTTTCAGAGGATAATTTATAACTGATTAAGCAGTCTTATCTGGAATAAGGGAAGAGTGGGAAGGGAGGATAAAAAGGGTAAGATAGGAGATGGGATAAGTGTCTACTGAGCTTTAGATTCTTAAGATTTCTGCTGGGAGATACTGAAGAGTGTGAGCTGTTTTCTCTGATTTTTAAATTTTTTTTATCCCCAAAGAGTACAGGGGCTCAGGTCCAGGTGGCAGGGGATATGCTCCCCAACTCAACTGAGCGGGCCATCACTATTGCTGGCATTCCGCAGTCCATCATTGAGTGTGTGAAACAGATCTGCGTGGTCATGTTGGAGGTAAGCCCTCAGGCTCATGCTGAGAATGGGGGGAGGGTGATTTAGGGAGACAGACTGATCTATATTTAGTAAGACTAGAATTAGGTGAGGCTGTTAGAAGCCTCCAGTGGGGGTGGGGAAGAGGTTCCCTGAGTTCATATTTTCCTTCCCCCAGCTTTGACTTTTCTTATAGTGCAAGCAAAAATAGAAACTAAGCAGTGGTGATCATTTGGTTTACAGCGATTTTAGCAGAGTTGGTAGGGGAAGATTCACTACTAGGAATGAGTGGACAAAAGATGTATCTGGGTTCCTGAGAAGCTAAGTTAAATTGCCTTTCAGATTACAATATTTTAGCTACGTGCAACTTTGATATATTCTTTAAATTAATTTCTGATGAGGCAGGATTATATTCAGAATGCTGTATGTATAAAAAAATGTATCCATAATGGTTTTTCTGAATGACTTATGAGGTTCTGGTGGATGCTATTCAATTAACAAGAATAGCAAAATTAAGGGGAAGTAAACCTTTTTAGAATTGTCATAGGGAGTTGGTCCCATATTGGTGAGAAAGGAAAGTAGAATTTTCAAGTAGAGTTTAGGAAAATATTGATTGAGCCTTTGAACTATTTATGGACAGTTCTGTATTATCCTAGGTGCAACATTTGGGAGTTTTATTTCCTATTTTGTCTTTATTTCCTATTCAGGCCAAAATGTAGGATCTTAATTACCAACTCAAACGTACATATGTACACATACAGGTTTTTCGTGTTAATTAGACTTATTTGAACACATGGAAATAATGCCTAAATTATTACAGGGGCATCTGCCTTGATGAGAATTAGTGTGAGCTCTGTAGTCCACGGACCATCTTACTGCTTTAAAGGCAAATAACTGCAGATGATTTGAGATTAGATCTAGCCAGAGACAGCGTTGGTAGGTGAGGGAATGGAAATAATACAGTTTTTAATTTAACTGACCTGTGTGAGCTTAAGCCACACAGCTGAAGCAGCTTTGAAACCTTATCTCTTTTTGTTTTTTTCCCCTCTGACTCTCTCCCAGTCCCCCCCGAAGGGCGTGACCATCCCGTACCGGCCCAAGCCGTCCAGTTCTCCAGTCATCTTTGCAGGTGGTCAGGTAAGAAATTTTTTATTGGTGGGCTAAGGTGAACAAGGATTATGTTTGAAATGTCAAAACTTTGCCAGCAGCACACCAGGCCACTCTGCATGCTTGCTGAAACCTGTACTCTGGCCATAATTTGACCTGCTTTCAGTTTTATTTATTTTTTGTACTGGAGAAAGCTATGAATGCTATCTTATTTAATTTTTAGCAGGCAATGGGAGTTTTGTAGGCACTCGGAAGAGGTAATTTGCTTAGTAATTTAAGGTGGGTTGGGTTAGAAGAACGGGTTAAATTGCCTTGGTGTCACTACTTCTTTCCCTACCCCACCCCATCCCATGTTTTTTCATGTGTGGGGTGTTCTTTAGAGGTCTGAATAAAGGTAGCAAAGAGTTGGACCTCTGAAAGAGATTCTTGGATGGTGGTCTCAAATTGGGGGTCCTGAAATTGAGTGTCCTACAAACTTCCCCTTCTCCCCATCTCACCTCCCCTACTCCTACCCCTTCACTCCCAAACTCCAGTGTGTTGTCCCCGGGCTCTTAACCTCATAAACACTGGTTTGAACCCACATGGCATAACAAATCAGCTGGGGTAAGGGTTCAGTGTCTTAAGAATAGAAGGGGGAGAGCATGTTGGGCTGTGTGGGTCTGTGACCTTTGGTGTTAGAGTAAGAACACCAAAGCACCCCTTTGACCTCTCCTCCTTCACCCACCTAAACTCTGGATCCTTGGCACGTGGTTTATTCTGAATTTAGATTTTTATGACAAAGGGCACTGATTAGCACCATGGTTTTATGCTTTTTGGTTAGTATTTGAGGAGTAGGTAGGTTTTTAAAATATTGAGGTTCAGGCTGAAATAGTGACCTTGATTTTGGTAGCTGCCTAAACAAGTATAGTGCTCAAGGTGCCTTTTCCTACATGGGGCTGACCTGTTAAAAGCACAGATATTCAACTAGTTCCATCTTATATTTGAACTGGAGAAGCACTTAAAGTCCATCTCATTCATATTCTATTGAGTTGTCATAAAACTGAATAAGTTTTGGGGGACTTAGTTTGTCTTGTAGTTCTGGAAGCGTTCACAAGAAATTAATCATATCATAGTTTAGTACCTTGCTTTTAACACTAGCCTTGTACAAACTGGTTTGGTCAGAGGGCTCTCCATGAGTCTGGATAGTTAGGCAGGATATACAGGCCCAGAGTCAGTGTAGCAGGGAGGTTTAGTTCTAGGAGTTTTCCCTTCTACCCTGGAACTACAAGTTCCTACTCTTCTGGATTCTTCCACTCCCACTTGGGATTATCTAGAGTCCATACTGCACAGCAGCAGTCCTCTCCATTTACAAGTCTTCCTTCATTTCCCTTTCCTTCCCTCCCCTTCCCACCCACCCCTTCTTACCTCTTTGCTTTCCTTCCCTCCCTCCCCTTTATTCAATTGACCACCCTCTAAAAACTTGCAGCTTCTTCTTCCATGAGTGGCCCTTCTTGGATTATTCCCATGGGCCTTTTTAAATGGACCAGTTCATGCAGTGTCCACAGATGGACCTGTGTCTTTTGTTCCTCTCTGACAAAGTGGGCTCTGTAGGGGTTCAATTTAATCGCACACTGACCAGGAGCTGGCATCAGCTCGTTGCCCCACCCCTTCGTTCTGACTGAAAATAGCCCAATTGTGCAGTGTGAAATCTGCCACCATAGGTAACTTTTTTTTTTAATTCACTGATTGCAGCTCGTTTCAAATTGTGTTGTGAGCTCCTTTTTAAAGGAAAAGAAAAAATTAAACAACTTTTTTTGTGTGAATTTCATGCTGGTGACAAGGTGCCGGATTGACAGCCCTGGAGACTGAAATCCTCTATTTATCCACAGGACAGGTACAGCACAGGCAGCGACAGTGCGAGCTTTCCCCACACCACCCCGTCCATGTGCCTCAACCCTGACCTGGAGGGACCACCTCTAGAGGTGAGAGGGGATGTTCAGTCTCCAAGGCTCACTCAATCCTTCCGCCTCAGCCGAGACTGCCAACACGCGGGGGGCCAGTGGCGCTGGTGATTTTTGTGCTGTGGACACCACCTGTCCACGGGGACCTGGACTGACCCCCCCACCTCATTTCACACAGGCTGCGTAGCCCACCAGATGGTAACACCAACTCTCTTTTTTTTTTCCTTTTTTTTCCTTTTTTTGTTCAACCCCTTTTCCCTGTCTCCTACTCCTCCTACCCCATTTTCACCTTCCCACCCCAACCTGGGTGCACTTTTGGGGGTACTGGCCACTGTTATGTGAGAAGCCTCACATCCTGTGAACCAGCTGCTCCTTCCTTCCCCTCCCTTCCCGATTCTCCTTGTCCCCACCCCATTGCCCTGAAGACCCAGCTCCCTTTTTGGGAGGTTATGGTGTGGGGGGAGGAGGGTGTAGTGGGAGCTGCAAGTGCCTTTTATGGAGGGGAGGTGGGAGAAGGCAGGACTTAGAACACAGTGATTTTTTTGTGTGTGTATGTTCCTATGGTCAGCTCCCTAGTGCTAGGGACCCAACTAGCTTCCAGTGCACTTAAGGTCTTTAGGCAGATGTAGAGAAAAATAAGATAGGAAAAGGGAAAGTGTTTCAAAACATGCCATGTAGGTTTGTGCAGATAAAAATCATTCATGTCACCATGATTGGTAGAAGGGTTGGGGTGGCTGAGGAAAGACCGTTTTCCTTCTAGGCTATCTTGTACACAGGGAGAAGGAAGGGGGCTTGGGCAGTCGAGGCATTGTTTAATCCCACTTCCCACGTTTTCATTAAGAAACAGATGTGTTATTTTGTCTTTGATTGCAGGGAACATGGCTCCCTTTATAGGCATCCCGGAATAAGCCATCATATTAGGGTTTAAAGAAGGCCAACAGGTCTGACTGTATTTGTGAGATACTATCTACTGCCTCAACCCCTGGCCTCCCTATTCTCTAGTTCAACTCTGGCTTCCTGGCTAGTTGAAATCTGTCTTTTTCCCCCCACTGGGTGGCTGTCCGTGATTGGTTTTTAATAGGAACTGTTTTCCTCCTTTTGTAGGCCTATACCATTCAAGGACAGTATGCCATTCCACAGCCAGATGTAAGTTTTGTTTTCACTTCTTGTTTTGAAAAGTTCCTTCTCCCGTCCAAAATTGTCTCTTTTCTCCATGTAGGCAGGAGTGAGTTGGGTCTTAAACATTTGCAGTATTGTTTTCCTCACAAGGTGAACTCCATATTTTGGCCCTTAAATGATCTTTAATCAGGACATAGTAGCACCTTGTTTTTGCCATTTAATCCCTGGAAATTATAATCTGGCAGATTATTAGATTCTGCTTTCTCCCATGTTCCAGATTACTCTAAAAGAGAAATGTTCCACGGTATACTGTCATTTGTTATCCCAGGGCACAGCTTAAATTGACAGTGGGCTGTGCATCTCTGCTTGGAGTCCTTTCCATGGCGGGGGATGGGAGGTGGGAGGTTGGCTTTGCCCTTGTGTACTCCTCAGTCTGAGGTGACAGTTTAAAAAGCATCTGGAGGGGTGGGGAAAGGGGTTTGTTTACACAGGGAGGGGTAGGAAGCTGAATGTTTGGGAATTCAACTCAGTAAAACCTTCTTTGTCACTAAAAACTCCAACTTAAAAAGTGCTGGTATTTAGACTTCAAGGGCATTTCTTTCTGCACTTATCCTCTATCCTTACTAACTCCTTCAGGTGCTGAGCTTTAGATTTGGGAAGTTAAGATTGGCTCTTGGTTAGTGATAGCCCCCAGGAGGGGAAGTAGACTTGAAGAGGGATGGTTTTACAATAGCCAGGACAGTTTATATAGATGAAGAAAAATAGCTGTAGAAATCATGGGGTGGGGGTGTGCTAAACCCACTTTGGTTTCACCTTAATCTCTCTCCTCCTTGCAGTTTCCCTGCCCCCTCATCTCCTTCCCTCCTCCCAGTACTGACAGAACCCTGCATGGTGTGTTTTCCCTAGCACCACTGCACAGTTTGTTTTCCTAGCCTGTCTGTGCTTGTCCCTGGGGCAACTGTTGCAATGGCTGCAAACACCTTCATTAAATAGCCCACAGGGGGATGGTTGTCAGGCGGGTGCTGCTGCTTGTCTTTTCACACACCCCAAATGCGTTCATTCTCTTTGTACTGACACCCTTTCTATTTCTAACCCTTACCTTCTTGTTGTGCCCATCCCCAGGATGGTGATACCAGCCCCATATCTTACCCTCTGTCATAGTTTGAGTAGTAGCCAACTTTGGGGATCAGGAGCTCTGCATTTTCAAATTTGAATGTGCTTGAGCCCTGACTGTTTTGCTCTTCTAATGCCAACCTCTTCTGTTTCCTTCCTGCAGTTGACCAAGCTGCACCAGTTGGCAATGCAACAGTCTCATTTTCCCATGACGCATGGCAACACCGGATTCAGTGGTATGGATACCTCAGTGTTTATTTCTGTAAGGTGTAGTACAAGACAGAGGCCAGCCCCAAGGTCTCAGTTTGACATCTGTTTAAAACAAACTTCATTACCCAGCATCCTGCTGGTTTAAACTTGCCTGTTTTCTATGGCTAAACCAAAGGAGGTAATGTGTTTGTTAACTTGGTTTTCATTTGGGGTGAGTTATTCTAAAAGAGAAAAAAGGCCCTGGAAGGTTTGGGGTGAGGTCTGGGGATGCTTGTCAGGCAAAGGGTAGGCTGATATTTCTTCTAACCCATCCTCGCTGCTGCCCCTTTGATCTGATTGGCACCCCCTTTCTCTCCACCAGCTGTTCATAGACCTGGGTAGAAACAATCCATTTGTGCCAAATTGTGTAGTGGTTTTTGTTTCTGTTTTGTTTTGTTTTGTTTTCTTGGGCTTTTTTTATATATATAAGGAATAACTTGTCCGATAGGGTTAGGATGAGACCACCAAACTCATTTTCACTTGTATCTTAACAGGCATTGAATCCAGCTCTCCAGAGGTGAAAGGCTATTGGGGTAATGATTAAAAAAAAAATCTGTAGTATTCTACTGTTATATTAATAAACTGGTGGGAGTCTTGTTTCACTGCCCATGACATACCAGCAGAACATGCACATGGCAGAAAGGAGCTGAGAGAGCAAAGCGGGGGTGGGCCTGGTATCCCTGAGGGTCCCTTGATGGATCTGGCCTACCCCCTTCTAAAAATGCTGAGTTTTAGCAGCCACAGCTGAGAGCAAGACTAGACTTGTGAGTTAGCCAGCTGGTCTGGTCTAGTCCAGGTGTCAGATGGGTATGGGTGTTTGCTGATAGGAGTTTTTTTTCTTTTTCTTTGGAAAACAAAACCCAGAACAAATTATTGAGCAAAAGACAGGGAATAAATCTGGAGAAATGAACTTCCCACACCTTACTGCCATCTCATTCTCACTGACCTTCAAGTTTAGGTTAGGGGTAAGGGTGTGTTAGGAGGGTGTTAATCTGATATAGGTATATTTAAAGCAACTCTGCATGTGTGCCAAAAGTCCATGGTACCCAATAACAGGCATGATATTGGCGCTGGTGATAGCATCAGGTGAGATAAAATTGGAACACAACAGCAGGAAATCCAACCAGAAAAGGGGAGAAGTGCAGAAGTACTTGTTTAGATTTTGGTCCTGAGAATTGAGGATACCACATTCCCTTGCCCCTTGGCTTCCATCCCCTTACACCCTAATAGGCTGGGCTTTGCAGGAAATGTCATGAAATCAGCCTCTTCTGTGTGTACAGAGGAACTTTTCCAGCATTATTTCTACACCCCTCTCCCCTCTTTCCTCCTTGGAGGCTTCCAAGTTAGTGATGAATCCCAACAGCCAATGCTGGGTTTCCAGTTCGTTTTTCTTCTGTTAGGTTAATGTACAAATCAGTGGGAGTTTGTATGCTGTGCATTGAACTTCTTTGCTCTCTTCTGTCTTTTAGCAGGTTTGGATGCATCTGCTCAGACTACTTCTCATGAACTCACCATTCCAAACGATGTAAGTATATGGTTGGGTTGCATGGGGTGAAAATAAGAGAATTGGTTTTCAAGAATAGAGGTCTTTTCAACGGCATCATGCCACTCTTAAGAAAATGGGGTTGTAGACACCAAATTAAATTCTTAAAACTATATAAAATCTCAAGTAAAAACTGGAGGAAATTGATGAGCCAGAAAGAAGCTTTTTGTCTCAAATAGAAATTCCCATTTGCCTTTGTTTCTTGTAGAACCTGAAGCCTTATCCCTGACTCAGTGGTCCTTGGATGTTCTGTCTGTACTATCCCAACGTGGTAGTCACTAACCACGTGTAGCTGTTGAGAATAATAATTCAATTTCTCAATCTTACTGGCCACACTTCATGTGTTTAGTTATCACGTTATTAGTGTCTACAGTATTGGACAGTGCAAATGTTGGCCAATTTTTTACTTTTTCCCAAGGCAAAAGCATTAGAAATTAGCCAGAATTCTTGTCACGATGGTGAAGTAGGAATCATGGCAGGATGAGTTATGGCATCTTTTTTACCAAAAACAGAATATACTTTTATCTTTATCCCTATCTCTGGTTAGCTAGGTTTATCATCACGTTTGCTCTGCTTTATTTTGTCTTTGGAGTTAGTACTCTGAGGAAATGAGCTAATGCTCCTAGGAGTCATTCAGCTTAGAGTTGGCTCTGACCTGTAGTGATCAGACAGAAGAATAGGGCAAGAGTTGAGATATAATCTATAACTCAGTTTTTAAAATCAGGAGTGTATGAGTAGAATGTGTAGGATGCAGATAGTTTCCACTGTCATGTTTGTGGACCCAAGCTGTAGAAGCCTGAGGAGTGGGTGGAATTCTTGGACCTAACCATGCAACTCTTAATTTGGTATGCCTTGTTGTCTTTCTCCCTTAAGTTGATTGGCTGCATAATCGGGCGTCAAGGCGCCAAAATCAATGAGATCCGTCAGATGTCTGGGGCGCAGATCAAAATTGCGAACCCAGTGGAAGGATCTACTGATAGGCAGGTTACCATCACTGGATCTGCTGCCAGCATTAGCCTGGCTCAATATCTAATCAATGTCAGGTAAGTGTTCCCTATCTTTTGTGTTATTCATGCCAGCATAAGTAATGTATGTGTTGGGGGAAGTTACACTGTTAATGTAAAGTGTGGGATTCTTTGGGGGATGGAAATGGGAAGGGTAGAGATGGCAAAAGAAAAAGTTAAAAGTCTAGCTCTACTTTTCACCCATCCTTAGTGTAGCAGAAAAAGAAACCAGTTTGTAATAAGTTTGCATGGGGTTGGGGGACGGGGAATAGATTGTTTGCATTTGACTTTTTGATGGTTTTGGGAGTGGAAGGTATGGAGCATGTCTTCACCAGTAGGACTGCTCTGGCTGGAGCACCGACTTAAAACCAAATGTGGGTCTTGCTGTAGATGTCATATAGACTAATACTTCACTAATGGGGTTTAGGCTCCAAAGCACCCTTAATTGAAATAAGGATAATGAAGTTATGTGACAGCAAGACAGTTTTTTGGAGGCAGTCATTACCGTTTATTCTGAAAACATCCATTTTTCTCAAGTTGCCAGTGTGTTCCATTGTTCAGAGCTTGTGGAAAAGGAGAGGTACAGGTATTGGATGTTTCAGAAATGCTTAGTATTTTCCTTTCCCCCACAATCTCATCTCATCTCTTAATGACTTTCTGAGATTTTACTTTTTTTATCCAAACGTAGCTAATGTTAATACACACAGTTGTAGCAGGACTATTCACAGTCCAATGGGTATCCTACAAGGCATTTATATTACTTGCTTTCTCAGCACATGTGCTTAAGTCATGTTCTTAATTGCTTACTAACATCTTAAACCAGTGTTAGCAGCTCATTCCCCAAGGGACTTAGCTATCCCTTTCATGTAGACTTTTACCTAGTTGTTATTTACCTCTGTCACAATTCTTTGGTCTCTGTTGTCCATAAAAATTTTATGGGTTCCTGAATCTAGTGCAAGGGAAAGGAATTCGTAAGTATGGGATCTATTTTTTGCCATGCTTATGTAGATCATGTATTTATTCCATGGTCTTTTATCCCCTGGTTAAGAATTCATCAGATCCCCAGTAGTGGTTCTGACTTTTGCCTATGTCTTTTGATGCCTTGAGGTATTTTCTAGTCTTTATGTAGAAAAGACTTTCCTATGTCTAGATCTGCTTTCTTCTTCAGCTACCAAGATGTCAGATTCTTACTGTTCAGACTGAAATGGTAGTTAATTTTGCATGGAGACTGTTTGCAAAGGTTTGTTTCCTTGTTTCTAATGGGGGTGGTGGGTTGTTAAGAGGAAAGAATCGTGTTCTTGGAAGCTGGAAACCAAGGGATTTTTCTTCTGCTTGGGTAGACCTGCCCTCAATGTTGTCAGATAGTGCTTCCACGTAACCTGCTTGCCTGACCCCTGTACTAGGTCAGTGGCTAAGTTGTAAGGAAGCAGAACGTGGTCCACCTTTGTTTCCTGATTTTAGTCACTCTTTTCAGGATCATCCTTTTTAATGAAACTGTCCAAGCTATGGATTTGGGTCAAAACTTTTTAAAGCTTCATTTAACACCAAGCAAGGACTATGTGTGCACGCAGCTAACTCTTCACTTTCTCATATTGGCCCAGTTTGAACGCAGAAAGCAAACTGGTTTTATTATGAATACTAGGTAAAGAAAGAGTTCTCTGTTTTCAGTAATGGACCCTGAGCATTTCTACTGATTTTGGCACCTTTTTTATGGATTGCAACTGTCCTTGGATTTAGGTAAACAAAATGGAGTCTTGAGAGGAGCCTCCCTGCCTTTGAAGAGTTAATCTTTAGCCGTAGGTTGTCCAACAGACTTCAGCAAATGCCTGCAGTTCTGCTATAGACACATGCAGGCATTTGGGAGCTACAGGTCATTGCTGTGATTTAGAGCTTATTTTAGGAGTAGCAGTGGTAGTTTTACTTTATTAAACTGAACTTTTCAGCAGTGCTTAAAGTTTCTCTCTTCCAGTTTTCTAAGGTCTATATGAGAAGTACAGTCAGTTAAAAACAAAGGGCCTTTTTTTCTCTCCCACCTCATCACCAGAAATGAGGCTTTATTTTATCTATGCTTCTGTTCTCAGCATTTTTCATTGAAAATGCTACAATCTTTGAAGTCTGAAATGAGTGGCCTACTTTAGGCTCTTGTCCCTTTCCATCCTGACATATTTGGTTAGTTTGCTGTGGCGGTAGAAGCAAATTTTAATATCAGTTACAGAAAAAACAATTCTGTGCATTAGTATCCCAAAGCTGCTCAAGTGATTGGTGGGTGAAACATTTGTTCTTGTTTGGAGATGGATGGGTACTCTTTCATTTTCTGCTTGAAATCGTTCTTTTCTGTCTTCTGGGTTGGATCAGTGTGTCAGGTAATATGGAAGTGCGTGATTTTTCTCAGTCTGTCAGCTTTTTCTTCACCATAGCAGTTTTAAATAGCATTGTGGAATGGAATTTGGCAAAGTATACATTTTTAGAGGGTGGGACACAGAATAAAAGACAGCTTGTCATAAGTTGATATTAAGTCTTCCTAATTGGCAACCAGAGGCACTTACTGATAACTGAAGCAGATTTTGTCCTGTACTTTTTTCCCTTTTGTGCTCTTCCCTTCCACCCACCCTTTTTTTTTTTGTTCCTTTTTTTCCTCTGTTACAGTTTAGAAAACGCTAAACCCTCCTCCCAGGCAGCCTCCGTCACGATCCCTGATCACCTCAGCATCAACCTCTCTCAACCCTCCACCCCTTCTTCTTCTTCTTCCTCCTCCACCACCACCCCCTCGCTCGCCACAGCGGGGACCTCCGACGCACCCTCCAGCCTCCCCAACCCTCTTCCGACCGCCCCTTGTGTCTCCAGTCTGCTTGGCATGAAACCCATCCCTCTCCTGGCTCTAAATGTTGTGTCTGCTGCTAAGGGTGCCGGGGCTTCAGCTACCACCACCACCACCTCTGCCGTGCCATGTGTAACTAACAAACTGAAAAGCGAGAAACAGAGATTCTCTCCCTACTGATTGCATATATCTTGGGGCACCCCCTCAAGTATTTGTTTTTGTTTTTGTTTTTGTTTTCCCTTTGTTAACATTGGTGAGAACCAAACTATTGTGAGCTTGTGACCGTTTCCTTTTTACTGTTTTGGGGGATAACAGGGTGGGGGCAGGGGCAATGGTAAACTGTTTAGGTTTAGGCCGTTTCTGCTTGAGTGCCTGTTTCAGAGTCTGACTTGTTGAATTCTCTATCTAGAGCCACAGTTCTTGCTCTTCTTTCTCATTCTGTTACTTTTTGTAGCTTTATTCTGCCTTGCAATATAACAATGTTTTAGGCTCTGTGTTAATGAATAAAAGCTTCTCCATTAACCTTTTTTTTTTTTTTTTTCATGGTTATCAGCCAGCCTTCTTGGCCAGATTTGTGTTTCTAGCTGTAATAAAGTTGCCACAGTAAGAACCTTAGTTGACTGTGCTGTGAAGGAAAGAAGTTATTTCTTTACCCAGAATGGGGAGGCAAGTTGGGAAAAGTCTAATAAAGTTTGCCGGCTTCTGTCTGCATTCCTCTGAACTAGTATTACCCCTCTCCCTGTGACATTGGATAAATCTTGAACAACCAATGGGTGACATTGCCTCAGATTTGGCAGGATTCTGTCCAGTTATCCTAAGTCAACCCTGATTATTCAACCAGGTCCCTTTACCCTTCTATTCCCCGCCTACCTTTGTCTCCCCACCAACCCCATCATAATTAGAGGATTAAAGACCTAGATTTGGAAGGGACCTTTAAGATCACCTGTAACTCTTTGATTCACCTTATCAGATTAAAGAAATAGATGCTCTGGGAGACTTTAAATTTGCAGATCACATGAGTGAGTAGTCAGGACTAGCAATTTGTGCTTTACATTTACTCAGTCTTCTAGATTGTGCTTGATCTCCCTGAAGCCTCATTCTTTTTTGTATCCCAAGATCTCTCTCCATAAAAGAGTAGAAATGCCGTAGGTAAAATGGTGGAAGGGCTCTGATAGTTTCCACTCAGCCTGAATGCATATTGCCAGGGTAATGAAAGTATGATGCTCTTCCCAGGGACTTAGAAAACCAGTGTGGAGATTTCTTTCCTGGTGACCTTTTCCCATATCCCCTTTGGCTTATTACATTGTTTAAAAAACAAACAACAACAAAAAACCTAATTATATTGCAATATATTAACTTCTGGTTTCGTGGTCCCTCAATCTCATGCTGGGGCTGTGAATTAGTGTTACGCGTCCCAAGTCTGCCTGAAGGACTAGGGGGGCAAATTTCATTGTCCAGATAGGGTTTTTCTTGCTGGTTGCTAGATGCTCCTTTATCATGTGGTCCAGCTTTCCTTAGTAAGCTCTTTTTATATCTTGCTGATACCATCTCCCCCAGAAACCTGGTTTTTATTTTATCTAGTTCTTGATTTTAGAAGGTCTCTTTACCTAATGAGTACTCCCTAAAGGATTGCTTGGAAGGAAGTCAGATGTTTTAAGGGCTCACCAAAATCACCACATCCAAAGGTACTTCTTGGTGCTCGATTTTTTAGTAGCTTACAGCTCCCCCATGTGGTCCTTCTATTTCTGGAGTCCTTAACACAGTATTTCTGGTTGGGTTTTCCCTTCTCCTTACCCCCTCTCCCTGCCACCCCCAATTCCTGCCCAGGCTGTGTATAAATTCTGGACTGTTCTTTTTGGTGCCAGAGTGCCACCACCTTCTTACGTGAACTTAGGTTTTTTTTAGGTCCTAGATCTAAACTGTTTGCAGCAGCTCCTTTCCTCAACCTTCAGTTCCCACTAAACTCTTTGATTCAGGGTCTGTTGTTTACGTTGCTCTAAATCATCCCATTTTGAGGTTGGCAAGAATCTACCCCCTTTAAGAACTATTTTCCTTTATGCTGAGGTCACAGTAGCATTTCTGACTTGAAACTAAATGCAGTTTGTAGTTGAAGGACCTATTTCCTGCCCTTCCCCCACCCCCTCTGCCCCTGCCTTCCTGGCCAGTTTTTGGATATGCGTTATTCTGGAAGAGATGCTACATGCTGTCTTGACACGAATGCCAGTAAATTTAAAATCTTTATGAAATAAAGTTATAAACTCAGGCTTCCCTGCTGGTCCAGTGGTTAAAACTCCACGTTTCCACTGCAGGGGTGTGGGTTCGATCCCTGGTCGGGGAAGTTCTGCATGCCACGAGGTACAGCCAAAAAAAAAAAAAAAAAAGTTATAAACTGAGACTGGGTCTTACACATTTAGTTCTGTTCAAAATGGGAGCCAAGTCCTGCTGGCTACCTAATATCAGTGAAGCAGGCTGATAGCCGAACATCTAAAGACTTTTCCTTCAAAGCCCAAAATTGGATTCCAGGACCTCAAATAGTCTATTTGAAACAGGCATTGTAGCCAGGTATATTTGGATGGAGAATTTGGCTTAACAGGACCACAAATTGGGGAGCTTCCAGAGTGAGCTAGGGAGTTGCTAAAAACATTGTTTTGACTTCCACTTAGTCTTGAAAACTAGGCCTAAAAACTATAGGTTGGGTATAATTCTTGACCCATACTTAACACTTGCTGCTCCCTCTTTAACATGCCTTAGTGTTTAAAAACTCAAGCATCTCTTAATAGTAATAGTCTTCACATTGATGGAGAGACCTGGGACTGTTCTATTAGTAGCTTGGGAGAAGCTAAAAAATAAGCTGGGCAGTAAAGAAAGTTTCTGTATATTATGACCCTCTAAGGCTTTAGTGTGTGTGTGTGTGTGTGTGTGTGGTGTATTTTCAGAGAGTGCTTAACATCTCCCACAAAGATTCTATAGAGCATAGTTTGAGGGATACCCACAATTAATAACCAAGGTCCTCAATTTCCCTTGGTTGTGAGGTAACTTGCCTCAGGAAGCTTGGATTGCAGGGGTTATAGGACCATGGTACTGATTAATCCAAAAAGTCTTTAAAATGTCTCCCTTGATAACTGAAGCAGATTATGTACTTCTTCACATCTCATCAGCCAGACTAAAAGTTTTGGAGGTGAGGTACTGCTGGGCACTCAGAAAACTAACTTCGAGTTTTTTTTTGTGTGTGTGTTACAGGCTTTCCTCGGAGACGGGTGGCATGGGGAGCAGCTAGAACAATGCAGATTCATCCATAATCCCTTTCTGCTGTTCACCACCACCCATGATCCATCTGTGTAGTTTCTGAACAGTCAGCGATTCCAGGTTTTAAATAGTTTGTAAATTTTCAGTTTCTACAC
This sequence comes from Monodon monoceros, assembly GCF_005190385.1. Lineage (NCBI taxonomy): Eukaryota > Metazoa > Chordata > Mammalia > Artiodactyla > Monodontidae > Monodon > Monodon monoceros. The sequence goes on from NW_021703783.1 coordinate 40,777,183, forward strand.
ACTTTATCCACTCGTGATTTTTTAATTAAAGCGTTTTAATTCCTTTCTCTGTTCAGCTGTTAATGCTGAGATCCATATTTAGTTTTATAAGCTTCTCCCTGTTTTTTTTTGTTTTGTTTTTTTTTGGGTTTTTTTTGGCTCATGAAATTTTTTTGTTTGTCATGGAAATGTAAGAGTGGAATATTAATACATTTCAGTTTAGTTCTGTAATGTCAGGAATTTTTCAAAAAAATTAAAAGATGGACTGGAGCTTTTTCTTTGTGAATAGAAACTGGATGCCACAGTGATTTCATGTGGGTTTTGTTCCTGGTGTCTTGCTGTTATTTTTGCACCTTTTATCCGTCAAAGGACACGGACCCTGCTTGGGTTTTGAATGTAAGCCTTTATTCCAGTGAAGATGTTTTCTTCTGTTTTACCACTCCCATCTTTTTCTGTAGCCCTTGAGCCTGCATTGCAGAGTGACCTTAATAGCTATAGCAAGCTGGCCGTGCCCTTGGTCCAAAAGATGGGGGGTTATATTTTCCTAAGATTTGTCTGCAAAGTGTAAGCAAGCACTTCAACTGGGTGGGTGGGGAGGGATACACATGCATACACATGGAAGCAGCTGAATGTGTGTCTCACTGGGATTCAGGTTGCTGGGAATGCCTATACTCTTGTCCAGACTTAAAACTGTAGTCTAAAAAGAATGGGTGTTTTATGGGTCCTACTAGAATCCTTTATAAAGACAGACCTGTTCCCATTTATGTAGATTTTTACAAGGTTGGGGCTGTAAGTGATGTTCAGTTTGTTAGTGAGAAAAGCATGAAAAGGAGGAAGTCACTCAGAGTCCTCAGATAACATCTGGAGCCCAAGGCTCCTACTTAACCATGCAGGCTACCCCAGTCACCAAGAAAACCCTCAACAGCTTGCCTGCATGGAGTGGTTATATTTCAAGGTTTTTTCACAGGGGTTACAATATGACAGTCCCCACCCCAATCAGGCACCAAGATAAAAGCAGGGACTTAAAACAACACCCCAGTTCTTCAGCCTGAGCCATCACATGCTTTCACAATCTCCTGGCCTCCCCCTAGTCCCTAAGCCAGCGCTTGGGCACAGAGATGGAGGGACAAAGAAATTACATTGCCACCTGAGAAACCTCAGAGGGGAGGACCCAGCCTTAGCCTCCCTCCTCCCAAGTGCAAAATGTGTAAACAGAGTAAACAGAAAACAAAAAAGTGCAGTCTAAATGGCTCCCTTTCCTGCTCCTCATGGTTTGGGCAGAAAGAATAGAGAGGAAACTAGGCAAGTTTGGCTTTTCTGTCGCCTCACCACTTGCTGAATGTATTGGAGTGAAGCAGGAAGGGGCCAGTTTGCCCTTACCCATATCTCTAGGGCAGTACTTGTCTTTCATTTCCACAGCTGCCAGTGTCCCTAGAGTTTATCAGGTGACTTGGTCAGGGGTCAGTCTCCCTTGAGCCAGACTTAGGCTGGGATAGCCCTGTCTTTGTTGATTATGTGGCGCATATATATTACTTATATAAATATTTCTCTATGTACAAGGATAAGAGTGGCTTTCATGGAGGGAGGGAGGCTGGGGGCCGCAAAGCTTCACCACTGTTGGCATTTTCCAGTTCAGTGCTGTCACAGTCTGAGTCCTCAGAGTTGGGAGGGCCCTGTGAAGAAGAGCAGAAAGGCAGTGATGTGCGGCTCAGCATCTCTTGGCAAATAGATTCCTTCAGGATCCTTCACTGTGGTCTTTGTAGTTGCAGGTTTAGTGGTTTTACTGTCTCCCGATTTCAGTTGCTCAGGCCATTCTCCAAGGCACCAGACTCCTAGTTTCAGGATTCCTCCCTGGCTGCAATTTATAGGTACTGTGCACGCAACCTCGCTAGGTACTTCTAGATCTCCCAAATTTACCATGTGGATATTTGCTCTTTAGTACGGGAGGAAACAGCTTCAGATACAGAGTGACACAGGGGCGAAGTACCTATCTTTCTGGCCTCTGCATCTGTCTCCCCAGCAGCTCTCAAATGACTGGACATCTGCTCCCTGTCCAGTACCTGGTTGCGACTCACCTGCTCCCCTCTGAGTAGGTTGTGGTGTGGGATGGGCAAGGAGCTGGGTTCCCGGCCAGTAACCACCTCTGAGGAAGCTGGGTCCAGTGGGATTTCTGAGCCCTGGGAGCACATGTCATCAGACCGCTCATCTGGCCGCTCATCAGTGTTCGTACTGCCAACTTCAGGTGTGCCACTGGGGGAAGGCTCACTAGCTGTGCCCTCCTCCCCATCTGACGGGTTCTCTGAGCTGAAGGTAGATAGCGACTGGCGCATGTTCAGGCCCTGAGACCACCTGTATGTTGGGCAGACCAGGATTATAGCTTGACTACACCTTGCAGTTCAGAAAGTAAAGAATGCCGTTATCTCCTGATTGCATCACTCACCTCTGGCTTGAGGTCAGCTCTACTTCACTGTCCACCTCTCCTTCCTCTTCCTCTGATGAGATTCCACGTTTCTGCAGGAGAGATGAGCAGACTGTGGTCAAAGGGGGAAGAGGTCATCAAGGACCCAGGATAAGGAAACATGGTTGTAAAGGGTTAAGTCGGGAATGGCTTAAGATCAAGAACCTAACGTGGGAGGTAAATTAAGGACTTGCACCGCACCCCATGGAGAAGAAGGAAAGAGGAAGAGCTCAGGAACCATTCCATACTTTACCTGACTTCGGGTGACAGCAGCCCTGTACAGCAGTGCAGCTGGGGTCAAGTGCTGGGACCCAGCCCGGCTTCCTCCCCGTCCCGCCGTCCCTTCCCTTCCAGTTCCCAGCAGCCCTACACCGTCACCAGGCCCTACTGGTGGAGGTGGCTCCCCTTTGGCTCCCCCTGGTGAATCCGGGCTGGTGGAGCCGGGTGCCGAGCCCTCACTTGGCGGGGTGTCACCCCGGGCTGGAGGTGGTGAGCCAGGGTCCCCAGCTCCCCCTGTAGCCCCCCGGCCCCGGGCTCCCAATGCCGCTGACAGCAGGTCGGGGGACGATGAAGACATCTTTCGGAGCAGGAGGTCATGGTGGAGCCCACGGAGGGCTGGAGGGCAGGCTTCCCAGGCTGAGGGTCCCCCTCCTAGCCCCACTGGGCTTCCTGGTCCCCCAGGTTCATGGGGTGGCACAACTGCACGAAGCCCGGGCAGGTCCCCGCAGCTGCCCTTGGCGCTGGCCTTGCGGTGACGGGTCTTGCCACGGCGACTCCGTCCTGGTGAGGGGGGGCCCTTAGCACACCCAGGAAGCCCCACCCCACTCAGGGCTGCATCTAGCTTGGGTAGCAAAGACTCAGTCTTGAGGATATCTGGCCTGGTGGGAGAGGGAAAGTGCAAGTTGGAGATTAACAAATTTATCACATGAAAGCACTCCCTAATCTCAGGCAGTACAAGGCACCTCTCTCCCATCTCAGTATCCGTCTTCCTGGCATCCTTGAGCCCTACTCCTGCCTCTCCAGCATCCCCCTTGCCATTCACAAGCGATGGCACTTGTAAACTCTGGTGCTACCTTTTGCTGTGGGGTGACAGCTTCTGTGGGACATTCCTCTTCTTGATGAGCTTCTCCATTGTGTTCCCGTGCAGGAGGCCTCGGGAAGGGTGTGACTTCAGCAGACCTGGGCACCTCCGCTCTAAAGCTTGCTCCCTCCTAAAGACAAAACACGTTAGCTGGGCGTGGGACCAGGAATGGGGGCCGAGGCTCAGTAGGATCTCCAAGTCCGGCACAGCTCCAGGAAGATGGGACTTGGTGTATGAGGGTGTGTGTGATTACCTGAGTAGCTCCCGTTCCTTCAGCTCCAGCTGCAACATGAGAGCATTAAGTTCCATGTACAGGTTGTTGGCTCTCTCCAGCTTCCGCTCATAGTGTTCCCTGATGTCCAAGGCGTGTCTGAAATGGGCAGAAGGGTCCCCGAGGTGAGCTGGCTTCACCTGGTGCCATAGTTTATCCCAGTCTCTGGGAACTGGTCTGCAGGCCCTGCTATTGGTGAAATCACCTTCCCAAAACACACCTGAGCTCCTCCCTCCTCCGCATCACCAGCTCTTCTTCTAGGCGGTGCAGGCAGGTCCCTTCTGACTTAATTTTTTCAAAATGCAGCTTTACCTCTTCACGCCACTCTGCCTGGGGGTGGAGAGAAAATTAGGGGTGAGACCTGTAGAAAGCCTTCGCAGGTGCCTGCACTGCTGCACGCTGTGTGTGTTGGAGCCGACAGGAGTGGGGCACAGGATCAACCAAGACCAGGTCTCAGTCCTTCAAGAGCTAATCTGTCCATCCCCAGCCACCCTTCTTCCCAGCCTCCCCTCAAAGGACACCATTATCCCTGCAAAGAGAGGGAGCTAAGGTATTCGTTTTCCTCCCCACAGCACACCTGGGACTTAAAGTAAGTCTCCTGGGGTGTGGAGAGTACATCGGCTGAGGCGATGTCCAGATGCAGCAGGATCTGTCGGAATGATGGACGATTTCGTGGTTTGCTGTTCCTGGAGGAAATGGAGTCGTGGGAGAGAAAGGAATTTCAGGGAGGTCCAGAAAGGAACTAGAGCATCCTTTCCCAAAGGGTGTCCTGGAGAATCCAACTCTACAATGATTCTGTGACAAAACTCCCTGGTCAACTATCTAGGAAATGTTACAGGCCATCTGTTAGCATATCAAAGTCCTGCAGTAAGGAAACCTATTTAATCCTATTTTCCAACTTGTTTGCCAAAACAAACCTTTTTGAGTAACTCCATTAAAAGAAACACATTTGGGGAAATGCTTAGCCAAAGATTAGAAATCTCCCACCTTCCTCCATGGTCTAGGTTCCAAACAAGGGTCCAGGGCCTCCCGCGTTCTAAGACAGTCTATACTTGAGGCTCAACCAGCCATGCTCAGCGGCTGTGCTGGTCCTTCACAGGCGCTTCATATCAGACCCTCTATATCAGATATTGTTGTCCCCATTTTGCAGATAAGGAAACAGGTTCAGAGGGAACACTGCTTGCCCAAGGTCACACACAGTTTGTGCACCCCTGCAGACTATTGGTCAGCCCAATTTCTCTCCGTTCTTTATCCTAGTCCCCTTGATACACGCTCTGAGTCCTGGGGTCTTTCTTGGAGAGCCATATTTGGGAGCTCTGTCCCCCTTTCCCTGTTCAGGATTCTGGGCCTGGATGCCTGGGTCCTGGCTAACCGTCAGCCACCTCCCTTGCTTCCAGCTTGGCCAGGTGGTCCTTACCAGCACTGACGAAGCAGGATTTTGAAGCCGTCTGGGCAGCTGGAGGGCACAGGCAGATGGAGACTGTTGCTTCCCACACCCCAGATGATGGCTGAGGAATCTACGTCTTTGTAGGGGATCTCACCAGTCAGCAGTTCCCACAGCACCACACCAAAGGACCTAGGGATAAGAGGAGACGTCACTTGGGGGGTCTTCCTCCAGAGGCCCTGCAGGTTACCGCAGGCTTGTCTCACTTCTCACTTGTACTCAGGCCCTGGAAGAACCCCCCACCCCGCCAGCTCTCATGCTGGCCACCTGCTATTCTCAGTCCTCAGCCTGGCCCTCACCAGATGTCGACCTTCTCAGACACAGGCTCGTTGCGGATCACTTCAGGGGCCATCCAGGCTACTGTCCCTGCAAAGGACATCTTGGTGCTCTTGTCACTCAGCTCCTTGGAAGTGCCAAAATCGGAGATCTTCACCACATCGTCGTACGTGATGAGCATGCTGGTAAAGAGTGTAGTCAGCTGGGGCCCGGGCCCCTCCACGCACCTCGTCTAGCTGCAGCAACTCTACCTTTCTGTTTGAAGTCATCTGGGACACCCAGAAACGGGGGGTTTATCACAGCCCTCTTGAGATAGGGCTATCACTTAGGAGGGGTTTCTGAGATGGCCACATGGACTTTAGGACAGGGTCTGAAAGCAGGGAGATGGTCACACTGACCTGGGTGGGGACCCCTACAGGAGACCGTGCACAGTAGCTTCTCCCTGCTTGCTTGCTTACTCACTTGGGGGACTTGAGGTCTCGGTGGATAATCTTGTGCAGGTGCAGGTAGTTCATGCCGCCGGCAATGCCCATGGACCAGTCAACCAGCAAGGAGGGGGTGACAGGGCGGCCAGCCCGCAGCACCTCATACAGCTGGCCCTGAGCGCAGAACTCCATAAGGATGCAGTAGCAGGGAGCCTGGGTACACACACCCCTGGGAGCCAAACACAGTGGCATGAGGGGCTCAGCCAGCCCAGCATCCACTTGGTTCACACCTGGCACCCCCATTCCCACCCACGCCTTTCTGGCACCCGCTTCAGGAAGGGTGCGGTAGATCCCTGCCCTCAAAAGAGTACCCCGGCCCCTGCCCCAGACCTTACTTGAAGGTGATGATGTTAGGGTGCTTCAGCTTTCGCAGGTGCTTGATGTCAGTCTCCTTCAGGTCCCGTACCTTCTTCACAGCCACCTCCTCCCCATGGAAGCGCCCCAGGAAGACGGCGCCCTGGGCCCCTGAGCCCACCCACTGCAGGTCCAGGATTTCCTCAAAGGGGACCTCCCAAAGGTCTGTGGACAGGAGGCACAGTGCCACAGGCTCAGAGAGCCACACCTGGGGCCTTGGGGTGGTCAGGCTCAGGGAAAAGCATTGGGTTGGCTGAGACGACTCAAGGAAGGTGAGGCAGAAAAGTAGCTAAAATGGGCTGAGAAGATGAGGGGACAGGAAGGAAATGAAGGGGTGGTCTAAAAAGAAACTGGGGGGACTTCCCTGGTGTCATGGTGGTTAAGAATCCGCCTGCCAATGCAGGGGACACAGTTCGAGCCCTGGTCCGGGAAGATCCCACATGCTGCGGAGCAACTAAGCCCATGCACCACAACTACTGAAGCCCGCGTGCCTAGAGCCCGTGCTCCGCAACGAGAAGCCACCGCAACGAGAAGCCCGCTGGCCGCAACTAGAGAAAGCCCGCGCACAGCAATGAAGACCCAACGCAGCCCAAAATTAATTAATTAATAAATTAAAAAAAAAAAAAAACTGGGGAGTCAGTGGCTGATGGACAAATAAGGGGCTGGGCTCTGGGGAGAGAAAAGGATCATCAGGCGACTTAGGTGGGGCTGTCCGAACGGATGTCAGGCTCAGGGAGATGGGGAGAGGGTCTCCTCGAGGACACGGCCTACCTTCCTGCTGCTGCTTGTGCTCTGTGGAATAGGCCTTCCCAATCATGGTCCAGACAGGGCGCAGGCAGCCGAAGAGGCCTTCCAGGAAGCCGCTGCCGCTCTGGCACTGTAGTCGCACCTCATCTGCTCGAACTCTGGACGCCCGACTCTCAGGGGACCCAGTGGCTCCCCCTGGGCCCCCAGCATCCTGCTCGTGCAGCTGCAGGACACTGTTGGCAAAAGGCTCAGGGGGCGGCTCTCCACCTGGGGAGGGGCTGGGCCCGCCCCCGCCCTGCCCCCCGAGCGGCACTACATCTCGGAGTACACACTGGGTAGGCGTCAGGTCCTTCTCGGGGGTGCAGTCAGAAGTGTCTGGGTCCAGCTTGCGCATGGACGCCTCGCTTAGGGTGGACACGAAACCCCCAAAGGAAGGGGAGGGTGTGCGGGTCTCATGGAGGCAGGCCATGGCCTCTGGGCCCCGGTGTAGTGGTGAGCGGTGGGCCCTGTGGGAAAAAGGAGGACGGGCCGTCAAAGCCGCAGGTGCCCCAGCTCAGGAGGCTCGCCCTAGAGGCAGAGGCGTGGGGTGGGGAGCTGGGCTCACAAAAGCCTCCTGGAAGTAACACTTGAACCTCACCCTCAGGTATCTATCCCCCTCCAAGCTTCCCCTGGGATCCATCTTGGGAAACAAGCTTCCTCTCAAGCATTTATTAGTGACACAAGTCTTCCTTAGGTATACAGGCAACATACCTAAGTACCATTCTCAGGTAAATACAAGTAACAGCCCTGCTCAGGTACATACTGGTAAGGTACGTCCCAAACCCAAGTACAGTAATAGACTAGTTCCCTTCTCCCTGTAAGATTACTGTAATTCACCTCTGGAGCACATATTTCTTTCACTTGAGGCTCACATGCACACACGTGTCATATAAGGGTCCTTCGGATATACACATTTTGAGTCTCAACCTTAGGCACACGACAGTAACACTCTCACGCCTCCCTCACATTGAAGCACACACAGGTGACACTGCTAGGACTCAGCGCCGCTCAGGCCCTCTCACATGACATTCCTGGGCCTCACACTCATGTACTTGATACATGACTCTGCTGAGAGTCTTATCCTAAGGCATATTCAGGGCTCACATCTGAGTCTCCCTCTCGGGTGCTCCCACGTACACACCTGGGCCTCTCCAAGGTAAGTGACGGCTGTAACCAATGAGCTCCATTATCTGCCCAGCACAGACGAGGGAAAAAGGCAGAACCGTCCAAGGAGGATGCAGAAACTGTCAGGACAAGCTGTAGCCTACTGCTTCACCCCCCTTAGCCCTCCCATCAGTCCCACTGCTCCCCCAGGGTTCAGTTAGAGAAGGCCCTGTCTCCTTTCCTCTTTCTCCATTGCCCTCTCCCGCACTCCCCAAACCAAGATCCAGCTTTCCAAACAATAGAGATTTGTCCCAGTTCATAGCTGGGTGCTATCTATAAAGCAACTATTACAAAATCTGAATCCTAGCTTTGCCTCTGTTGCTTACTGGCTGCATGATCTCAGGCAAGCTGTAGTTGAGCCTCCATTTCTCCAACTGTACAAAGGGATAAACTAGCTATCACTCAGGCACAGCAAATTCTTCAACCTATACCAATCTTGTCCGAAGCCTGACACCAGAAGTCATCTGGTCTCCCATTTCCCTCCACATCTAGTCAGTTACCAGATCATCCTGAGGTGTAGGGATTCTTGAGGCCAGCAGTCCTCTCTAACTATTCAGCACAGTAGGGTCCCTCCTTAACCACCTGCATCGGAGCCTCTGAATCACGACTGGAGAGGGGTGGCAGGAATCTACAATAAAAAGGACTCACTGGGTGGGGATGCACCTCTGATTGTCTCAGCTCTTGTAACTCTTGATTTCCAGGCCTCTCAAAGACCTTTTCAGTGGGCAGGTGTGGGGTTTGCCTGGGTGAGTGTTTAACAAGCACCCCAGTTGATTCTTATTATGCCTGGCACATTCAAAAAGCCCTGACCCAGTGCCTTTCTGGTCTCTCTTCTCTAGTTCCATGTTACTGCCTTAATTCAGGCCTCATTAGCTGTGTCACCTGGCCCAGGACAACTGCCCCTTAAATGGTCTCCAAGTTCTTCTAAGGCTCCCCCCACCCCATTCTCCACCTAGCCTTTAGAAGGATCTTTCTAAAGCACAAATTGGCTAGCACCCCTCTTCTTCAACCCCTCTAGTAGCCCCCACTTGGTCCTGCAGCCTCACCTCCATGCTCTTGGCCCCTCCCCAGCCTCGTCTCCCACTGCTGTTGGTACCCAGGCCATAATGGACAGAGCCTGTTACCAAGCTACATCAGGCATTTGGGCCAGGGCACCTAATGAGAATGGCTAACACTTATGGAAAGCTTACCATGTATGTTAGCCTCTGTTATAGGTGCATTCGCTTATTAAATCCTAAAAACTCTAAGTTAGGCATCCTTACGCCCATTTGACAGAGGTAGCAGAGGTCTTAGATAACCTGCCCAAGGTGCTGTTAGCTAGGAAGAGGCTCAAGCTCTGTGCTCAGCCTGGAAGGCGCTTCTCAAGCCCCATCTGTTGTTTTCCAAGTCTCACTTCATCCTGGAAGTCTTCTTCCCTGTCCCTGCTGCTCTGAGTTACTGTCCCTTCTGGGCTGGCACAGCCCCCTGTGCTTCCTCCATCATGGCTCCCATTATCCTGGAGACACAGTGCGGTCGAGCGGGCGTCCGGCTCCTCCGAGAGCCTGTACTCCTGAGAGTGACGATGTCGCACGGGATCCCAGAGCTTCGAACAGCACCCGGCGAGCAGGAAGGTGTCCAGTAAGTCCACTGCCCTACACACCCCAGAGGATCGTCCTATGGGCCAGACGTACACTACGCGTGCATTAGCTCCCTCACTCCTCAGAACCACCCAGGGAAGGAGGTATTATCATTGGTCCCTTTATATTCTTGAGAAAACTGAGGCTCAGAAAGCTGAAATCCCAGCCTCCGAATCCCCAACATATCCCGCGAGATAACGGCGGCTTCAAGAGGTGAGATGCACGTAGTAAGGCAAATGACAGGCCAAGCAACGTGCCAATTCGCCGGAGAACGTCCGCGGGAGGACTCGAGGGCTTTCGCCTGCGCCCCTCACGCCGGGCGCCCCTTCCGGACCACTGAGAACGAAGGCCGGGGCTCCCGGCGCTCCGCCCGGGTGGGCCTGCAGGGAGGGCTAGTGGGACTGGGGCGCTCCGGCTGCTAGAAGCCAGAGTGAGGGCCGTTCGAAGCGGAGAGGAAGGGGTTACGGCCCCAGCGCCCCCTCCCGCTTCCCGACCTCCTTCCCGGCCGTCACGTGGCTTGGGGCTGGGGGCGGGGGCCCGGCGGCAGGAGGAGGGGGTCCGGGCGGGGAAGGGGAGGGGACGCAGCGGGTTGGGGGAAGCGCTGGGCGCTGCGGCGTAACCATGACGACTGGGCCCGAGGCGGCGCGTGAAGTCACCGGGACAAGATTAGCCCGGAGTCACGTGAGCGGCGATCGCGGGGGTGGGGCCCCGCCCGGGCCCCGCCCCTGACCCGGGCTGGCCCACGTGCTGGTTGCGGGCTGGCAGGCGGGGACCTCGGACCCCACCGGCTGACCGCCTCTGCGTCCCCTCCTCCCCATGACGACCCCCGTCCCCGCGTGCATTGGAGGGAGAGCCGGTGGTGGTGAAGAGAGGGGACTTGGGTTGACTTTGGGGGTGCGGTGCCACAGAGAAAGCAGGAAATGGTGAGACAGGGAGACTGGACACGTGAAAGGGCGACAGGCACGGCCAGAGAAGGAGGGCCTACCTAGTTGAGAGAAAGACCGAACAGCGTAAAGCACAGGGAGAGACACTCCTAAGAAGGATGGACTGAAAAACAGATTTTGAAAAGCAGAGGACACTGAGTAAAAGGAGCTGAAAGGGGATTGAAAAACAGATCATCTGTGCCCTCCTCGATTCATTTCCTATTTAGAAGCTGAGCTCTGAGTAGGCACAACACCTGGCTTTTTAAAGGAATTTTTCAGCCTTCACCTGGTGTTTGGCAACCTGGAGCCTTAGGCATAGAGAGGGTGACACGCTCTGAGACACTTGCAGCCAAGCCTCCCTCCAGTTCCCCTGGCCTCCCCAGGGGCCCCTCCAAGATCCGGGGCCAGCAGCTGGGGAGGGAGAGAAGCCATTTCACCTGTTTGTCATTTCGGGCAGTGGAAGTAGCTGAAGAAATAGGAGATGGGACCTAAGGAAAGAGAGGGAACCCAGCCACGCTCAGTCCACCCCTCCCTGTTCTCAGGCTAATGACAGCTCTTCCAGATTGACCTGAAGGAGTGTGTGTGTATTGGGGGTGGGGGGGGGGGGGTGGAGCTGAGGCCCCAGGAGATTATAGTAAACTGGAGATTCCTCTCTCCCAACACACACTCTCTCTCTGTGTCCTTTATCTCTGACCTGCCAGCTGTGTCCCACTGCCTCCCACCTGGGCCTTGGCGCCAGGGCTTTGCGGCGGGGGGAGGGGATATCATGGCTAGGAACCCCTGCCCCAGACATTTGGTCACCCTGGGGGAGGGATGTCTCCCTGGCCATCAATTATGCAGAGCATGGGGGAAGGGCAGGGATGTGACAGGAGGGGCTGGATATCTCTGTCAGTCATTCTGTCGACCATATTTACCAAAAGGTCACTGTGCAGAACTCGGCTCCAGATTGGGTGAGGGGAGAGAGCAGTCCCTAAACTATGCATCTTCCAGGGGAAGCCGCTCTTTGGACACCCCAGGAAGCCCCAATTCAGTTTCAGCTACCAGGTTCTCTGTTTGCTGGTGGTTCCCTCCAGGTGGCTGTAGGGGTGGAGTGTGGGCAGGGAGTACCCCACACCCCTTTCATTCCTCCTCCCAGGTTCTCCTGCCTGAGATGCTGGAGGCCTGTGGCAAAGCAACCCATTACATCGCTTCTCACTCCCTCCTGTTCTAACAGCAGAATCTCAATGCCAAGCTGCTTGTCTGGCTGTCTTGGGGGCTCAGTTGAGAGGCCAGGCCATCTGTCTAAGTCTTGGGCTCTCACACTGAGCACTCGCCACTGTCTTGGACCCTATTTTGCACTCAGGAAAGGAAAATTCCCCTTCTCTCCTGACTGGGGGTGGAGGGGATGTCTTCACACAGAAAGGAGACCCAAGACTTGGGAATGGTAGTTCCACCAATCCAGGCTTTGAGATCCTGAGAGAGTAAAGGACTCTAACCCCTCCTGGCCAAGGCTCCCGGCCAATGGCTGCAGCTTGTTTTTGTTTTGCTTTTTACAGGATCCATGGTCCTGGCCCCAGGGTTGTTCTCAGATGGAAAGAACTACAGCTTTTCTGTTGCGCCCTCATAAGGGGGGAATGCCTTCCCCTGAGAGCCTGGGCAAAACTGGAGATCACCTCTAACTCCAGGCCCCCAGCCTCACACAGGTCCAGCCCTGAGAACCCTAGCCGCCACCGCCTCTTCCTCCAGTAGTGTGGGCAGTGAAGGGGCTGGGAGAGAGGGGCGCAGTACTGTTTAGGAAAAAAGAACCAGCTTTGGATTTGGAGAGATCAGAACTAAAACCTCATATTGCCGTGAATTAGTTCAAGGAACGTAATCCCTCCGAGACTCCCAACCCTACCTTATGGGATGGTGAGGGTTAAGTAAGACGATGTGGGGAATGCCATGAGCACAGTGCCGGGGCTCCGGCTTTGTCTTTCTGGTTGGCTGGACACCAGGTCTTTCTCTGTGGATTCTGGAGAGGCCATCTCTTCTGTCTGACCAGAAGGGAGACCAGAACCTTCTACTTCCCCAGGACAAATCTTGATTTCATATCCCAGGGGAACCAGGTCACAATGGCAGCGGTGTGCTAGAGGCCCCCGTCCTTCCTTTGCAAATCCTTATATCCCACCTCCTCTGGACTGAGGGGGAAGGCCTAATTCCCTGTACCCTGTCCTCACCCCCTGGCCATCGTGGCCCAGGATCACCCCGCAGCCCTACCCGTTAAGGTTTGAGGGGAAGGCGAGGGTAGGAGCAAGGTATGATGGGTCACAGGGGTCCCTGATACTTAGGACCTCAGGTGCACCTGGAAGAAGTTCAGCGTATTTTAACAAATTGTTCCTGAGCCGGATGTGCATTTAAAAAGATCTGGAAGGGGCTTCCCTGGTGGCGCAGTGGTTGAGAGTCCTCCTGCCGATGCAGGGGACACGGGTTCGTGCCCCAGTCCGGGAAGATCCCACATGCCGCGGAGCGGCTGGGCCCGTGAGCCATGGCCGCTGAGCCTGCGCGTCCGGAGCCTGTGCTCCGCAACGGGAGAGGCCACAACGGTGAGAGCCCCGCGTAACGCCAAAAAAAAGAAAAAAAAAGAGCTGGAAGGATAGAAACCAATGTGTAACCATTTCTAAGTAGGTGGAATTATGGGTATTTTTATTAAGAAATTAATCTATTTTAAACTGAAAAAGAAGAAATGAAAATTACAGAGTGCCTATATCCATTCCTGTCACCTAGCCTTGGACAGTGAGCTAGGGAGGGAGGGTGGATGGCCTGAGAAGCAGAGAGGCTTTGCTTGAGGTCCTGTCTCTGCTCCTGAGCAGCTGGGCGACCTGGAGTACGAAACTTCTTAACAAACCTCAGTTTCTTCATCTCTAAATGGGGACAGTAGTCACTAGTTCACACAGTGGCAATGCAGGATATTATGTGGGTAATAACACAGGCTCTGGGTCAGATACACCTGGGTTCAAATCCTAAACTCTTTTGCCACATACTGATTTTTTGATTTTGAACAGATTACTTAACTTCTTTACGTTTCAGTTTCCTCATCCCTAAAATAGAAATGGTGATTATTCTACCTCTCAGTACTGTTATAAGCAGTATTGAGATACTCCACATAAAGTTCCTGGCCTGGTACCTGGCACACAGGAAGCTCCCTATAAACATTAGCACATGGAAAGCGCCTAACAAGCAGTAGTAGATTTTTATAAACGTGTGTCCCTCCCCTTCTTTCCACTGTCTCTGCAAAGCAAGAGGCAGCAGAGATGGTATAGGTGGAAAGGGAGCTGGATAAACACAAGGGATAAAAAGGAGAGTGAAGAAAGAACAAACCAAAGGAAAAGGGCTCTATCCTGGAGGATCCTTCTTCTCCTGTGGAATAGTGCGCCCCTGCTGCCTTGTCACCCTTCCCCAACACAGCTGCCCCTAGTTCTCCTGGGAGCAAAGGAAGCAGACAGACTAGTGTCTGTAGCCAGCCCATCAGTGAAGCCCCCGTGTCCCCTGCTGGCGTCATCTCCACATTCTCCTTGTTCTGCCTCGATGGGGACTCCTGAAGGGGTTGATTCCCTAATCCCTTCTTTCTCCCAGACCAGCAGGGCTAGGTGGGACTGCACGTGATAAGCCATTGGGCAAGTCCAGGCTGGTAGGTGGTAGAATTTAGGGTCCTCTTCCTGGCAAAGCCAGAGTAGCACATCACCTCAGGGGGAAGGACCCAGAAACAGCAGTCAGTTTTTAGAGGGGTTTTGCCATCCTTAGCCGTAAGGACAACCAGAAAGTCCTGAGCCACTTCCTTAGGTAAACTTCTTGCCTCCCCTGCCCATACTTGGGTTGAATTAGGGGAAGGATATTTAGTGGTTCGTTTTCACGTGTGCTGGGGTTACTGTATCACACCATTGGTCTTCCAAGCATTGCCTCAGTCCCCACAGTGAGTGAGTAGATGGGTGGCAGGCTGGAGAGGGCAGAAGTTTTTTCCACCCTTAAGTGTGAGATAGGAGGGAGCAGAGGCCCTAAAGCTCAGAGGAACTTCAGTGCCTGGACGGGAAGACGCAGGGCGTACGCAGGCCCTTTCCTTCCTGAATCCCTCCTACTTGCCTTCCCTAGACATGACCCTCTGGCTGAAAAATCAGAGCTCCCAGAGCCATGGAGTCCATTCTGTGAGTTGGAAGGGAAATTGTGTTTAGAGGGAGGCACTGACTGTGGCTTGAGATGACTCTGTGTTGGACCTCGTGTGCACCCCTTCCTGGTTAAGGGCTGCTGACCCACTCTCCTCCCAAGAGGGAGCAGGTGAAGGAGCTAAAAGGCGGGACTCTTCCCTCAATTCTAAGGGATACCCCACTATTTCCTTCCACTGTCTATAGAGCCTCTGACCCTTTCTCTTCCCTCCCCTTAGCCAAGGCCATGGTTATAGGAGTTTTAACTCTGTGGAAAGGATTCCTGCTTATTTTTAAGCCAAGGAGTTTGAGGAGTGTGTAGGGAAAAGGGAGGAGGTTCATGAAAGGCCTGGGCTGGGGAAGTGGGTTAGGGGAGCCAGAGGCGATGGAGAGACTGAGGAGGGAGAAAGCCACGTAAGAGCGGGGCAGGGGAGAATGACCATTACCTGGGCATCCAGGAACAGGTGCTCTTGCCTATAATCCTCAGGTGCAGCCTGCTAAGTGTGTGTGTGTAAGGGGAGGGGGGTGAGGGGCACATGAGGCCTTGTCCTTCCTTTCCTGCCCTGAGGGGGCCCAAACTCTTCCTCCTCCTTCCCTCTCCCCCTTCCTGAGGGTGAGTGGGAGGAGAGGAGGATGTTCCCTTGCCCCCTGTCCTTTACGTCCGTCCCCCAATCGTGCCCCCACCCCCACCCCACACACTCCTTTCCAGCTCTGGAGGCCCTTCGCCTCCAAGCTGGCCGCGGCGTCCCTCCGCTCGGTTCCCCTCCTTCCCATCCCCACAGGCGTCGGGTCCAGGTCCCCAGCTCCTCCATCCCCACGGTCTCAGCATCCCCGCGCCACCCTCGCCGCACCCCGCCACATCTACCTCCCGACCCTCCGTCGGCACGCGGACCCCAGGACCCAGACCCACCCCTGCCCCCGACCCTCCACAACTCGGCCCGGCTCTCACCTCGGGGGCTCCGCGGCCGCAGCACAAAAGGCGGCGCTGCTGCAGCTCGGCTCCGGATGCTGCTCCCGCCTCCTCCTCCTTCTCCTCCTCCTTCCCTCCTCCCCCCGCTGCCCTCGACCGGACCAGGGGCGCTGTCACAGGCGATGCTCGTACGGTGTCCGGGTGCACGGGTGTCAGCCCCAGCTTTCTCCCCCCACCCCCCGACCCCAAGCCCCGTCCTCACTCGGCTTGAACTCCCGCTCCTTCCAAGGCCCCCGCCCCGGGCCCCCCGGGACGGACACGCCCTGAACGGGGGATGCTGCGCTGGAGCCGCGGCCTCTTAAAGGAGCCTGATGCTGCCATCAGGCACGTTCCAGGCTCGTCCCTGGTCGTCCGGGCCCCGCACTTCCCTGCTGGCGGGGACCTGGAGCGATCCCACCCCCGGCCTTAAGCCGACTCTGTAGGAGCCCACTATGCTGGTCTTATAAGCTCCCTCCTATACCCTGAGACAGCAGCCCCTCAGGTGGGACCCCCCCCACCCCCCAGCATCGTTCCCCCGTCAAAGGATCTTGGCCTGTCTTCTTTCCTCTAATTGTCACAATTCCAGTTCCACACAGCTGGAATCCACTCAGCTCAATGCCCCGTCCCCTTCCAGTGTTCCTGGATGACCCCTTGTTATTATTCCAAGATTCCTCTGGACCTCCACCCCCGCACAGAGAAGCCCATCTCTTCCCTGATCCATTCCCAGAACACTCATTAGAGTCAGACATTTTTCGTGATCTCTTTCTCTCCAAGGTCACAAGATTTTCCCTACATCTTTCAGGCCAGTGGCTGTGAGACCTTGGCGAAGAGGGAATGGAGCTCTGGGACCCAGAACTACGCGTTCTGCTCCGCACACAGATTAGTTGATTAGTCTTAAGAGGCCAGAATCCTCTCTTTAGCTGAGAGACCCAAGACCCACGGCAGAGGGAATGAGACCACTGTGTGCCTTAGTCCTACTAATCCTGTTGTCCCACTATAGCCTGATTCTCAGGCACCAGAGGGGGGTCTCCTGGCGTAGGGGAACCAGCTACAGAAAGGTGTAGGGCCATTCTAAAAAGGCTTTGGAAAAGCGGAAACCGACAGGCTGCAGGGCAGAATTAAGGGGAAGGGAGGTGAAGGACAACCTAGGAAAAAGAAGCAGGTTCTGTGAGACGAAGGCCCGAGAGCTAGGGGCTTAGGCCAAAGGCTGAGCGGGAACTGAGACTGAGATGGGCTAGGATTTACAACTGCCCCGCTGCCCTGAGGGGCAGAGCTTAGTGCCCTCCCGCGTCCAGGCAGGGCCCAGCCTCCCAGAGTGCAGAGTCAGGAACCGACAGCTGCCTTGCACCTGGGCCAATCACAACCTTTTCTCAGGAAGAGGCGGGATCAAGGGGGTTGACTCTTCCTTTGTCCCCGCCCCTCTAGGTGAAGTAACCAGTCGCACTCCTCCTAGAGCAAGCGAGCGCAGTCGGGAATAACCAATTACGCCGCGAAACTTTTCGTGCACGTTTGACCCTGCCCCTCCAGCTGCGACAAAGATGGCGCGCAAGCTCCTGGGTTCTGTAGTTTTCAAGGGACCCGAAGGCCCCCAGTCTCGAGTTCGCCCTTACCGCCCCGCCCCTAGACGCTTCCACTCTGCTAGTACGCACGCCCAGAGCCCCAGCCCTGAGGCTAGGAGACGCGGAAGGAAGGAGGCGGGGCGATATTAAAAACAAAAAACAAAAAACAAAAAACCACCCTCAGCTCGGAAAGCGACAGTGGATGAGTCCGCTCCTCCCAGAAGGCGGTGCTGTCTGCCCGGGCAAACCACGCGGAGGGTTGTGGGGCGGATAGCTCCCCTCCTGATGGAGACTCTTAGAGTCGGGTGGGCGGGGGACTCCATATCCCAGCATGCTCCGCGGCAGGCCCGACCGGCCGCGACTCGGGGCTTGGCCCCGGCCCTAGCTCGTCGGCGGTGTATTGGGGCGCGTGGAGGCTGCAGTCACGGTGGCGCCCGCGGAGACGGAGGAGGGAATGAGTGAAGAGGAGCAGGGCTCCGGCATTACCACGGGCTGCGGGCTGCCCAGGTGAGCCGCCTAGTACCGATCCCTGCAGGGCGCATAACTTGGCACGGTGCGGAGGGAGTAGCGTCGCGGCCCCAGCATGCACCTGGTCTGAGGGTTGTTCCCGGCAAGCACTGGGGTAGTGGGCCGTGGTTCCCGGCATGCACCCCGGCAGTGGCCACAGCCTCCAGCATTAGCTAGTTCGGGGTTGGCCCGGTTCCCAGACTGCACTGGGGCGTTGGGCTTTATGCCCCCGACATTCAGTGCATTTGGTGGGTACTGGGGACCTGGCCTGCACTGTGTCAGGGGACATGCACTTCCAAACTGCACTGGGGTACAGGATCCCTCGCCTTAACTAAGACAAGGAACAGTGCTTTCCCCGCTTGCCCTGGGGCAGTGGACCCTGCTTTCCCAGCCTGCACCTCTACTCCACACTGAACCCAGCCGGTGGCTGCCTAAGGTCCCCTGGACCCTATGTCCCCCGTAGTGTGCCTGGATCTGATATGGCAGTGCTTGGCCAGGTGGGTG
This sequence comes from Monodon monoceros, assembly GCF_005190385.1. Lineage (NCBI taxonomy): Eukaryota > Metazoa > Chordata > Mammalia > Artiodactyla > Monodontidae > Monodon > Monodon monoceros. The sequence goes on from NW_021703783.1 coordinate 40,795,693, forward strand.
CAGAGAGGGGAGGTGTGATGAGGGTTTGTGCCCCTCCCCCCAGTATAGAGCAAATGCTGGCAGCCAACCCGGGCAAGACCCCGATCAGCCTTCTGCAGGAGTATGGGACCAGAATAGGGAAGACGCCCGTGTACGACCTTCTCAAAGCCGAGGGCCAAGCCCACCAGCCTAATTTCACCTTCCGGGTCACCGTTGGCGACACCAGCTGCACTGGTGAGGAAGGCTTGGGCAGCCTGGCTGGGGTGTGCATTCACAGGGCCCCATTGGCTTTATTGCTTGGAATCTATTCACAGTCCTTTTCTCCAAGACCAGTGACGGCAGGAGAGATTTCAGGGGGAAAATCCCTGACTGGGTTAGGAGCACAGGTCTGTGAGGAGGTGGGTAGGACTCGGGAGAGTTAGAGGAGCAAAGCCGCGCTGCCACAGTGACCCGGCAGATCGTTGTTAACCTGGAGGAAGAAGTAAGAGGAGATAAATCGAAATCTCAGTGCAGCATTTGGGGGAGTGAGTGCCCGCTGTGCTGGACTCTGCTCCAGGTGCTTAATCAAGTTCACACTTACCTTAAACCGTGGTCGAATCCAGTTGATGTAGGTGGTAGTATCCCCATGTTGAATCTGAGGAAACCGAGGCTCAGAGAGATTCAATGACTGGGGCAAGGTCACATGCCTAGTAGGTGGCAGAGCCAGGTTTTGCCTCTAGAGCCTGCACTCTTTCTATTTTTCCAGCCAGCTCTATTTATTGAGAGGAAAGAAAGTGCTTCCCAGAGGAAAGTAAGGCAGAGAAAGAACCTCCAGACAAAGTGTCTGACCTCAGGTGGAGTTCTGCCCGGCATGGCTTGATTTGGGGAACTCATGGAAAGATAAGGGCCCTTCATTACAGCAGTTAGCGTTAACACTTCCAGTCTTGGGCAGGGGGAGGTTGGTGAGAGGGGGCTTGGTTGACTCCTTCTGGCTGTGAGGAGAGAGGCTGTGGGATGCTGGTTTCTCTTCTGTCCTTCCAGTGACCTCCAGTATTGCCCACACCCCCTCTCTCAGGTCAGGGCCCCAGCAAGAAGGCAGCCAAGCACAAGGCAGCCGAGGTGGCCCTCAAACACCTCAAAGGGGGGAGCATGCTGGAGCCGGCCCTGGAGGACAGCAGGTGAGGGAGGTACAGCCAAGGCATCCTAGAGGCTCTGTCAGGAACCCAGGCCCCGCACCAGCCCCTCTGCCCCGTAGGCTTGGCCTCGTGACACTGAACCACGCTGACTTGACCTCTTCCTGAGAGCTTCCTCTGGAACCCGAGCAGGATGCTTCCAGGGCTCCTGCTGCTGTGAAGGATTCTGGGGGGCAATGGCCAGCCCCAGTGAGGGGTTATGGCTGTGGTTTGGGGCCCAGGTTGGGGCCTGGGGAGGGGGAGGGGTGGAGGCTGAGGCTGGAGGGAGCTGCTCCCCAACATACTTCCCCTCTCCAGCAAGATGGCATATTCCCTCTTCCACACTCAGGTTGGTGTTTGTTGCTCCCGTGGTTCTTGGGTAGGAAGAGACCCTCCTCCCGCTTTTCTTAGTCTTTTTGATCAAGTGTTTGGCAGCAAAAGATCTCAGGAGGAACTGGTGGTTGAGCTTCCCTGAGTTTTTGTCTCTAGTGGGAAGAGATTTTCTTAGGGGATGGGCAGGTCAGGAGGACCTGGGTCCCACACCCTTTATTCCCCACCCCCACCCCACGTGGGTGTGAATCAAAGGCCCCCTTCCCCTCGGGAAGTTCTTTTTCTCCCCTAGACTCTTCACTGCCTGAGGACGTGCCGGTGTTTACAGCTGCTGCGGCTGCTACTCCTGTTTCATCTGCTGTCCCAACCAGGTATCTTGTGTTTCCTGCCTGCCCTGGGGGGGCGGGAAGGGGTCCTGGCTCCTGGCCCCTAGCCCTTGCACCCAGGCTGGTCAGGCATGAGGAAGTCTGAGTGTAAACAGAGGATGGAATAGTTGGGGACCAGAGTTTGAAGAATTTGCACCAGCTGGTAAGCTCTTGAGATGGGAGGTAATTTATAATTTTTCAGTAGCCACATGGTTGATGTTAAAGGTCTTGCAGGCCCCATTTTCTTCTGAGTTGGCCACACGATGGCCCTGTGTTTGAGTCCCATCAGGTGCTCCTGGGGACTGGACATACACCCCTCTCCACTGTCCTGGCGAGGCGACAGTCCAGTGTTCCGGAAAATCGAGATGGGCCTGGGAGCTGGAGGAGACCTTGCTGGGGTGCGAGGGGCAAGAGAGCCGGCTTGACGTTTGGAGAGACAGCTGCCTGCCTGGCGGGAAGTAGGGAGATGGCAGTGGGGGAAACCAGAGCAGGGCTTAGGACTCATGGGCAGCCGCCGAAGGAGCCAGCCCCCTCAGCTTTGGCCCTGGGCCCTTTTTCCTTCAGGAGCCCCCCCATGGAGGTGCAGCCCCCTGTCTCCCCTCAGCAGTCTGAGTGCAACCCCGTTGGTGCTTTGCAGGTGTGTCCCCATCCTCATTTCCCATGCATGCCTGTCTTCCCTTGTACCAGGGGCCATGGGGGTAGCTGATGTGGGGCTGTTACCTTGTTCTGAGGGCTTCTCCCACCCCTCCTTTATTCCTTCTTTAACTCCGAGTCTGAGGCTTCCAGGGTGGGAGGGGGAGAGGATGTGAGGACTCTTTTCTCACTGTCTTGTGCACCCTTGTTTCTCCCTTCCAAGGAACTGGTGGTGCAGAAAGGCTGGCGGTTGCCTGAGTACACAGTGACCCAGGAGTCTGGGCCAGCCCACCGCAAAGAGTTTACCATGACCTGCCGGGTGGAGCGTTTCATTGAGATTGGTAACTGGGCGGAGGGGAGTTCCTGTAGCTACTGTCCATCCCGCAGCACCCCAGCCACAGCCACAGGCAGCTCCCAGACCCTCTCTGCTTTCCTGGCGGAGACCCCCAGCTTGGCTCCTTCCTCCTAGCTTTTTCCTTGCACCCTGTCCTGCCCTCCTCTTTTGGCCGGCTAGGTTCTCGGACGCGTAGCAGGTCCTGAGCTCCTCTTTTCAGTTGACATCCCCTGAGCGGGTGGAAGCACTGCGTCTATTGGGAACCATGATTCAGCAACCCTGTCCCCCTTGCAGGCAGTGGCACTTCCAAAAAGCTGGCCAAGCGTAACGCAGCAGCCAAAATGCTGCTTCGAGTGCACACCGTGCCTCTGGATGCGCGGGAGGGGAGTGAGGCGGAGCCTGAGGACGATCACTTTTCCCTCGTGAGTGCCTTGTGGGCCGGGCCCCGGGCTCCGTCCCCCACGCGGGGGCCGGGCACTGGGGGCTCGGGTCTGTGACCTGCAAGTGAGCCTCTCGGGGTCCCAGGGCTGCTTCCGCCCTTTCTTCTACCAGACCCAGGGTTTCCTGGGCCCCCTCTCGGCCTCAGCTATAGGCCTGCATGGTGAGTGCGCTGGGGGAGGGAGCTGGCCCAGGGCAGGGGCCCTGTAGGCTTCTGTTACTGGAATGAGGAAGGCTACCTGGCCATCCGGTCCACGGTCTAATAGCTAGAGGTGGCCACACAGGGATTGACTGGGGGAGGCAATGGGAGGAAGCGTCCTTTGGGCTTTTCTCTCCTTGGACATAGGATGTCTGTTAAATGCTTGGGTCTCAGAGTCCCTGGCTGCATCCTTCTTCCTGTCCCCATCTTGTCAGGGTGTGGGCTCCCGTCTAGATGGACTTCGGAACCGGGGCCCAGGCTGCACCTGGGATTCTCTGCGGAATTCGGTGGGAGAGAAGATCCTGTCCCTGCGCAGCTGCTCCGCGGGCTCCCTGGGCGCTCTGGGCTCTGCTTGCTGCAGTGTCCTCAGCGAGCTCTCTGAGGAGCAGGCCTTCCATGTCAGCTACCTGGATATTGGTATGGCTACTGGGGGGCCGGGGGACGGTGGGACTGGACCAGAGCAAGTATGGATGGGAGTAAGGGTTCGGGAGGGCATGGCAATGACATGGACACCCCCTTCCCGGTGCTGCCTTCCTGCCTAGCACTGCCTCCCTCTTCTCTCTTGGTCTGCAGAGGAGTTGAGCCTCAGTGGGCTCTGCCAGTGCCTGGTGGAGCTGTCCACACAGCCGGCCACCGTGTGTCACGGCTCTGCAACTACCAGGGAGGCAGCCCGAGGCGAGGCTGCGCGCCGTGCCCTGCAGTACCTCAAGATCATGGCGGGCAGCAAATAAAGGCCCGGCTGGCCTCGTGGACATTCGTCCTTTGCTCCCTGCTCTTCCTGCCCCCGGCCCGTGCATCTCCCCAGCTCTGGTACCCCCTGGAGGTGCCACCTCTACCTCTGACACAGACTGCCTGCCTGCAGGCTGAGGAGGGCACAGGGCCAGGAACCAGGGGCCTCAGCTGGCCCGGGTTCTGTCCTCACGTAACTGGTAATGACGAAGGGGAATGAAATCGGGAGCTCTCCAGTAAGAGCCTCAAATAAACGTGCTGCTTTTTGGATTCTTAAACCCTGCTCTGTTTCCCTGAGTAGTCGGTGGCAGAGGTTAGCACCAGGTCACTTCCCCTGGTGTGCCTCCCCACTTTGCTCCTCTCAGGTCCCCATGTTTGCCTTTCTGGTGGCAGGAGGTTGGGTGCACTGACCTCTGGGAACTCCATCGCCTGTTCCTGGAGAGCTTGGTTTGGCAGAGATGGAGGGGGCTGTGGTTCTTGTCTTGGGACTCCCTCCTGGCCCTCTGTCTCATACAGACAGACACGCACACTGATTCAGAAGCCAGACAGCTTTATTTGGGGGGACACGTGGCACTTTTGGGTGTGGGCCTTCATGCAAACATCAAAGGATGGCATGTCACTTCTTCCCAAAGCGCTGAGGGGCAGCCAGGCTCCAGAATGGGGAGCTCAGCCTTTCGTTGCTCCACGAGCCCCGGGTGTTTCTGCCAAACCTTAGGAGAGATCCATCCTCAGCTGTAGGCCCTTCTAGTGCCCCCCTTCCCCGCTGCCCTCCCGCCCCTCTCACTCTGGCCCTTGCCTTGCCCGTGTCCCTCTTAGACTCACCTCTGGGGCTGAAACAGGAAGGCTGGACTCCGGCTGGGTCTCTGCATGGCCTGGAGCAGGGAGCGCAAGAGTGCCCCGGGGGTCTGGGCATCCTGCAGTGGGCGGCTCCACGGTCTTCCTCCTGTGGTACAGGGGCATCCGGGAAGGAAGATGGGCTAAGGCCTTGGGCGTTTAGGTCACGAGGGAAAGGGAGTGGCTTCCAGGGGCAAGTTGTAGGAGGCTAAGGAGTCATTTTCTCAGATGTGAGGACCCAGTGACCCTGGCAGCCAGAGAGTATTTGAACCTGGAGTACAATTCTCAAGCTGAGGTACAGGAAAATGGTGACAAGGGGGTGGGCATGCTGACTTACCGTGAAGCTCTGGTCTCCTTCATCCCGGCCCCCTGGTCCTTCAGCGCGGCCCCAGTCTGTTACTAACAGCAGCAGCGGCACTGCTGCCCGTCCGGAGTCCATGCTGCCATCTGCCTTCCTTTGGCCACACCCGCCTCTTATACCTGCTGTCCCCCTGTTCCTCGTCCCCGACAGCAGCCTGAGGGGGAATCTAGAGCAGGCAGTGGAAATGCACGGCTCCATTAAGAGCCGTCTGGGACCCCCCCCCCCGCCCCGCTTTCCTCTGGCCCCCGTGGGACTTCCTGCTCTCAGCCTCCGGCCCCAGCCCCTAAGCCTGGAGTTACAGACTATTAGATGCATAAATCCTGTCTCCAGAGCTCAAGAAGCATCATTAGTTGCAGGTGCTTTGTCAGAGCCAGGCCCTGGGGGACCTTCAAGAACTCCCAATCCCTCAACAGGTTGGAGAGCAACAACTGATCACCTCCTCTTTCCTAACTTGTAGAATAAAAGCATAGAGACAGTCCTGTCCGGCTAGGCATTATGTCCTAGGAAGGAAGGAGGGAAGAGCCAGGGTCAGAGTCAGCCAGGATGACCCAGTCTGGTGACTGGAGAGGCTGCAGGAAGGGCCACGCAGCCCATTCACGCCCATGTGTACGTACGTGCCTGTTGGAGGATCAAAAATGGAATCACTACTCTGAGATTTGCCTGTGGATAGAAAAGTGAGATACAGGAGACTAAAAGGCTTCAGAGCCCCCAGAAAGTGGATATTGCTTCAGGTGTCTGTAGACAGACCCCCATCTTCACTCGCACTGTTGAGGACCTGCCTCACTTCAGCCTAGGGAGCAGTGCTCTGCAGCTGAAGCACTGCTGCCACCCTGTGGTCACAGCTCTGCATTGTCAGGCCCGGCCATTTCCTTTTTCTGGAACAGAGTTTGTTGAAGGGTAGGGTGGCTGGAGGTCCTCAGGCCCTGACCCCACCGAGTCCCAGAAAGGCAGGGGCAGGATACTGGGGTGCCCACCTCCCTCTAGTCACTCCGGCCTCTGCCTGGCTCTGGCTCTGACCTACTGGGGCAGGTGCCTAGAATGCCACCTTAGGAAAAAGCAGTCACTGCCTCTCAGGAAGCGTTCCTTCAAAGTCATCTGGTACAGTTTCCCTTCTGATCCTAGAGTCCCTTCCTCAGCAGTCCCACCAGTGTGGTTCTTGATGCTGGAGAGGTGCCATGACATAAAGGGCCTGTGAATCAGACTTCGACAAGATGCTTAGCTCTCTGTAAGAAGTTTCTTCACCTAAAACATGGCACCGTTAAAAGGAACCACTTCCTACGGTGAGCATTATTTGAGATACTTTTTGTAACCCATGCAGCACAGGACCTGGCATAGAGCAGGCTTCCTCACAACGTTAGCTGTGATTGTCCTGGGTCCTGGGGAACTTGCTATCTCCTCAGTCCAGACAGAATCATCCTTGCAAGGAGCTGGCTTTCATCTCCCTGTGGCCTCCACCAGGGGTCCTGGTTTCCCTCACTCTCAGAGAACACCTCTCATCTTTCATGTTACAAGCCTTTCCCATGTTTGAGGACAGATTTCATTCTTCCTTCTTTCTTTCGTCTTTGTTCAAGGGGAAGCGTTCCCCCTTCTTTAAAGTGAGGCATCTAGAAACCAACTTATACTTAGGATAGGTAGGTGAGATCAGGTTTTGATACTCACGTCTATCAATGCAGCCTAAGCTAGGGTGAACCTTTTTGTAAGCTTTGTCTCACCGCTGGTCCCAAGCATAGGACCTGACATTCACCATCATTACATCTTGTAGTTTCACCACTTCTTACATGGGAGCATCAAGTCCACGAGGAGATGGTTCTTCTGTGGGAAATGGGTCCTGCGCTGTATCAAGGTCCTTGTCCATTCTTATCTGACCAAGTTCAGAGGAACAAGGTATGAGGGTAGATGGGGTGCTGCAGAGCCGTTCCAGGGTCAGAGCCGTTTTAATCCAGCTCTTGCACTTCGCTGTGTGCCCTGGGCAAGTGTCTCAAGCTAAACCCCGGGTCATCATCAGTATCATGAGGTAACTGCTCCTGTTATCAAGAGGTTTTGTGAACAGTAAATAACTTGATGAATGCAAAGCATCTAGCACTCCACCTAGCACATAGCAGGCACACAATAAATGTTTACCCTCTGTTATTTCTCTGATCGCCAGTTACAAGTGGATCTGAGCTGAGGCTGCATTCAGAAAGGGGCTGGTCTAGCTGCTTCCTGTGTCCTGGATGGAGGCGATGGGTCTCTCCTTTGGCTAGAAGTTGGAATGGGTTAATTCTTTTAACTTGGGAAACTGTCCTCCCTTCAGTCTCATCCCCACCTCCAAAACCTCTCAATCTTAGTTTCGGTATTTGGCTTTCAGCAACTTCCTTTACTGCTCTCTGGACTCCCACGTGCTCCTGACCACAATGAAGACCACCACTGCCTTTCCCGCTCCGCAGGGGAGACTGGCGCTCCCTGTCTGTGTCAGTTACACCAAACACCAGCCACAAACAGCATGTAAATCTCCTCTCTCCTACTGGAAACCCCTCAGAGGTACCCAGCTATCTCCTGGTCAAGTTCTTTAGCCTGGTCACCCTCCTCACTTGTGGTATCAAGGAAGACACAGATGCAAGGAATTAGTAGTGACCGCCCCACATCTCCCCATAGCTCCTGAGCACTACCTGTTTTTTTCTTGTAAACTATCTTGCCTGTTTCTAAATAAACTCCACCTCTCATTTCCAGACTCCCCTCCTCCCCCCACACACAGAACTCATAGAATCATAGAGCACTTCTCCTTCTGTCTGCGTCTAAGTGCACTCCCCAGGCATGCTGGAAGCTTCTTGAGGGTAGGGCTTATTATTTTTTAATTGCGGGGGTGGGGGACATAACACTGAAAGGTTAAGAGGCCACTTGCCTTCCACCGCCCTCCGAGCCCCATCCACGCAAAGCACACAAGTTCTCTAGTGAGGGCTCCCATGATGCCAAGGGCCCTCGTCCCTAAGGGCAGTGCACAGATCTGAGCCTTCTGTTGTGTTACGTAATTTATACAAACCACCCACCTCCCCTAGGCTGTGTCTTCCCCTGCATAAAAAGGAGGGATAAGAATGCCAGCTGTTTCTGTCCTAAGAAATGGGAGAGTGAAGATTGCAGACATGAAAGCCCAATGAATTCCCAGAAAGAATGGACAATGGGACTTGTAGATCAGAGTATTGAAACATCAGACGGAACAGTGCTTCTCTTGATAGTTTAATGTTATATTTGCAGCATAAATAAGGCACAATATATGTCAGGGCAAGGGAGGGGGGAGAAGGCATGGCTGGGGGATAACTGCTATGTGGCAAGGGGGAAGGAGGAGGGACGGTCAGGGAGAATAGAGCGAAGCCTCTGCCTCAGCCCCGTCCCAGGAGACTGTGAGAGCCTGCTCACAGGGATCATGCTGAAGTGCGTGGAGGGGAAAGGGAGAAGACAGTTTCATAACAAAACAGCCTGTAGCACTGCATCCTCCCCCCTGTCAAAGTCCACCACTGGGGACTGGGGAAACCCAGACCCAGAGTCAAGTTCCTTGATGACATGGAGAGGTGTTGCTACATGTCAAGATATACAGATGAACAGAGATATAACCATAGGCACACACAGCTTTTCAACAGATACCATGTCAGGAGGCTGTAGCCTCCACTGTTGGGGCTGAAGGCTCATCTCCCTGCCTGAAAGGTGTGTGTTGTGGGTGGGGTGAGTGGGAGAACAGGACAGCCGGTCCTTCCTGTAACAAAGAACATGGAGTGACCAGTCTGCAAGGAAATATGGGACAACTCCTGTCCAGACCCACGCAGGGCAGGTTTTAGGAGTAAGCAGAGGAAGACAAACCTAGATTTTGAGATGAGTGACATTGTTGTTGTTTTAATGGGAGTGGAGGGAGGGACTGGAGGAAATGGAAAAACATGCTAGTGCTAAGGCAGAGGATGGTACTTAAAATATCCTTGATACCCTGTAAGAATTTCCCAGCTTGCCCCTAAGGCAATGGTTCTCAAACTTTAGTGTGTGTGAGAATCACGTTGAGTGCTTGTTAGAGCCCATCCCGAGTTTCTGATTCAGTATGTCTGGGATGGGGCCTGAATGTGCATTTCTAACAAGTTCCCAGATGATGGTCCTGCTGGTCCTGGACTACATTCTGAGAACCACTGCCCTATGGGAAAGTCAATGAAACTAGTGCTCAAAGCCATTTCTTACAGCTAAATCCTCACTCACCAGTAGTTAACGCTGATGAGATAGCTCTGTGCTACCAGCCCCCATTAAAAAGAGAAACCCTAGCAGCGACAATACAAACCTGCATCTACAGAGGATGTAAGCTGCCTTAAGCTGCCCTACTCTCCCCAGCCTTTTCTCATTCCAGGGAAGAACTTTACCCCAAAGAGACACGAATGAACTGGTATGGAGGGTGGGAATGTTGGCTAGCAACCACCTACACTCATCCCTGCTGGGTCACCACCCTGGGATGGTGAGGATTTATGTCTGTGTGCACTTGCATGTGTGCAAACAGAAACAGAAATCAGTCTGTACTATGAAGGGAATGATTAGGGTTGTGGGAGGCTGAAGTAGGATGGGGGGCCTCTAATCTGCCTTAGGATCCTCACCTGTCCTGCTCTTCCCTCTGCCCCAGTCAAACAAAAGTCTAAAGAAAGCAGAAAGAGCATATCAACAAAGGCATATGTGATACAGCTAGGAGGACTGCATTCTAAACAGACTGGTTATGACATTAAAAAAAAAAAAGTGTACATTTCCTTCCTGTGTATACAATGTACAATATTAATGAAAAATAATGATTTGGGGATGGGAAGGAAAGAAAAGGGAACTTTGTGGGGAAGAGCTGTCTTAGGGCTAGCACCTTTAAAGGAGCCTCTCAGTGTGAGCAAACGGGGGACTTAGGAACCAGAGGAGGAATATTTTGGTGTCTACTTGGTGGTTCAGGCTGTAGGTGGGGCGTGGTTAGGGTTAAGCACCCTGTCTACCAGGGTGGGTGGTGCTGGAGGGCAGTAAGTCAGCAAAGGAACTGGAACAACGGAACAGGCACAGGGAAGGCAGCAAGATGAGGTTCAGTTAGGCCATCTCCTCTTTTACTGCCACCGAGAGTGTACACAGTCTAGGACTTCGGGCCAAGGAGAGGAGCAGAGGCCAAAGGAAGCCAGATTTGGGTGTACGGCCAACAGGGAAAGATGAAGTAAAGGAGGCTGTACTCTTTCTAGTCCTTCCTAATAGTGTGGGAGGCTTTCAGACTTTTCAACTCTAAGCACGCTTTCTTTTAAGACAATGGGGCGGTGCTCGCTTCGGCAGCACATATACTAAGACAATGGGGCATTAAGTCTGTGGACCAGAAGACCTGGTTCTGGCCCCTTTCTCTATGGCCTTGGGTCTCTAGCTGCTGTGTCCTTGGAGTGAAGTGGGAGGCCTGAGTCCTGTGTTCACTTAGAAGAGTCCTAAGGCATCCACATTCCCAGTCCCTTTTAGAAAGTGTCTTCCCTTAGGCCCCTAGAAAGGCCATGTTCCTTAAAAAGAGCTAAGTGACACCCTCCATGATGTTCTGGTCCAAAGGAGTCTGGAGGGCAAGGAGCAGGGGAGAGTGGCCACACAACTGGCTGCAGTAACAAGGTAAATGTCATTCCCCTTGACTACAGGAGAGACTTCAGGGCAAGCAATCGCTCTGCCTTCTTAGTGAGACTAAGGACCAACTGAAGAGCTGTCTGCGGTGGGGGAGGTCCTGTCGTTGTTCCTTCCTCATTTCACTGCTGCTTTACTACTAAGGTTCTGCCAATGCCTCTCGGTTAGGTCTCCAATACTAACTTCCCACTGATGAAAATGAAATAAGGACTCAAGAGAATTAGACATGGGGATTAAGAAACTAAATAAGACCCTCTACATAAATTAGCTATCCTACACAGGGACAGACTGGCAGGACTCAAACTTCCTCCAAGGCCAAGCAGTGAGGCAGGGCATGTGTGCAGCGACAAACTGATTCTTAACTTGAAAAACACATGACTGAAGGGGGAAGAAAAACAGTCAAGGGTCTTATGAAGGCTCCTTAGGAGCCATAAACGCAGTCAAGCTTTAGGGCAAGGCTACAAGTGGGAAATAAAGATAACAAAAAATGAAACACAACTAAGGCAGGAGAAAATCCCAGGGAGCAGCCATCTAAAGGAAAAGTCCTGAGCACAAGTTATGGCTGTGAAGTTTTAAAGGCAAGTGGAGTCCCTGGAGGTGGTAACCTGCATCCTGACCATCTGCCGCGCCATTTGCTAGTCTGAGTCACCTCAGGGGCTGTTCCTGTTGGGTCCTGGGTGGGGGAGGATGAGAAAACCATGTTTTCTCTCCTTTCTCTTCACCAGGTGTGGCTTCTTCAACACCAGCTCTGAAAAGCAGGAGGGGAAATTAAAAACAAATGCAGTAGAACATGTCCTCTAACTGGCTCACCAGTTTATCAGTCTGAGGAGATGGGAATCTCGTAGCTTAGAACATTTCCTCATTCCTCTATGATAGCCAATTTTGGAAGATAAAATAAGAAAGGAAGCTGGCAGTCACTCTGTATGCATGTATAAGATGGAGGTAGGAGAGAGAGAGAAAAGGACATTATTGGCTTGGGCAGATGGCAGAAAGTGGCTCTGGGACAATTGGAAGGGCTTCATACTGAAGGGCTATTGAAGCTGACCTATCTATCCACAGGCCTCTGGCTTTGGACTGCTTCCTATGGCCTTGGTAGAAATTGCATAGTTCAGAGCCAAAGGAAGATGAGGCGTCTGAATGGGGAAGAAAGAGGGACAAGAGGGATGAATTTCCCCCCCTGCAACACAACTTTTCAAAGTAAGAATGGCTGAGAGCAACAGTCACCAATTTCCCAGGCAGGTCAGACTCTTCAACGAGCAGGGCTCTTCTGCTGACATCAGTGCTCCACCTTCCCTTCCCGTGCCTCCCCCCACCCTAACTTATACTCAAGAAAACCCACTCAGGACCTCGGCTATGATGCCTCAGGGTCCTGGGGCGTAGACTATGGAGAAGCATTGCATCCAGGGGGCAGAGAGAAGAAAAGAGCTAAAGAAACGCTACAGAACCAGAGAGACCTAGTGGCTAGGCTTGGAGCCTAGTGAAAGAGAGTGAAGGTAGATCCAGTGAGGACCAGTTGTGAATATCAGACCCTCACTCAGAAAAGAAGACAGATGTGTGAGACTGAGAGATGGGGGGCGAGGGGAGGTGAGGGAGCACAAGAATCCCCTACAGGACAGCTTCCAGAGGGCTGCATCAGAACTAATTATAGAAGAGAGACAGAGGCAGGAATGCAGGCAGGGGCACGAAGAGGGAGAGGCAGGAGTGGAAAGATGACCAAAAGCAATCTGTATGCTTTGGCTAGTAAACTCTTGTAAAACATAAAAGAATCAATCTAGTAACTTGATGGAACAAGCTTTAAACTACATTGTTCCTGCCTGTCCTGATGATTAGAACTGAAGGAGGATGGAGTGGGGGATGGGAAGGGAACCAGCCAGTCAGATCCTGGGCTCTTTCCCTTTTCACTACCAAGCAGTATCTAACAAGGCCACAAGATGAGGTTGCCAAGGCTTAGTGGGAGGTGGAAAAGACCCCACCACTAGACTGGGAAAACTCAAGACATAAAATGAGGTACCCAAATAGCTCTGGAAATAAATGAGAAAGGACTAGACCGTTTGAGGTTTCATTTCTCTGTTTTTGTTTTGGTGGCAAGTAGGGAGGACTAAAGTTTATGGAAGAGCTGGGAAATACTGCTACTTCATACAACAAAGGTAACCTTACATTCTCCATAAGTGAATGTTTTAACTAGAATTTACGGAGGGGGAGAAAGGCATAAATAAGCAGCTACTGGGAGACAAAGTCCTGAGTCCATGGGGTGGCTAGGGATGGGTCAGCCATTGATATGCCATCAACTCTAGCCTCCCTCTACCTAGTAGGAGTGGCATGCTGCTAAGAATCAAGAAGGTAATAGCCATGGCTTGGTGGAAAGAGAGGGAACTGAGAAACCGAAACCTAGAAGTACAAGGGTTAGTGTTAAAAGAGACAGGTACACGTGCATGGGCGGGGATGATTGTTCGGACCATCGGGAAAGGCCTTTGGCTGTGGGTACATCAGAAACTTCCCCCTTGGGGTATGATCTATGTGGCTCTGGGGCTTGGAGGCTCCTAGTACAGGTGTCAACGTGAATGACCATGTGAGAAAAGCCCCACATCTGACCATTACTCACAACACACAATTTCCCCCCCCTACTGCCATGTCCAAGGCAGATGGGAGAGGGTAAGATGACATCTCTCTTGGCTCTCGGGCGGGCGAGCTCTGGCTGGGGACCTCTCCACCAGGGGAGGCATCATCTGCCCGCAGACTGAGACTGTGGGGTCATGATCACATGCGACTGTATGGGCATGCTCAGTTCTGTCCTTTGGCTGGCCATCTGAGTGAGGACTGAGGTGGCCACAGCTTCAGCTGCAGAGCGAACGCTGAGGCCGTTACTCGGGGCTGTTGCTGAGCTGTGCTGAATCACAGGGGCTGGAGAACCCGTTGGCTCTGAGCTTTCCTTGGGGCTTTCTGCCAGGAAGGAGGGCAAAAAGCAGAGAGCAAGTGGTTAGAAAACAGAATGGGGAAATAGGCAGAACTACCTTTTGCCATAATTCTAAAGGAGCCCAAAGGAAAATGAAGCCCATGTTTTTAGGGGGGAAAACTTCCCAGAATCTTGGCTTCTAAGCCATAAATGGGCTAGGAAACTGGAAGTTGTGAGAAGAGAAGCAAGCTAGGCCAAAATTAACCCATCTATCCCAATAAAGCAAACCCCCAACATGTTAATTACACTGCCTGGCTTCTAGGTCTCTGCACAGTTCATTACCCTTATTGGAACACACTTCCTCTTATTCATGTCTTTGAAGGTGACTTAAAATAGATCTCTTTTTTTCTACCCTCTCTTATTAATGCTCACAACATTGCAATCATTCCATTATTTTTAATATTCCTTTAGCATGTAGTTGCACCATAGGTAAACCTGATAAATATCAAGCTACAATCAAATGATGTTACAAATGACCAGTCCTTGGCCAAGGTTCAGTCAACACAACCAACTACAAAGAGGTCTGTCAGACCCTCCTGACTATTAACTAGCTAGGCATTAACGATTTAACACATTTACTTTGAGTTATGCCACTCCACCTAAAGTGACAGTAACTTTTATTACTAAACACAAATGTCTGAGCTGCATACAAAGGTAACTCCATGTTGCTTAACAGTCAAGGAGTTTCACTGAACATCAGATAGCCTCTCTGGCTACTTAAACAGAGATGTGTAGAATAAGGGCAAAATTTCAATAGTTGGTTGTATTTCTGACCTCCTGATAAATGCCTGAGTCTTCTTTCAGGATTCAAATACTACCTCCTCTGTGAAGCCTTCTTTGTTACACTCAGGAAATTAACTATTTCATCGTTTGTGCTTTCAGAGCATACATTCATTTATTCATCAAATATTTACTGAGTATTGCCCGTGTGCCAGGCATTAGGGTATATAAAGAATAGACAGGCCCCTTGTCCTCAGGAAGTTCCCAGTCTAGGGGCTCTTTGGGATACCTGTGCTTACCTTACCCATGGCTGGACATGTTTATCTCCTCATAACCCTGTGAGTCTCTCAGAGATAGGAGAGTGTCTCGTTCGTCTTATGTCAGGTACCTACCACTATGTCCATACCACGCAGTAGGAACTAAATACATCTTTGCTGTAACAAATAAGTAATTTCAAAGGTTGACTATCTGTCAGAGTTCTTGTAGGGACTGAATAGAAACCTTACTGTATATAGACCTCATACTGATAAATACTCAGTCCTTGTCATCCTTAGCCCATCAAAAGGACTGAAATAGTTGATCACTAAATTTCTTGAAACACTTTCTTATCTTGGCTTACAGAACACCACACTCAGCTACTCAGCTGGCTTTCCTCCTACCTGCTTGGCTATGCATTCTCAGTCTCTCTTGTGGGTCCCTTCTCAACTCTCTGACCTCTAAATATTGGAGTACCCAGGGCTCAGTCCTGGAACTTCTCTTTTTCTACCTATGTGCTCTCTTTGACAATAACATTTCATCCAGTTTCATGGCTTTAAAAACTATCCATATTCTGCTGGCTCCCCAAGTTGTACCTTCAGCCTTTCCTCTGAACTGCAGACCCATACAACCAGCTGCCTGCTTGACAGCTCCAGCTGCAAGCCTAAGAGGCTTCCAAACCTGAGCTCCCGATATACCACCCAGTCCATTTCTTCCTACACTTTCCCCTATCTCCATCAATGGCAACTCCGTTCCTGCCGTCGCTCAGTCCAAAACCTTTGGTGCAACTTTTGATTTTCTTTTTCCTCACATATACTGCCCCATCTGGCCGTCATCAAACCTTGTCACTCTATCTTCGAAATAGATCCTGAATTAAATCCCTTCTCACCACTTTCACTACGGCCATCCAGTCCAAGGCTCCATCACCTCTTGCTCATATGATCGTGATAGCCCCACTAAGTGGACTGCCTGCTTCTGCCCATGCATTCCTCACTCTCTTAACAGAGTGACCCTGTTCAAAATAAGTCAGATCAGTCATGTCACTATTCTGCTGAAAACAACCCTCTAACGATCCCCAAAGTAGAGTAAAAGCTAAGGTCCTCACTATGACCAATGAGGCCCTAAAGGAAAATGCTTCCATTCCCTCCCCTACCTCATCTCCAAATAGTCTCCATTCCCCATTCTCTCCAATCCAGCCACACTAGCCTCCTTGGTGTTCCTAGAATGTGCCGGACATGCTCCCACTGCGGGTCTTTGCATTTGCTGTTCCTCCCGCTTGCAGTACTTTTCTCCCATATTAATGCATGGCTAGCTCCCTCACTTCCTTAAGGTCTTGTCTAAAATTTCAACCCTGCTGCTAACATTTCATATTCCTCTTTCTTGTTTTATTTTTGTCTTCCAAGCATTTATTCTTATCTAACATACTATATATATTGTACCTATTTATCTAGTTTATTGTCTGTCTCACCTACTAAAATATAAGCCCCTCACGGGCAGGGACTTTAATCTAATCTATTTGGTTCCCTATTATGTCCTCAGCATGTAAAACAGTGCCTGGCACAGAACAGGTTCAATCGATATCTGCCTAATGAATGAATGTACCCTGAAGTACACATTAAAATTAAAATTTAAATAGAGATGTTTAAAATTGGTGATGTGGCTACTCTTTTTCTATGGGAACACATCTCTGAAATGATAAAGACATTAGTGGAAAAATAATTCAGTATATCAAAATTTGATAGCCAACATTTCTATGAATTTATTTAATTTGTAAAGGAAAATGATTTATTAGTTTTTACTGTCCATAAGCAAATTATTCACAGTAATTTTAATTTCAGGATTGTGCTTATCCTGAGCATGACTCTGTGACCAGCTCTTCCTAGCACTATATTATTTGTGCTCACAGATTACAAACTGAAACCAACATTAGCCCATCATTGGAAAGATAAAATGTACCACCAAATCTCAATGCTTAACAAACCCCAATGTATGATCTACCACCAAATCTCAATGCTTAACAAACCCCAATGTATTATATCCTCTTGAGGCCAAGACAGTGGCTTTGGAATAAGAAGAGCTGGATGTGAATCTTGGCTCTGCCACTTCACCAACTGTGTAACTTCAGGTAAGTGACTAATCTGAGTGCAGTTTTCTCGTGTATAAACGCAGGTAATATCTATTTCATGAGAGAACTGGGAAGATGGTTGAGTGCCTCACACAAAGTAGGTACCCAATACATATTGCTACCCTTTTTCTCCAGCTACAATAGATAATTAGGGTAACTATATTGTTCTCAAAAATTTTTTTTGATAGGACTGGTTGTTCCACAAAGGCTGCTCACTCGTCAATCTGGGCCCCCCAGAACATTCAGAACGGGGTTATAAAATTATAAAGAGTTGAGACACTCATTACATGCAGTGTACTGACTGACTGGTCTTGCTTAGGCTGTGAGCCACTCACCTAAATAGCCTTGGGTCTTTTTCTGTAGTGCTGTGACTGGGCAGTCTTTATGAGCTAACAGCAGCTGTTTCAATTGAGCCACCTCATTGCGTAGTAATGTGACTTCATTCTGGGGAGGGAGGGAAGAAAAGAATATGAAGAAAATTTATGCTCCACTCTTGAACCCCCCGTAGCTATGCCCAAAGTGAGGACAGAATGCCGTCTGGATTTTCTCCCTCAAATCTGGGAAAGATCCAGCAAGGCTTTAGACGGCCCAGGGCCAATACAGCCATGAATGCAATGACAGGAGCTGCTGCAGTGATAGTAGGGATTTTAAATAGAAAAATTACTCCTATTTAGGATAAATACGATTACATCAAAATTCATAATGCATATGTCCTTTGATTAAGAAAGCTAACTTCCAGGAATCTATTTAACAGAGCTATCTACTCAAGTGCATACAATGTACACTGCAGCACTGCTGTTCTGGCAAAAAATTAGAAACATTGTAAGTATCCATACCTTATAACATAACTTACACTACAGAATGCTACACTGTACAGCTATTTACAAACACGAGGTAGGTCCTCTGTATACATGGCTAGATCTCCAGGAGATACTGTTTTATGTTACAATAGACAGTCCCTCCCTGACTCCCCAACAAAAGCTATAAATGAAAAAAATATTAGAAATACATACATGTCTGGTAGGTACACACCAAACTTATCTACAAGGAAGAGAATGAGACTAGGAAAGACATATTGAAGAGAGACTTTATTTTTAATCTGTACCTCTGTGTGTGTATGTATGTGTATATTGTATATATGTTATATAAATATATTACCTTTGTAATGGAATATTTTAATAAATAATCAGAAGAAGGGAAAATAATATTCAAGAAATTATCTGGGGACTTCCCTGGTGGTTCAGTGGTTAAGAATCCACCTGCCAATGCAGGGGACATGGGTTCAAGCCCTGGTCCGGGAAGATCCCACATGCCGCACGGGAAGATCCCACATGCCGTGGAGCAACTAAGCCCATGCGCCACAATTACTGAGCCCACACTCTAGAGCCCGCGAGCCACAACTACTGTGCCCGCATTCTGCAACTACTAAAGCCTGTGCGCCTAGAGCCCATGCTCTGCAACAAGAGAAGCCACCGCAATGAGAAGCCCGCACACGAGTTAGAGTAGCTCCCGCTCGCCGCAACTAGAGAAAGCCCCGCGCACAGCAAAGAAGATCCAGCACAGCCAAAAATAAATGAAAATATCTGTGTTATAACCATTCTATTTGCGTTTGAGTGGCTTTTTCTTTCTTAAGCTGTGTTACCTGGGCAAATACTTTCCCTTTGGGTGTTCCACTACCCCTGTCAGATTCTACTGATGACTTAAAAAGAGCACCCTGGGGTGCTTAATCTAATTCCCTTCATCCAAACTGGTCTATGGATGACTCATTCTAGTAGCAGATTTGGGAGTAGTGGTAAGTGTCCTTTCCAGTCCCCGGGGAAGAGGTTTCAACTCTGACTGTTAAGACATTCTTTCTGCATTCTCCCTGGCATATGTTCTGGATCTGTCTTAAAGAATTATCATCTTCTATTATATCGTCCCACTTTTTCCTGATTCAATCTCACTTTCCAGATTCAACAATCCTAATAATCACCCAGGACACACTCACACTCAGCTGAATGTTCTGAGACGTGAGTTCCTCAGCCTTCTTCTCTAGGGAGGACACCCACAGCTTCCGCTTTTGACGGCAGCGCGAGGCTGCGGCCCGGTTGCGCTCCAGAAAGCGCTGCCGCCGCTCATCTGGATCTTCATCCACCGTGCGCCGACGTCGCCCTCCAGTACTAGGAGTGGGTTGGGCTGGTGAGACCTGTTGCCCAGAAGGAAGAGGAGTTACTTGAAGGGAATGTCAGTCCTTCCCAAACTAAACCTGACGTAAGCTCTGGCAAAGATCTGGTAAAAGTATATACCAGTCTCTGTAACCACAGCGAGTCTCATTACTATGTCCCTTAGCTTCTCTTCTGTAGTAGTTCCTCATTCTGCCTCCTGTTTTCTTTCAGTCTTCTCAGTTCCATACTCTGATTATTTCTGAGACAGATAAAAATGAAACTAGGATCACTTTTTGTTTCTTAACAGGAAATCTTGTAGGCAGGGAAATTATAATCAAGGGAGGTGTCAGGGGAAATTTTAGGGAGACTGTGGAATAAAAAATTGGAGAATCACTTATCTGGTCAAGCAATATATACAAATAACTGTGTGCTACAAGTTTCAGAAAAGGAGAAAAGATTTTACTATCAGTGAGATATGAACTATCATGGAGATATATAAATTAGTATATTCTATTTTTTTTTGGCCACACCGCACGGCTTGCAGGATCTCAGTTCCCCGACTAGAGATTAAACCTGGGCCACAGCAGTGAAAGGCCAGAATCCTAACCACTAGGCCACCAGGGAACTCCCAATATATTCTTTTTATTTAAATCAGCTATTAATCATCCTCAGCAACGCCCCTGCTTCCTGCCTTGTTTGTTCTGTTTGTTTTTAAAGAGAAAAACATTTTTTAATCTCTTTACAAATTGGCGATTTAAGACTGTCTTTTGTTTTTAAACTTCAGGCTGATGTCTCCTGTCTCTAAAGCACTTTTGAATCATCTTCCTTTTCTGTTAGCTGGTATATATTCAAAGAAGATAGACCAATTTTACAATAACGGTCAAAATTAAAATATAGAAAGGTCAACCATCTGTATAAAAGAAACTATGTAATGTAAAACAACGCCAAAAATAAATTCTTCCTGAATCTGTTGCTATTAGAGAACATCTATATTGGTAGTTCCCAAATGCCAGAGCTCACATTAGTTGCATGAGAATAAGCATAAGCTTATAAGAAAACAGAATCTTATTCTATTTCAGGCCCTACTGAATCATGTTCTCCATTAACACAGATAATGAAGAGATCATTTTATTTATTCAGGTTAATATTCTCTCTCCTAAAAGAAAAAAAGTGGAGAGGAAATTTCAAACTTATTTTAATGAGCTACAGGCCTTGGGGTCATTGCTTCTCACTGTACTAAGGGAAGTTTATACAAATTCTCCTGTGATTTTCAATTTCCTCTTTGTCCTGAGCTCAATGGAGCACATGTAAAGATTGGTGCTTTAGGAGGAGAATGGGGAAAAGGAAATGATGGGTTCCTATTCTCTCATAGAGAACTCAACAAGACATGCAGGGAATGGAGGTAAAAGAACAGACCAAGAGAAAGACAGGAAGAATAAGAAGGAAAGGAATTAGTGGTAACTAAAACATAAGTCATGTCATTTCCTCAAGAGGGGAAGCAGCACAACTTGGGCAAGGGGACTACTGCTTTACCATTTCCAGAAGGGACTGGCATTAGAAGGGGTTACAGGAGGGTGGGTAGGCTTAGCTTCCAACAAGAAAACTCAGATGAAAGCTTTTGTTGTTGGCCAAGCTTTAAGGCAGCATATGGTCATTAAATGTTAGGACATGTGCTGGTTAACTGATAAAGCAGGTGGTGACATCAGGAAAAGGGGATGGGCAAAAGATGTAACTCTAGAAACTGATCTCAGGTTGTTGTCACCTAACCAGTACAGACAATATGAAAACTGAGGCCTATTCAGTTTTCAAAGAAAATTAGTAAACTGAGGCCTCCCTGAAAAAAAGAGTTGGGCTTCTAAATGGGATCCCTCTGGCTTTTTTAAGACTTTAATTTCTCCTGATAAAAAGACATTCAATTGATGAGGAAAAAGTGTTTTTTGGGGGTGTGTATTTGTTTACTGAGCCATCTTAATACTGTGACATCACATTTTATTAATATATTGTTTTTCTTTTTTCTTTTGTTTTTGGCCGTGTTGGGTCTTCATTGCTACATGCAGGCTTTCTTTAGTTGTGATGAGCGGGGGCTACTTTTCGTTGTGGTGCATGGGCTTCTCACTGCGGTGGCTTCTCTTGTTGCAGAGCACGGGCTCTAGGAGTGCGGGCTTCAGTAGTTGTGGCACGTGGGCCCTAGAGTGCGTGGGCTTAAGTGGTTGCGGCGCATGGGCTAAGTAGTTACGGCACGCGGGCTCTAGGTGCACGTGCTTCAGTAGTCGTGGTGTGCGGGCTCAGTAACTGTGGCTCATGGGCTCTAGAGCGCAGGCTCAGTAGCTGTGGTGCACAGGCTTAGTTGCTCTGTGGCACGTGGGATCTTCCCGGAGCAGGGCTCGAACCCGTGTCCCCTGCATTGGCAGGTGGATTCTTAACCACTGCATCACCAGGGAAGTCCCTAATATATTGTTATTATCTGATTTTTGCTATAAATCTAATCAGTTACGTTTTTTTAGGTGGGTGGGGGCTAAGACCTAAGATAGGAGAGACTAAGGGAAGCCTCCTTTGGTGTACAAAGTGGTTTGAAGTGAGGTCCTGTCACATTTTAGAGGGTTCTGCAGATACAGCATTCACATATAGAAAAAACCAAAAAGCAGAAAACAAAAACTGAGACCTCCTGTGTGACAGTTCTGCATTATCCAGTCTGTTTGCATTTAGTACAACCCAAGGATGGATAAAGAATAGTGCATTTTGCTACTTTCAAACTGTCAACAAGAACCAAAGTGCAGGTAGATGCCCAGAATGCTGATATCCACTCTTCTTTCATTTTCTTGCTCCTTGAAAAACCAGGTATGACTTAAAGAGTAATGGTGACACAAACTGGTTCCCCCATCCAAGGGTCTAACTGACCTGTGGCTGGGCAGGGGATGGGGCGTCAGGGTGCTGGACGAGGATCTGGCTTTGCTCTGGACGGGCTGTCACCATGGTGCTGGCAGTCCCCACCACCATTCCACAGCCACCGTTGATTGAGGAGACTTGGTGGGTTAGGGTAGCTTTTAGTCTCTGTAGGAAAAGATAAGGAAAAATAGCTTGTCAAGGGTGAGATTCTATCAAGGGTGAGAAGAGTGGGCTTAGATTTTATTACTGATGTTACAGACAACTAAAATTCCCACACTGATTTTCCCTTAACAGAGGGATTAAAAGAAAATGACAGGGAGAGAGAATGTGCACATGATCCCTAAAATACCTACTCTGTCCCCTCACTATCATCCTGGGCACAGTTGGAGGGCGGGGGTTGCTGAAGCTATAGAGTCCAGATGAAAGCTCTCTCTTGGAACCTGGCCAGGGGCTGGTTATTACGCAGTTATTCACCTCCTGGCCAGCTCTCCTGCCCACTCATCCACCCCTCCATCTGTCACCCTGGAACTGAAACAGCAAGAGTTCCATTCCAAACAATCTGTGCTGCTTCTTTTCACTGCCATGGTCTATGTACCAGTCTCTAAAGGTGGAAGAGAGGAGATAGGAGTCATGAATCAGGGTCTTTTCTTCTCCAGACCCCACAACTGGGTGGGTCTTTAGCTCTGCAAGCCCCAGAAGATACCACTTCTTTCAGAAGGGCCAGCGTTGCCCCGGGCTGGGATGTACTCACCATCTTGGCTTCTGATGGCATAGGGTGGCCAGAGGGAGAAATGGAACCACTGCTGTTAACTGGTGGGCCAGGGATACCAGGAATGTTGGGCACCATAGACACAGGTCTGGCCAGCTGGATCAAGAGAAGGAAGAAAAACCAGAAGGGAACATAATGCTATTAGTGGGGCAACAGCTTCCCCAAATGAAGTGCTTTTGAGATTGGCACGTTAGGGCCTGTTCTATGCAACCTGTGCATAGGGCATGCAGAAACAGCCTGGGAAATACCATCCCCCATGGAGCACCACAGGATAGGGGACCTAATCCTCCAGTGCTATGACAATTTCTATGCGGAAGGCTGAGGCTGTATCTTGAGGAAAGTGGTGGGCAATTTGTGAGGTACTTAGTGCCAAGTGAAATCAACCAATCAGCAGGCTGGCAAAATCAATTCTTGGACCAGGAGCCAATTGTCCAGATGAGCCTTTGTCTAGTGTTCCCTAGCGCTGGATTGGCAGAGGTTAGTGAAGAGTACGGGCAGGCTGCCATGTTCAACTATTACAGATCAGAGCCCACGTTTCCCTGGGGCTCATGTGTGTCTATGAGCATTCAGGTGGAAGGGAGGGGTTAATGTCTTGGTAGGGTTGGCTGCCCCAACTTCAGAGCTCACCGATATAACAGAAGGCATCTGTACCGGAGGCCCTGGCAGCACAGGCATGGTCTGTCCATTAGCAAGATGCATGACGAGAGGGAGGGAGCCAGTGGGAGACCTAGAGGAAATATGAAGAGAAATGCTCATAATACAGACCCTTTTGCCAATGATCCTCCTCCTATAATTACAGCAGATTTCCCAGTCTTTTCTAGTAGCGTTGTAAAATCTTGGCACCCTCATGAAGGTGGATAAAGCAGGGAATGCTACTTACCTTACCTTATAGATGGAGAGAAATCGCAAGATCTTTACACCTTGCAAATTAAATGCACCACTGAATTCAAGTGGGTGGGAAGCTAATCCTATTAAGAGTTTAGAACAATTAAATAAACATCCCTACCACTGGCGTGTATAAATTCTGTCTTGCCTTAGGCAACGAATACTTCAACCAAAGCTGCCATTTTGCAAAGCTGAATTATGTCATATGATAGCCAAATCTGAGTAAGTTCCTCCCGTTCCTTTCCACATTTTGCTCTACTCTGTCTAAGAAAGAAGCCATCCCTTTGTATTTTTCTTAGTGGGTCTAGAGAACAATAAACTTTAAGAGGCTGAAGCCTGACAACAACCTCTTAACCCATGGGTACCTGGGGACAGGATCTTAAGTCATCCCACTAGGAAATCTGTATGGGCCATGCTGGGAGTGAAGACAAAATTAGGAATAGCAAAGACCAAGAACCCTAACTGGGACTGAGGGGAACAACCAGACTTAAAAAGGATGACTTGGGCTTCCCTGGAGGCGCAGTGGTTGAGAGTCCGCCTGCCAATGCAGGGGACACGGGTTCGTGCCCCGGTCCGGGAAGATCCCACATGCCGCAGAGCGGCTGGGCCCGTGAGCCATGGCCGCTGAGCCTGCGCGTCCAGAGCCTGTGCTCTGCAACGGGAGAGGCTGCAGCAGTGAGAGGCCTGCGTACAGCAAAAAAAAAAAAAAAAAAAAAAGATGACTTAATGGGTTTCAGCGCCTCATTCAGTAGTGCCTCCATAAACATCCATATGATTGAAGCCAAGAACTAAATATATACTTCCCTGTGTGACCTCCACCACTATAATGAACTTCCTAAAGTTCTAAGGATTCTTCTTTTAGATCGAAGAAGTATTAAACCTCCAAATTAAGGCAGTACACCCCCAAATAAATTCTTGCTTGTCTACTAAAAAGGTAAAGAAGATTCTGTTTATGGGGTGAAAAATTTATGTTGAGAGACAATCTCAGTGACTTGTTTTCCTTGAGTATTCAGAAACAGTCTCTATTTAATCAAATAATTTCACACAGAGGAAAGACATTCAGGCTTCACTGTTTCTCCCTGCTCTCTTTACTTACCCCAGTTGCCTGTTGGATGGTGGAGCCTGTGTGATGACGGAGGTTGGGGAAGGAAGGGTTGGGTGAAGTGGATCATAGCCCAAGTGGAGAGGCAGGGAGCCAGGGCGTACGATGGTAGGTGTGGGCGTAGAGATCACAACAGGCTTTGGGGCAACATCCTGGGGAGAAGACACCAACAGATCACAAAATGCTTTAAGGGACTGCTTATAGGGAAATACATAGCTGGTAAAATCTAGTATAAATTTATTGGAAAGAGCACTTGGACTACTCATGTAAATCATGACCTGATTCCATCATGATCATGGACCCATACCTCACTCACCCATACAGTAGGAATGCTGAGTTAAGACCTTTTGGCTATCTCCCTTTCAGGGATGATGGCTATATGAGTGAGATGACAGTTGGCAGATCACTTGAAATTTCTGTAGAAGCACTAGAGTACCATATAAATTCTAAGGAGTGTTATCATTTTTTTTGGCAGGGGACCATGCCGTGCAGCATGTGCGATCTTAGTTCCCCAACCAGGGATCTGCAGTGGAAGCGTGGAGTCTTAAACACTGGACCGCCCGGGAAGTCCCAGGAGTGTTATAATTTTTCATGATCTAGATACTCTCATTCTAAACTTGATGCTCAAGTGTCCACTGATCTCTAATGGGAAAAGACAGGTATAAGACTGGTGATAAGGCAACCCAATTGGTCTTAACCCAACGTCTCCTATAGACCCCTTAAGAAAAGGGCTACGGAAGTTTGAATAATGATCATATTGTGATAAAACAAACTGCTTCCCATTGTTAAGTTGTAAGGACCTTAGACTGCCAGTGGCTACAGTGGCCCTGAAAACATCTCTAAACAGCCTCTAGGACCTGGCTGCTGATGAAAAGAGGAGGGGGGAAACAGTTGTAATGTTTATGGAGAGGGTAGTTTTGAGATGTTAGCAAACCAGTTTTGGAGGGAGGTAAGATGAGGTACAGATGCTCTATCCACAGTGGATATTAAAATTAATAACCACTGGTAGCACAGTAGAGACTGGAAGGAGGTATGATGGGCCTTCTGAGGTTATGATGAAATTATCAAGGTATTGGTTACATAAGCTGTAAACTTTGTGAAAATTCAGTAAGCTGTATACTTACAATTTATGTGCTTTTCTGTATGTGCGTGATATTTCAATAAATTTATTAAAAATACTTCACAAAAAGTTTCCTTTAAAAAAATAATAATCAGAATCCTGATAGATACTCCCTTTGAATCACTAGAAAACTTCCCTCTGGGAAGACTTTTTTCTAAATTGTTTAATGTTCAATTTATGAATAATGTGATTTTTCTTTTCCACTTATCAATTGAAGTAGTACAACATACATAAAGTACGTTAATCTAAAGGATAAAATAAAACTAAATGATTTTCTATATATGTAACAAGTCTTGTTGATGGACATTTGGACTGCTTCCAGTTTTTTGACTATTACGAATACAACTGCTATGAACTTTCTTATATACTTCTTTTGGTGGACATATGCACTAATTTCTCTTCCATACAGACTTAGAAGTGGAGTTGCTGGGTCAGAGAATAGGTGTAATTTATATAAATCTTCTAAACAATTAACATTTATTTAAATATAATTGGGCTTCCCTGGTGGCGCAGTGGTTGAGAGTCCGCCTGCCGATGCAGGGGACACAGGTTCGTGCCCCGGTCCGGGAAGATCCCACATGCCGCGGAGTGGCTGGGCCTGTGAGCCATGGCCGCTGAGCCTGCGTGTCCGGAGCCTGTGCTCCGCAACGGGAGAGGTCACAGCAGCGGGAGGCCCGCGTACCACAAAAAAAAAAAAAAAAAAAAAAAAAAAAAAATATATATATATATATATATAAAATCAATCCTCCTGTATCACACAATATTTATACAACAAACGCATCAAAACTTCATCTATCAATTAACGTTTGAGATGACTCTTGGTAGAGTTTTACCTTCTCCCTGAGTGGTGGGGAGCAGGGGCTAGAGGCAGGACTGTCAGGTGGGGATGAGTCTACCTCCACTGGCTCTTCTTCTTTGATTTTGATGTCTGGTGTAGAAGGCAGAGACATGTCAAGGGGCCCAGAAGCAGCCTGTTAAAAGAGAGAAATGAGCATAGTTCAACCTCATGATTCCCTGCAAGTTAAAGCTATATCTTCCCAGTTAAAAGATGAGGGAATATATTTCTAAGAAGTTCAGTCCTTGGTCAAAGCACCAAATTGAAAGTCAAAGAAATGTAGAGCCCAGGTTTTATGTACAACTCTGGCTGAAACCTTTAGCTTCTCAGGGCTTCTGTTTCCCTCCTATAAAATGAAGTTATATCTGCCTCGCCACGGGTGAACACTTATAAAAATTCCGAAAGGGAAAAAAAAAAGCAACCTTAAAATGCTTATAAAGGCCCTGAAAGGAGAAAATAAAAAAAGATGTCATTTATCCATGCAAATACAATGACTGTATTATTTTTCAGGAAAGCACGATTCCTGAATCCAGTGCCTTCCTATTCGCAACCAGCTCCATTGGCTACTAGCGAGCTGTGAACAATGTTTCTGCCGATCAGAATGACTAGGTTACCCACTTATCAAAAGCAAACCAAATCAAACTGGCTACTAAAGTACTGTCAACAAGACAGGAAATATCTTTTCTGGGGAACTCCCCATGCTTGATGGTGTTCTCACCCCAAAATCTGGTGCTAGAGGCTAGAAGTTAGGGTTTTGGGATAACAAAGAAAGGAAAGGCTGGTCATTTCATCAGTGAAAGAAATTAGAACTTGGTTCTAGGAGCACGACTGGAGAAAACCAGAAGGGAAAGAGTACTTTTCTGGCAGTAGTGCAATCAACTCACAGAACTGTGGAGCCATAAGTGGCTTTGAAGAGAACAATAAACCATCTGAGATGACCCTGATACTGCGCCACAATAGGAGAGCTGGCACTGCAGTTCAGTTTCATGACAAAGTGCGTCCTTTGTTCTATTCTTCCCATATCCTAGGTTTCCTGATGAAAGAGGAGCTTGTTTTTAATTTATCCCTTGCTATCTTAATCACTAGAAATATTGGTATTTGAGCAAACTGAAGATAATCTAGTGTCTACTACATGGTAATGTAGTGGTAATGGTTCTTTCTCTCCAATCTGATTAAGGATGAGCAACAGCAAAGATGGTTTCATTTCTGCCCTCATTTTTTCTACACAGATGTCAGGTCCAGTTGGGCTAATTCTCAGATCCCTGAAGTCAGAGGGCTGTAGGAAGGAGAGGCCTCTAAGTGAATACAATCACAAGTTTAAAATCTGCTAGAGGAATCTCCTAGAAAAGCTGTGGTTCAGAAAAGTTTGGGGCTCATTAAACACTCCTGGAGACAATTTTCCACTGAGCCTGTGCTTCTCATCAAGTAGACGTGAAGATCACCCCTGACCCAGCAGGGAGAAACACTGAGAGATGCCCAATGAGTAGAGGCCTAACTATGAATGGCTTCCTGTGTCAAGTGAGCTAAAATGGAAGTGGAAAAGACCTGGAGCCTTAAAAGGAGGTTAATTTTCTTGAATTTGCCTATAATGAGTTTGGTTTAAAATCCTTCACATCCTGGTGGAAACAATTTGACTATTTCTTTGTTTGGGGGGAGGGAGAAATGGCAGGGGGGATGAGGTAAGGAAACTGTAAAATAAAATTATACCACATAGGTTGAAGCAATTGATTGATGAGGGACCTGGGTCTCTGAAGAAAAAGAATGACAAGCAGACTGTGGCTAGTTCTGCTGTTCGAAAGAACTACAAATATATGCCACCGTTTCCCCACTTTCTTTTAGTTTGCGGGAGACACAGCATGAAATGGAGATCACAGAAAAGCTACGGAACTTGGAAAGACTCCCAGTGATAAGAAAACTTCATTCTTATAATTTAAGATGGATGAAAAAATCATGCACAAACTCTCTTGATTTACCTGCTATCTCCCTCTTAAGAGGGAAAGAGCTCCTCCTGGAAATTTTTTCTTATGTCTTGGCTTTCCTATATTCTCATGGGATTCCATGCCTCACTGTACCACGCAATTATGGGAGGTACATGTGTTAATGTATATATGTTTTGAGATATACTGGAATTTTTTTCTGAATTATTATGGAACACAAACATGATTTTACGTAGTGACTAATAACCCAGAATTCTAATTCTAAAGTAGAGTAAACTTTGACCTTCTCAATTTCCTTTTTTCCAAAACCCCTTATTCCATGGGAATTATTTTTCTTTGACTCTGCTTCTTGAACTATTTCCTCTGATCTTCCACACTAAAGATTCTCTAGGGATCTTGAATATAAAGGTTAAAATCAGAATCACAGCACCTCAGAATCTGAAGTGATTCTGATATTTTAATCCTCTCTACAATATCTATACTAAGTGGCCTACACATAATTGAGCACACTTTGTTATAGCTTCCTATCCTGGTCCTATTTCTACCCCTGGGGCACAGAGAATATTAAGTTTAACCCCTTTTTACAGGAGAGCTCTTCAACTAGCAATGTTTGAAGACTGCAATTTTGTTCCAATAAAATTTCTTTTCCAAGCAAAATGTCCTCAGTTTCTTTAAATGTTCCCAAAGCGACCTAATTTCTAGTTCTTTCACCATCCTTGTTGATCTCCTTTGAAAGGCTTTAAGAACATCCTTCCTTAAGCTTAATGTCTTGAATATTACTAGAGAGCTACTTGAAGGTAAGAGTGATATACACTGAAACAAAGAAGAGTTGAAATTCAATAAATGTTTATTGATTGGCTGATTGAATAAAAGAGTCCAGGTGACAAGTCTGATTAGCTCAGAAAAGAGCGGGATTTAGCAAAAAAGATGTTATCTAACAAAATCTGAGTAATTTATAATCTTTTTTAACATCTTCAACATATTCAGAACAAAAATAATTAAAAAACAGATTACTGAAAATGCTCCACTGGAAGGGCAAGAAGACTGATTTTTGATGAAGATCCAACACTTGTGCTGATCCATCATCTGGACCACCTAAAGACCTGAATGGCTGACTAGGATCTGTGAGTACTATCTGGTTCTACAGAACCAAGCCCATAATTTTGTGCTTTAACCAATTAAGCTAATTAATTATTAATTTGCTTAATTATTAATTATCCCAGGACACAACGAAAGTTGCCTAGATCTGAACACTGCCAGCTTTTCAGCAGAAGTCCCATCTCTTGCCTTTTTCTCATCCTCATCTGCAGCTTTCTTGAATTCATGCTCAAAGGAGCTAGCCAGTTCATTGAAGAGCCCCACCTCTTCACAGTTCTTCAGGAATCTAGTCGGAGTAGGAGTTTGATCTGTAGACATGAAAAGAAAAGGAACCTCTATTTTAGTTTTGACCTGAAATTAAAACTTGAGAGCACATAGAGAACACATTTTTATTCTTCTATTTGGAGTGAATCTCTGTGTTCAGGCAAATTTGCTTTAATTGAGCTCTAGTAAGTAAAGACTGGTGTTAGACCACCAGAGGGTGTCTGTGCTGTGTTGCCTCAAGGCCAGCAGAGGGAAGTCAGAACAATGTTTTTGTGTGACTATCTATGTAACCACCTTTCTCCCAGAGGCTGATTTCAGCGCCCTCACCCTCAAACAAAACAAAACCGCCCACCCAGGTGGAGTCTGTGAAACCTCTAGATAGGAAAATCAAGTACAGTTAAGTGACATTTTCTCTTCACACTTACTCCCTGCTAGGTCTGAAGTGAGTAGGTATACGCAGATGGACGTTAAAATCTGATGAGGAGAAGAAACTGAGGATCAGACGGTTGAGTCTACTTGCTAAAGCTACCAAGTAAGAAATGGTGCCTTGTCTTTCAGTTGTCACTGAGGTAAGGGTCTATTACCTTCTGAAGGCATTCCAGGCAAATCTAGGGTCTGGGGAACAAGACAGCAAGATCATGAGCTAGAAAAGGAAACTGCAAACAATAGAGCTCATTTCACAGAGACCTGGGCCTGAGAGCAAATTCGAGAAACCAGGATATTTGGATTTAGATTTGCCAGCCAAAATATCCTCTCAGAGGCTGCACAAATCTTTCCTCAGCACAGTGCCTCTGCCCTTGGGAAGAGGAAGTCTCTTGGTAAGCCATGGGAACTTTTTAAGCGACCTGAATTTTAGATTTGAGCTTCTCTCTCCCCACCCAGTTTTTCTAGTTCTTCTCTCTTAGGTCAGTTGAATCTTGTTCCCTGGTCCTAACTCTATTATGATAGTTTTCCTTGACATACTAATCACCTCAGGGATTCATCTCATACTCCAAACCACTAAATTGAATGATAGGGATAGAACAATGTTTAAATGATATTTTAAGGAGTGAGACCTGGGGCTAAAATCGCTCCTTCTAGCGTGATCAACTGGGAATAGTCCAGTGGGATTTTCCATGGAAACAACATTTTTTTTTTATTTAAACAAAACCTCTTCTGAATCAGAAGAATGTTTGGAAAAATTACCACTACCTCCCAAAATAGTTTTAAAAGGTTCTCTGGCAGCTTTGGTTGGCCAACGATAAAGCCACTTTCCCTCCATCTCTGGGTGAGTGGAGGTAATATTCCCTTATGCTTAGAGAGTACTTCAGTAAGGGCACATGAAAAAGTCACGACTCAAGTGGAACAGGACGGGGCAGCTAAGGGCATGGCTATGGCAGAAGAGGGCCTTTTGGATCTCTGGTCTGAGGCTCATATAAACTTTTCCCATTCATGAACAAACAGCCAAACAGCCAGAAAATGTATAAGAAAACCCTTAGCCTGCTCTGATGATTCCAAAGAAATCAACAGGTGTTTACTGAATACATTCTGTGTTTTGGTGCTATAAGCATACACTTGTGTGTATATTTGGGGGAGGGGGAGATAGGAGTATAGGAGTCTGGGCCAAATATAAGACACGGTTCTTGCCATAGAGAACTAAGAGTATGTTTTTTAGTTGAGGAAATCAATTTATATATATAGTATACAAAAAAATAGGTGCCATGTACAGTAGAGAAAAAAATTGTTATAGAAACTAAATAAAGACAAATTAATGACAGCAGTTAGGAAAGGTTTCAAGAAGCGGGACTTGAGCTGGGCCTTTAAAGAATGGCTTCAGATGGTAGAGAAGAGAGGAGATTAGGAAGATAAGAGGAGTAAGTCAGGTGAAGGCACAGAGAGAGGCAGGGTATGGGCACCAATATATAGATGAGGAGAAAAAGGTATGTCTATGTCAACTTACATCCCATGTTAGGGATGTAAGTTGCATCTAAAGTTGGGTGGGGTGCATAGTGGAGGGGGCGCAGGAGGTGCTGACCGCAGGCTCCGAGCAGAGGGGCTGGTGGAGGGCCTTGGGGTGCAGTGTGGGGCACCCACGAGCCCAGGACGAGGTGTCCGATGAACAGACGGCGCCCCCAGAAGCCTTGCCGACCAGCAGGACTACAGAATGGTACCCCTAAATGGAGAGAGTTAGGGTTGATCAGAGAGGACGAGAAACAAGGAAGGCTTCTGAAGGAGGGCATCCTCCGATTCTTCCCCCACCTGAATCCCTGTTGCTATGGAGACCACCACATGGGACTGAGACCTGGTATGAGAGCCTGCACGCTGTGCTGAAGGCTCTAAATGCCACTCTTCACAGCAACTTGCTCTGCCGGCCAGGGTCAGACAACCTGACTGAGGAGAGGCAGGCCACCCTACCTGGCCGCGATGACAACTCCTACATGTACATTCTCTTCATCATGTTCCTATTTGCTGCCACTGTGGGCAGCCTCATCCTGGGATACACCTGCTCCCGCAAAGTGGATAAGCACAGTGACCCCTATCATGTATACATCAAGAACCAGGTGTCTATGCTCTGATGCTAAGAGCCCGGGGATGGCAGAAGATCAAGATTCCTGAGGATTATCTTGCGGGGCCCCCAGAACTCAGCTATGTGTTACATCAGGCCTCAGAGTCCTAGTCTGTAAGATCAACAAGAAACAGTGCTAAGGGAGGTCATTTCTGGGGTAGGAGGAGAGGATCTGGCAGAACTAGGCCTTGTTGATAAGGATTTTTTCCAGCAAAATGACTTTACAGACAGTGGGAGCCCTCTGAATAAATATATAAAAGTGGCACGAACTCCCTGGCGGTCCAGTGGTTAGGACTCTGCGCTCTCACTGCCAAGGGCCTGGGTTCAATCCCTGGTTGGGGAACTGAAATCCCACAAGCCATGCAGTGTGGCCAAAAAAAAAAAAAAAAAAAAAAAAGGTGTAAGGTACTTTTCCTTGATCTGGGACATTTGGGGCTTCCCCGGTGGCGCAGTGGTTGAGAGTCCGCCTGCCAATG
>NW_021703783.1:40828878-41014124 GCF_005190385.1 Monodon monoceros
ATATATATATATATATATATATATATATATATATAAAAGTGGCAACAGATGATGACGAATGAGTGTTCTAGTGGCTGTAGTGTTGGGGGCTAGGGGTTAGAGGAAGTTGTAGCAGAGGGAAATGAGACAGGAAAATGTCCTGAGGACACATTTTTTGATGTGTTATCTTCAATAACCTGAGAAGCAGCGATGATTATCCCATAACACAGACAGGAAATCTAAGTTATGTTACTTACTTATATTTTTTCACATTTTATGTTTTTCAGCCCATTTAACATTTGTGATTTTTACTCCCTGTGAGGGAAGCAGAGCAAGTGCCATTCTGCCCATTTGGGCCAAAGCAGTGCCATGACTGGAACCCAGGTTCTCTGGTCTCCTTGCCTAGTGCTTTGCAAAACTCTGTGCTACCTAGGAGTGGATCTAGGCCTGAAACTTATGTAATTCTGGGGGGCCCTCCTTAAGAAAAAGAATTTTAAAATATCTTATTTTTGCAAGTACTACAAAAACATATCACCATGTTAATACATTGTTAGGGCCCCTCCTAAGATCTTAAGGAGGAACCATGTGAGTACAGGGCCCTGACTGTTAAGCCTCATTAACTCCATGGTTCCTGTGCCCCTCCAGCCATGTCCCAGTGCCCTTCCCAGCCCCATCTCCAGTCCTGGGGACTTCACTATCTCTAAGGCAGCCTCTAACATTTTGAATGAATTCTGTGAGAAATTTTCTGATATCAAGTTGAAATCTACTTCTAGAAGATTATTATCACACCTAGAAGATTATCATATTAAAAGAGGCAGGTACCTGATTCAGTGGAAAGAGAACCAGCCCTGATTCTACTACCAGTGTGGTGTATAAACTGGCTAGACACTTAAAAATAAATAAAATAAAGTAAAGTTGGGTGGACACCATGGGGCTAGGTTATAGAAAGCCTGAAAACCCAAATATAAATAGCCTTAAAGTAAGAGAAAACAGGAAGATAATGACAGATTTTGAGCAGAGAAGAATTTCAGGAAGTCTGGCTTTTTGACAGAATGAAAGGTGGATTAGAATGAGAGACGAGTCAAGGAGGCCAGCTAGGAGACTATGGAGGAATTCAAGCACAGTGACAGTGGATGGCAGGAAGAACAGAAAAGAACAGAACAGTCAGAATTTGAAGAAAGAATAAAACAACTCAAGATTTTGATAGTACTGCTATCAGTGAATAACAAAGGAGAGGAATTGGTTTAGGGCAGGGGTCCCCAACCTGTGGGCGGGCCGTTACCAGTTCGCAGCCTGTTAGGAGCTGGGCCGCACAGCAGGAGGTGAGCGGCAGGTGAGCCGAGCAAAGCTTTATCTGCTGCCCCCCATCGCTCCCATCACCCCCTGAACCCTACCCCTACCCCCCCAATCCCACCCTGCCCACGGTCCTAGGAAAAACTGTCTTCCATGAAACCGGTTCCTGGTGCCAAAAAGGTTGGGGACCGTTGGTTTAGGGGACAAGGAGTTCCCTAATTGACCGTCATTGACATGAAGATTTGAATGACAGAAAGACAGCCAAGTAAGTGTTCAGTAAGGTGTTGAAATACATGTGAGATAACCAGGTCTTAATTTAGAGATACGAGAATCACCAAACTAGATAGGATAGCTGAAGTGTGCAATGGGGCGAACACTCCAAAACAGAATGCGAAGAATAACAGGAAAACATTTTATCTCCTTGGAATTGTCCTGTATCAATTTCTCTCCCCACTGCTGGAGGGCGGCATAGGCCTTTCCAGGCATTTGGAATAACCTCTCCAACTTGATAACTTTGACCCAAATTTAACTCTTTCATAAACTTCTCCAATCAATTTCACTTAATAATAATTCTTAGTATTGATATTGTTTGTATTATTCACTTATGCTTAACTGCAAATACTAAAAATTTTTTTCATATATACATGCCCTGACAATAAACTTAAGTATGTGTTGCCTACATATATGTTTACGTCCTCTCCACTCTTTCCAAGGACCTCCCCCAGGCTTTTTTAAGGATCATCAATGACAATGTCCCCAGCTCAAGCAAAGTGCCTGGTGCAAACAGTAGATACTCAACAAATACTTGCTGAATTAATAAGGTACAGGAGATCTGTAGTGCAAGTCCCTTTCTTCATGTACAGAAGTATGGTAGGAGGTCCTCTCTTTCCTTCTCTGTGTCTCAGGCAGCATTTTGGCTAGTAGTACTTAGAGAAATTGTGCCTTACTTGAGTTATTAACTGATATAATAGAGTAATCACCAACTAAATCCCCCATTGGTTAAACATTGGGGTAAGCTTGCTTTAACTCAGGCTAAATCAGAACCCCTCATGGTATCAAAAGAAAAAGCCCATTTTGGTTTGTCTGTTTGTCTAGCTGAAAATGGCACAACAGAGCTGCTGCACGGTTTGAGAGCAGTTGCTGAGAATGCTCCCTTGAGAATGGCATAGGTAAGCAAAACAATATCCAAAAAAACCAGTGAGAGGTTCCAGGTCACCCAAATCGGCCTAGAAAAGTCCCACTGACTAAGTGTCTTGTTTGTCCTCAATGGTGTCTGGGTTCATAAAGGGAAGTTGAATTTACAAACTGACAATCTGCCTACTGGGGGTGGGGGGAAGATGACACTGACACCCAGTGGAAGAGAAGTAGCCAGGCTAGATTGGCTCTCTTGCTTTCCTTTGTTCACCCCTTCACTGTGGGTAGGGAGAAATGTCAAAGGCGTCTTTTGTCTGTAAATCTTCCAAAGTCCTAATAAAAAGAAGGCAAGGAGGGAATAGACTGAAAGAAAGCTAAAACAAAACCTCAACACACCCACCTCAAAAACCACAGAACCCAATCGTATTAAAAACTGAGAGTGGAGGACACAATAGAAACTTGGGAGCTTTTAGTGTTCCTCTTTCCTGATTAAATGCAGATCACATAAGGGTTCTTAATGGGAGAAGGGGAGTACAGCTCCCAGTACATCTGGTCCCTGGTATTAATCTTAACTGCCTGGTGATATCAAGGCACATGGCTTCTGGGGCAGCAAATACCTGCAATGATGACTGAGTCAGTTCGGGCTGGGCCAAATTTCAATGTCATCTCATGCTTGTGTTTATGAACTGCCAGGTGGTCCTCGTTTGTAAATCTCTGAAACGAAACAGAAACAGAGATGTGAAAAAAAAAATAAGCCATTCAGTGCCTTTTCAAAATGTCCTACCAAACATCCTGCAACAAGGTTGGTCCTTGGAAAGAGGGACTGGAGAAGGAATAGAAAGGAGGAAAAAATGGAAATGATGGAAAAGGAGAGAAGATGGATTAAAAAAGAGAAAATAGGGAAGGAGAAAACAAAGCACTAGAAATCTTAGAGGAGAGGGTAAGGGGAAGACCATAGCACCAACTGCTCTGTAATATCAGGTCCAAACTAGAGAAATGGACAGATTGTTGGTGAAGTGGGATCCAGGAAGGAGGTTCCAAATGAAAAAAACATTAAGGCAAACTCGTAGCAAACAAGGGGAAATAATTTTTAATAAAAATAATAAAGAGGAGAAGGGAAAGGCTGGGTACTAGTTGGTCATCACAAAAATAGGAAATTCAGAATGAAGCTCTCCACAGTGGGGCTGAATTGGACTGTTTATGAGCGGGCTAACAGGGAGATAAATTATGCAGGATTAGGAGAACAATTTAACTTCCTGGCCCCCACAGTGCTGCAGCAGGCGTCTGCCCAGATCTTTGGCTCAGGGTTTTAATGAGCCAGGATGGAGCTGTAGAGGACACAGGCCCAACAGCCAGCAGTAATGGCACACACCAGCCCCATTGGCCAAATGCTGTCTCCCGTAATCGGGCAGGCCGCCTGGGCTCCATCAGCCATAAAGGGGCCAGTGCAATGTTGTTGGCTATATAATGGTAGAATAAAAATGCAAGCAAAAAATTTTTGTTGGGTAGGGAGAAGCCTGTGGCCAGGTTGAGGGAAGGGAAAAAGGAGATGGTATAGAGATTTTATTTATTTAAGGGTTTGGGTGAAAGGACAATGAAAATGTGAGGCTAGGTCTGCTTCAGTTTATGACTAAGTAAGACAGTGTTACTGGACAATAATTTATGCTCCCACCCCTTCTTCAGAAGGGGGAGGTGAAGGGAACAGATGAACAGCAGTAATTCAGAACAATGATACACTCAAAATTTCCTCTGAGGCTGGCTGGCCTTCATTAAAACATGCCTGCAACACAGTAACAGCTTGGATGCTGCAGTTTTCCACAGCTCTTTCACCAGCCAGGCTCCAAAACATGGTGCTATTTGTCTTTTTGTTTCTAAAAATAATGATTGGTTAGTCCTCTCTTTTCACTTT
Organism: Monodon monoceros; assembly: GCF_005190385.1. Lineage (NCBI taxonomy): Eukaryota > Metazoa > Chordata > Mammalia > Artiodactyla > Monodontidae > Monodon > Monodon monoceros. The sequence goes on from NW_021703783.1 coordinate 40,833,194, forward strand.
CTTCATTAGATACACACTTCCCACCAAAACTACCTTTAGCCCTCTATCCACAGCTCTTCCTGACTGCAAACCAGACAGGAGTTGGCCCCATCCTAGCACCTATCCAGTCAAGAAAGCAACACTGAACTGTTTAAATTCCTTTATTTTATCTAAAAGTAGCTTTTCCCAAATTTGCTCTGAGCCCTATCATAACTAAAGCCAGCTTAAGACCTAAAATCCTTCCAGGCTAGGCCCTATCATAACTAAAGCCAGCTTAAGACCTAAAATCCTTCCAGGCTAGGCCTATAGGCCTGAAGGGTGAAGGAAAATTTCAATAAAAATATGAAGAATCAAGAAGTACAACAGTCAAAAGAACACTGCCTTAGTGGTTTCCAATGGATCTAGGACAAAACTGAATAAAGTGTGGGGATATTTAGCCAAGAACTTTAGTTTTCTCTATCGCTGGTGAACCGCAGATAACAACTGTCAGTCACAGATTTTTCCTAATGAAAGAAGGGGGGGGGGGGGAAAGGGGGGGGAACAGTTTGTTAACCATGGGTATATTTCTAGGTTAAACAAGTCACCGTGGAGGGTCTGGGATTGCCGGGTATTCAGTAAAAGGAAATGAGCAGAACTAGTCTAAAGAGGAGGAAAAAACCATCATTTCACAAGGATAGGAAGAATAGTGGATTAGACGGGTATACGTTTTCAAAATGTAATAGTAATAACAATCTTTTTTCAAAAATACATTTATAGGTAACTTCAAGGAAATTTCCTGTAGGTAGCTTTAAAAAATTGGCACAATGTTCCAGAATACAGAAGAATGACTTTCATGCAAAAAAGCCCTTTTCTACTATTGGAAATACAGCTTATCCAAAACTGCTTGGAGGACGATTTTATTTTATTTTAGAATTTATTTTATTTTATTTTATTTATTCATTTTTGTTGGCTGCGTTGGGTCTTCGTTGCTGCGTGTGGGCTTTCTCTCTAGTTGCGTGAGCAGGGGCTACTCTGTTGCGGTGCGCGGGCTTCTCATTGCAGTGGCTTCTCTTGTGGAGCACGGGCTCTAGGAGCACGGGCTTCAGTAGTTGTGGCACGCCGGCTCAGTAGTTGTGGCGCACGGGCTTAGTTGCTCCACGGGCATGTGGGATCTTCCCTGACCAGGGCTCGAACCCGTGTCCCCTGCATTGGCAGGTGAATACTTAACCACTGCGCCACCAAGGAAGTCCCTTGGAGAATGATTTTAAACCTCCAGGTTTCGCTCTCGTTAGGACTGTTTAATATTTTAAAAGGCAACTCCGCTTCTTGTTACAACTTCTCTGCACAGTCCTGACTTGCTTGTCCTCTAGTTCTTGTTTGTCCTCTAGCTCTCTAGTTCTCTGCTGCACACCCCCCACTCCCTTCCACACCACCCTATTCCCCTTTGAGCTCTTTATTTTTTCCAAATCAAAAGCTGGGATATGAAGAGGACTGAAGGTGACTGAAGGGATCTCCCACCTATCAGCATCTCAGAGGGTTTTGATAACTGTGAAGTGGGTAGAAAAAAAAATCACGTCTTTATTTTCACTAAACTCTGAAATTTAGCATTCCTAATTCATAATAGAAATTGCACATATTTTCATATCACATTATAGTTATTGTAGATATCTCAAAATAGCCTTTATACTCATCACTACTTCAAAATTATGATAGTCACTAGACCTACCACTAGAACTTATAGACAGCATTATGTTTAAAAAAGCACATATGTTACATTATCAAATATTTTTAAAACATTTTTAATAACTATATATCAAAATAATTGCTTCCTTTATAATCCTATGTCTTTTATTTTATTGATTTAAAAATATTATTCTGGGGGCTTCCCTGGTGGCGCAGTGGTTGAGAGTCCGCCTGCCGATGCAGGGGACATGGGTTCGTGCCCCGGTCCAGGAAGATCCCACATGCCACGGAGCGGCTGGGCCCGTGGGCCGTGGCCGCTGGGCCTGCGCGTCCGGAGCCTGTGCTCCGTGGCGGGAGAGGCCACAACAGTGAGAGGCCCGTGTACCGCAAAAAAAAAATAAAAAATTAAAAATATTATTCTGAGAAGGGGTTCATAGGCCTCACCAAACTGCCATTGGGGGTTATGACACCACAAAAGTTAAGAATCCCTCCTGACTAAATCAGGTAGTATGCTTCAGAGGATGAGCCAAAAGGGCAGAATTTTAAGAAGCAGGGCACTGGCCTGGTCTCGGCTCTGGTCATCTCTCCCTGCTATTTCTAACACAATTCTTGTATGCCCAGAGTAGGAGGGAGAGAATAAAAGTTTACTGAAGTTTTTTTTTTTTTAAATCAAAGTGAGTGTCACTCTGGCTATGATTTTCATTGTTCCTTATATTCTCTCTCGTTTATTAAGAGTTAACTGAAGAATTCTCTAGATCAATCTTGAACCACATGCTTAGGAAACCATACCTCTAAAAGCAATTTCTCAATTAAAACATCTAAAATTATTAAGTGATAAAAATTTGACCTTATTAAAAAATAGATTAGGGGCTCCCAAAAGGATTTCCTTTTTGAATTATTGCCCATTTAAAAATCTAGCTCTCCCATTTGTTAATACCCTTCGTGGGTCTTCCTTTGTTCTTTGCTCTTACCTATGACTAAGGTTATGGCAAAGAGCCACTCAATTTAGGGAACATTCACTCTGGTTGTAGGGTAAATAATGATAATTAGCAATAAACATGTAGATATTCACCATCTCCAAGAAAACTGAGGGCTGATATTATTCAAAATGGGGGCTAAAGAATTTGAGTTACAGTGGATCAGGAAGGCATTTTATATGCCTTGGGAGAAGATTTGAATAGCAACACAATAAAGTTTAGAGTCTTATTTGCTCAAGTAAGTGAATCAGGACAGCTTCTTGGCATAAATGGGAGAGGGAAAGTATTACGTGCTAATTTGTACCCTATCTATAGACCAAGATGATTTAGATTTGCCCTAGCCAATACGGCAGTCACTAGCCGCGTGTGGCTACTGAGCGCTTGAAATGTGGCTAGTCTAAACTGAGATGTACTGTACTAAGTCAAAGAATTAGTACAAAAAAAGAAAAAGAGAATGTAAAATATCTCATTAATTTTATTTTGATTATATGTTGAAATGACAATATTTTGAATACACTGGGTCAAATAAAATATATTATTAAAATTAATGTCGCTTGTTTATTTTTGATTTTTAATGTTTCTACTAGAAAATTTAAAATTAGATATGTAGCTTGCATTTTGTGATTTGCAATATATTTCTTTTGGACAGCTCCGACCTAGATAACATGCTCGAAGATCTAATGGGAATTTTAATCATGTGCCAAACTTGATTCTTTTTTTTTTTTTTAATTTATTTTTTTGGCCATGCCACGTGGCTTGTGGGATCTTAGTTCCCCAACCAGGGATTGAACCCAGGCCCTCAGCAGTGAAAGTGTGGAGTCCTAACCACTGGACCGCCACGGAATTCCCCAAACTTGATTTTTTCCCCATAAACACATTTTTTCTAAATACAGTTTATACTATATGGCAGTGGTTCTCAACAAGGGGCAACTCTGCCCCCGACATTTGGCAATGTTTGGAGAAATATTTGCTTGTCACAACCTGGGGGATGTTACCGAACTCTAGAGGGTTGAGGCCTGGGATGCTGATATATATCCTATAGTGCACTGGCCAGCTCTCCAAAACAAAAAATTATCTGACCCAAAATGTCATTTGTGTCTCTGCTGAGAAACCCTGCTACAAGATAACAGGGAAAGAAAGAAACAAACAAACCAAAAAAAGGGCTGTTTTTTAGTTTCTCTTGCCAAACTGCCAACACATGTTTTTGGATCTGAAACTTGGAAGGAAAAAAACAGGCAGAAAACTCCCAACCTCATTTCATAAAATGGCTGACGTACTACTGATCTGCAAATACTTAGGACAGGGAAACTAGGAAGATGGAGACAGAAGGTACTGTATGTAATTGGGAGAAAAGACTAAATGGAATTCTCATGCACTGCCTTGTTAGTAGCAAGGAGATAACAGAAAAAGCAAATCAAAACAATTTTGGCTACTTCTGAATTTTGCTCCCCAATGGAGGAAACAAAAAATCAAGAAAGGAAATTTTCTTAGTTTAAGAAATGTTAAGAAGCATAAAATGGAATATCAGGACTATGAGGAAGTCAATCTGAAAAGTGGTATTAGTATTAGGATGGGCAGTGAAAGTACAGTTTTGATAAAAAGTTTCCATTTCTAGGAAGTTTCATTCTCACCCATCCTGCTGTGATGAGAAACTGGAACCCTGGGACTTCCCTGGTGGTGCAGTGGTTAAGAGTCTGCCTGCCAATGCAGGGGACACAGGTTTGATCCTTGGTCCGGGAAGATCCCACATGCCGCAGAGCAACTAAGCCTGTGCCCCACAACTTCTGAGGCTGTGCTCTAGAGCCCGCAGGTTGCAACTACTGAGCCGGTGCACCACAACTACTGAAGTCCACGTGCCTAGAGCCCGTGCTCACAACAAGAGATGCCACCGCAATGAGAAGCACACACACCGCAATGAAGAGTAGCCCCCGCTCGCCACAACCAGAGAGAAAAGTCCGCGCGCGGCAATGAAGACCCAACGCAGCCAAAATAAATAATATATTAATTAATGAAAAAAAGAAAAGAAACTGGAATCCTGTCTACTAGCAAACTGACAAAATAAGCAGAGCCAAGTAAAGTTAGGAATGGCTTGAAGAACAAGCATGGTGTGAACTGGAAATCAGGAATACATGTCAATGAATGAAGCCTTAAATTTTTTTTTAAATTTATTTTATTTATTTATTTTTGGCTGTGTTGGGTCTTCGTTGCTGTGTACAGGCTTTCTCTAGTTGTGGCAAGCGGGGGCTACTCTTCGTGCCGTGCGCGGGCTTCTCTCACTGCGGTGGTTTCCCTTGTTGCGAAGCACGGGCTCTAGGCGTGCGGGCTTCAGTAGTTGTGGCACGAGGGCTCAGTAGTTGTGGCTCATGGGCTCTAGAGCGCAGGCTCAGTAGTTGTGCTGCACAGGCTTAGTTGCTCTGCGGCATGTGTGATCTTCCCGGAGCAGGGCTCGAACCTGTGTCCCTTGCATTGGCAGGTGTTCTTAACCACTGCACCACCAGGGAAGTCCCTGAAGCCTTAAATTTTTTAATTTTTAAAAAGTTGATGTATAATGTATACAAACTGTAAAAAATCTCAAGTATACAGCTCAATGAATTTTTATATAAGTACATGCTGGTGTAATTACAACCCAGATCGAGAGATGAAATATTTCGGGCACCCCAGAAGGCCCCCTCATCCCCCACTTTTCTTAAGCTTTTAAATGAAATAATTATATAAAACACTTAGTACCTGGCATACAGCATGTATTCAGTTAGTTCTCTCCTCTTTCCCTTTTTAAATCTCAAGGCAGACCGGTATTGTAGTAAAAATTAGTTTTTCTTTGTAGAATAATTCTAAATAAGTCAGTGCTTAGAGTTCTTTTCCTAATCCCGTTAAGACTAGTCTCCCAGAAGCTTTCTGAAACAGCAACACTAAACAGAATTGAAGAGAAGGCTCAGGGCAAATGAGAGCTCAGGCCAAGCTAAAGCTAAATGTTTGTCTTTTGACTCTGAGCCAAGCACAAGCATATGGGCATCAGAAATGTAGTAGTTTCAAGTAAATCCTTGGTAAAGTTTTGTGACTAATGAAATTTCTGTGCAGTATGCACTCAACCCCTAGCCAAATTCATTCCTGAAATGTTGTTTTTGGCCACCACAGCTCCAGTTTCCATGTGGATTTGTCTCACATTTAAAAATGCTCTTATATCCTGACCTATGATTAATTCACGTCCCTTTCCTTGTTTTAGAAGAGTAGGCTGGGGGAAGGAGACAAATCAGAACTCTTTAGTTATTAGGAAATGAGCCCTGAATGCCTAAACTATCAGGCCACTGAGTTTATATTTATGATAGTCTGAAAGTCACTCACGCTGAAACCTAACTACTCTCTTCTCCAAAGTCTGTGGGTTTGGCAGCGCTTCATGGACAGAGTAGCTTTCTTTTATTACAGTATCTACACTTGGGCATATTCTGATGAAAGAAAATAGTTTGAAAAAGCGGGAGAAAACTGAGAACTATAGGTAGAAAGCTATAGAATACAGTGATCTTGGTGCTGAGTAGGGTGGCAAGAATAGCTGACCTTTTTTTGAACACTATTTAATCACTTCAGCTGATCACATATCCTGAAAGAAGAAACTGGGAGATCAGCAACAGTCTTAATAAGGCTTCTCACCCTCACTGCAGAGCTTCTATTCCCAATGCATCATTTATATTTGGGAAAGTGGGGAAAGGGAGAAGGGAAGGGACTAAATACACATACCTCAATCCAACATAACTTTCGTTTGTACCTTAGTCAATCTTAGGCTCCTGCTTTCTACTTCAAGATGCTGCTGTTTACGAAATGAGTCACACATCCTGCTTTGAATGCTTCATGGCTCTTGAATGAATCATTTCAAAGTACAGGATTGTTCAACAAATAAATACAACCACAGCAGCAGCAGCTCATAGGCTGCATGTGTGAGCAAGGTAATTTACAGAGGAAAAATAAGAACAGGAAACTTCTTCTCAAAATATTCTAAGAGAAAATGTTGTCAGGGGAATGAAGGAGTATAAACTAAAGGGAGGGGGAAAAACCCACCAAATTGTACCTAAGGTAAATTTCTTTGTCTGTGGATTGAGGAATTTTCTGCTTGGGGAAGGCTGTTTGAGTGTCTTAGAAGATTCTGGCAGCTGACTAAATTAGTCCCTTGTAAAAAGAAGGAATTTTGAGAGGAGAGACATTATTTGATAGTTGGTCTAGCAGAGAAGGCATCTGATAGAATATATGCCCCTCAAGGGCAAGAATCCTCATGTTTGCTCATGGAAGTATTCCAAGCACTTAGAACAGTACCTGCACATAGTGGATGCTTAATAAACAGCTGTTGAATAAATGCCAACTAGCATATCTCATTAAAGGGCTACAAAGCATCCCCCACTTATAAAACTCTTATCCATGTGTACAATGGTAGGAGTATTTTCATCATCAACATTCAAAAGGAGAGTTGATATTGTAAACACCAGCTCTTTCCTATGGAACTAAAGGCTGGGCCCAGTGGGGACCAAGAATACCCTAATGGGAGGAGCTTAGAATAAGAAACAAATAGAATTTCAAAAATGAAGACAACAGGAAAAGATCAAAATGGTAGCAAAGGGGATTTAAATCATTGGGAAGAATTTCTTGACTCAGAGGGTGGGGGGGCTGAAATCATTTCCAAAGGAGATTTTAAAGCAATGTAAAATCTATTAGTTTTCTGGTCCTCTTGTATTTTTTGTAAATGATTTTTAAAAAGTAATTTAATATTTTATTTATTTATTTTTGGCTGCGTTGGGTCTTCGTTGCTGCGTGCGGGCTTTCTCTAGTTGTGGCGAGCGGGGGCTACTTTTCATGAGGTGCGCAGGCTTCTCATTGCAGTGGCTTCTCCTGTGGCAGAGCACGGGCTCTAGGCGTGTGGGCTTCAGTAGTTGCACCACACAGGCTCAGTAGTTGTGGCTTGTGGACTCTAGAGCACAGGCTCAGTAGTTGTGCTGCACAGGCTTAGTTGCTCCGTGGCATGTGGGATCTTCCCAGACCAGGGCTTGAACCTGTGTCCCCTGCACTGGCAGGTAGATTCTTAGCCACTGCGCCACCAGGGAAGTCCCTGGTCCTCTTGTATTTTTATAACTTTATTTTCTCCTATTTTTCCACTAACACTTTCCATCCAGGTCAGTCTCTACTGATCTGCAAAATCCACCTGTTTTCAATTTTGTGCCTCCACACAATCGCCCTATTCTCAGACATGCCTTCCCCTCTCCCCTCAGTTTATCCAAATACTGCAACTTTCCAAGGTCCAGCTGAAATCCAATTGCTTTTTGAAAGCTTCTCTAATCTTCAGTAGTCTATCTTCTCTGAACTTGTATGGTACTCTGAACAATCTGCACCATATAATTTAGAATTCTAGTCTACATGGTCTCACTATAAAGGATATAGTTTTATCCTTTAAACTATAAACTACCAGAGGGTTAAAAATGTATCCTACACTTTTTTTTTTTTTTATGGCCATGACATGTGGCTTTTGTAATCTTAGTTCCCCAACCAGGGATTGAATCCGGCCCCGGCAGTAATACCGCCGAGTCCTAACCACTGGACCGCCAAGGAGTTCCCCTACACTTATTCCTTACCTTCCCCACCACCCCCATGTTGGGGCTTAACTCCGTGGAGAGCACACAATAGGCGCTCAATAAATTCCTTTTTAAGTGGTTAGATCAAGTTTTATATAGTGGTATGAGAAAAACTGTTGAAAAGCTTTATCACCTTTAGATTCTAAGACCTTTAACAGGGCACACTTTCAGAATGATCTGATCCCTTTCCATCTCCACTTCCAAAGTATATTTCATCATGCAAATAAGTGAGAATCAGTGTATCCTTCCCATTGTTTTGTTAGACACCAGATTCCCTTTATTACAGAAAGGCACTTAGGACACTTTCAGTACACTGGAGTTATATTGCTGTTGTATGAAAGGATACTGGTGCCATGTCTTGTGGGTCAATTTACTTTCTTTGGGTATCTGAGTCCATTGCTGAACTTTATTACCAACTAAAATGCTCTGTGCAAAAAATGTCAATTCATCAACAGCAACCTTTTCCTTCTTCACTCCCCAAACCACTAGTGGTAATTTTAACCACATCCTTTTAAGCATTTTCTTTTAGGATCTCAATTACTTGAATTTTACTGGGCAGAATATCAGCATCCCACAGGAGTCAAGCCATGTCAAGAACTGGATTCCTCTGTTTACAAAGTTTACCCTGGAGAATCTGACAAGAGGAAAAGGTATATTACAATCAAATCAACAAACCAGTTGGGGGTTGGGGAGTGGAAAAATGATATTCAAACCCACAGTCAGCACTGAATTGCTGGATCTTCACTGTTAGGATCTGGGATTAACATTAATGCATTATTCCATAACATACAGACCAATGATGCAACTATTCCTCTAAGTAGCAGAAGTTTTAAACACTCAGCCACACCCAATTACTCATTTTATTTTCGTTCCTGTTCCCTCCTCCTGTTTATGACAAATGTGAAAAATCATGAGCCCCATGGGTGGTATCTTTTGCCTAATAAATCACAGCAGAAAGGAAACAGGCTCCAAAGGTCATACAGGCCAACTCCAACCAGGGATTGGGCAGTGTAGAAAAGAGGGTGGCAAATATAATTTCTTGTCAGTTTAACTGAGGAAAAATAGGTATTTTAGTTTTATTTTATTTATGAATCTTGTTTATTATGGGATTGAAAAATATAATTTTACTTCAGGTTTCAATGTACTTAGAAAGTCCTGGTCATCTCAACTTCCATGGGATTCCCTAGTATCACAGGAAAGCAGTAAGTATAAATCTTTTCTGCTCCTCCTCTTGCTCTCTTTTTATTTTTTTATTGTGGTAAAATATACATAACACAAAATTTACCATATAAACCGTTTTAAGTGTACAGTTCAGTGGTATTAAATACATTCATATTGTTGGCAACCATCACCACCATCCATCCCCCATAACTCTTTTTCTTTTTTTAATTTATTTTTTGGCTGTGTTGGGTCTTCATTGCTGCGTGCGGGCTTTCTCTAGTTGCGGCGAGCGGGGGCTACTCTTCATTGTGGTGCGTGGGCTTCTCACTGCGGTGGCTTCTCTTGTTGCGGAGCACGGGCTCTAGGTGCGTGGGCTTCAGTAGTTGTGGCACGTGGGCTCAGTAGCTGTGGCTTGCAGGCTCTAAAGCTTAGGCTCTGAAGCGTAGGCTCAATAGTTGTGGCACATGGGCTTAGCTGCTCCGAGGCATATGGAATCTTGCTGGACCAGGGCTCGAACCCATGTCCCCTGCATTGGCAGGCAGATTCTCAACCACTGCACCACCAGGGAAGTCTCCAATTCTATTTTGTAGAACTGAAACTCTATACCCATTAGACAATAACGCCCCATTCTCCCCTCCCCCCATTCCCTGGCACCACCATTATACTTTCTGTCCTTATGATTCTGACTACTCTAAGCACCTCATATGAGTGAAATCATACAGTATTTGTCTTTTTGTGACTTATTTCACTCAGCACATCTTCAAGGTTCCTCCACGTTGTAGCATATTGCAGAATTTCCTTCTTTTTAAGGCTGCATGATAGCCCACTGTATGTATATTCCACATTTTTTTGTTCATTTATCAGTAGATGGACACTTGGGTTGCTTTTGCAGTTTAGATACTGTGAATAATGCTATGAATACAGTTGTACAAATATCTCTGCTTTCAGTTCTTTTGGGTATATACCCAAAAGTGGAATTGCTGGATCATATAGTAACCCTATTTTTAATTTTTTGAGGAACTGTCATACTGTTTTCCTCATTGGCTGTACCATCTTACATTCCCACCAACAGGGCAGAAGAGTTCCAATTTCTCCATATTCTTGCCAACACTAGTTATTATCTGTTGTTTTTTTTAAGTAACCATTCTAATGGGTGTGAAGTAGTATTGTAGTTTTGACTTGCATTTCCCTAATGATGAGTGATATTGAGCATTTTTTCATGTGCTGGTTGGCTACTTGTATATCTTCTTTGGAGAAATGTCTATTCAACATTTTCGCCTATTTTTTTAAAAAAATATTTATTTATTTATTTATGGCTGTGTTGGGTCTGCGTTGCTGTGCATGAGCTTTCTTTAGTTGCGTCAAGCAGGGGCTACTCTTCATTGCAGTGTGCAGGCTTCTCATTGCAGTGGCTTTTCTTGTTGTAGAGCGTGTGCTTCAGTAGTTGTGGCATGCGGGCTCAGGAGTTGTGGCTCGTGGGCTCTAGAATGCAGGCTCAGTCGTTGTGGCGCACGGGCTTAGTTGCTCCACAGCATGTGGGATCTTGCCGGACCAGGGCTCAAACCCATGTCCGCTGCATGGCAGGCGGATTCTTAACCACTGCGCCACCAGGTAAGTCCCTCGCCTATTTTTTTATCAGGTCGTTTTTTTGCTGTTGCTGAGTTTTAGAAATTCTCTAAACATTCTGGGTATTAATCCTGTATCCAATATATGACTTGCAAACATTTTCTCCCATTCCGTAGGTTGCCTTTTTACTCTGTGGACATTGTCTTTAAATGTACAAAAATGTTTTAATTTTAATAAAATCCGACCTATTTTTTTCTCTTACTTGCTCCTCTGGTGTCATATCCAAGAAATCACTGTCAAATCCAATATCATGAAGCTTTTGTCCTATTTTTCTTCTAAGAGTCTTATACATAGTTGTTACATCTTCTTACTGCACTGAAACTTTTATTAATATATAATGTCCTTCTTTGTCTCTTGTAACCTATTTTGATCTAAAATCTATTTATTCTGGTGTTAGTAGAGCCACCACTTTGCTCTTTTGGATACTATTTGCATGGAGCATCTTTTTTCATCCATTCACTTTAAAAATATATTTATTTATTTATTTATTTTTATTTTGGCTGCACTGAGTCTTAGTTGCAGTATGTGGGATCTTTGTCGCAGCACACGGACTTCTTAGTTGTGGCATGTGAACTCTTAGTTGTGGACTTCTTAGTTGTGGCATGAGAACTCAGTTGTGGCATGCATGCAGCATCTAGTTCCCTGACCAGGGATTGAACCTGGGCCCCCTGCATTGGGAGCACAAAGTCTTACCCACTGGACCACCAGGGAAGTTCCCATCCATTCACTTTCAACCTGTTTGTGTCTTTGGGTCTCAAGTAAGTCTCTTGTAGACAGCATACAGTTGGATCATATAGGGTTTTTTGTTTTGTTTTGTTTTGTTTTTATTAAAGTGTAGTTGATTTACAATATTGCATTAGTTTCTGGTGTACAGCAAAGTGATTCAGTTATACAAATATATTCTTTCAAATTATTTTCAATGATAGGTTATTACAAGATATTGAATATTGTTTCCTGTGTTATACAGTAAACCCTTATTGCTTATCTATTTTATATACAGTAGTGTGTACCTGTTAATCCCATACTCCTAATTTATCCCTCCATTTCCTTTGGTAACCATAAGTTTATTTTCTAGGTCTGTGAGTCTGTTTCTGTTTTATAAAGATTCATTTGCATTATTTTTTAGATTCCACATATAAGTGATATCATATAATATTTGTCTTTCTTTGTCTGGCTTATTTCACTTGGCATGATGTTCTCTAGGTTCATCCATGTTGCTGCAAACGGCAATACTGCATTCTTTTTTGGATCATGTGTTTTTATCCATTCTGTCAATCTCTGTCTTTTGAGTGGAGAGTTTAATCCATTTACATTTGAAATAATTACTAATAAGAAGGAACTTACTTCTGTCATTGTGCTATTTGTCTTCCATATGTCTTATAGCTTTGTTGCCCCTCATTTCTTGCATTACTGTCTTCTTTTGTTGTTGAGTTTTTGTAGTGAAAAGTCTAAATTTCTTTCTCATTTCCTTTTGTGTATATTCTACAACTATTTTCTTTGTGGTTACCATGGGGATTACATTTAATATACTAAAGTTTTAATACTCTAATTTGAATTTATACCATCTTAACTTCAGTAACATACAAAAACTCTGCTCCTTTACAGTTCTCTGCCTACCCCTTTCAGCTGCTGATGTCACAAAATTACAACTTTATACATTGTGGACCCCAAAACATAAATAATTTTTTAAATGCATTAATCTCTTAAATTACATGAAAAACAATATTTGAAGTGACAAACCAAAGTTACAGTAATACTAGCTTTTACAATATAAATTTTTTCCTTAAATGTATTACTGTCTTAAATCATGTAGGAAACAAAAAGTACAATTACAAGTCATTCATTCTTACAGTAATAATATTAGCTTTATAATTGCCCATGTATTTACCTTTCTTGAGATTCTTATTTTTCCCCACAGCTTTGAGTTACTGTCTAGTATACTTTCATTTCACTTTTCAAGACTCCCTCCAGCATTTCTTGCAGGGCAGGTCTAGCAGTCACGAACTCCCTCAGCTTTTACCTCTCTGGGAATGTCTTAATTTCTCTCTCACTTTTGAAGGGCAGCTTTGCTGGATATAGGATTCTTGGTTGACAGTTTTTTTTTTAGCACTTTGCATATGTTTGGTCAACTGTTTTCTGGCCTCCAAAGTTTCTGATCAGAAGTCTACTTATAATCTTATTGATGATTCCTTGTATGTGATGATTCACTCCTCTCTTGCTGCTCTCAAGATTCTTTCTTTGTTTTTGGCCTTTGAAAGTTTGTTATAATGTGTTTTGATGTGGATCTCTGAGTTCTTCTTCCTTGGAATTTGAGGGTTTTTAAAAAAAATTTTTTTAAGTCTTTTTTGAATGTGTTACAATATTGCTTCTGTTTTGGGTTTTTTGGCCCTGAGGCATGTGGGATCTTAGCTCCCCGACCAGGGATCGAACCCACACCCTCTGCATTGAAAGGCAAAGTCTTAACCACTGGACCACCAGGGAAGGCCCCAGGAGTATGAGCTTTCTGGATGTTTATAGTTATGTCTTTCAACAAATTTGGGAATTGTTCAGACGTTATTTCCTCAATTTTTCTCTCTGCCCCTTCTTCTCTCTTTCTCTATTCCCTCCCTGCCTCCTTCCCTGTACTTCTGGAACTCCAACAATGCATGTATTTGTCTGCCTGATGGTATCCCACAGGTCCCTCAGGCTTTGCTTGCTTCTTGTCAGTATTCATTTTCTGTTCTTCACACTTGATAATTTCCAAATGCCTATTTTCTTTTCTTTTTTTTTTGGCCTCGCTGCACGGCTTGCGGGGTCTTACTTCCCCAACCAGGGATCAAACCTGGGCCCTGGCAGTGAAAGGACTGAGTCCTAACCACTGGACTGCCAGGGAATTCCCCAAACTCTTATTTTCAAGTTCACTGATTCTTTCTTCTGCCTGCTCAAATCTGCCTTTGAATACCTCTAGTGAATTTTTCATTTCAGTAAACTGAATTTTCAGCTCCAGAATTTCTTTTTAGGTTTTCTATCTCTTTATTGATATTTACGTTTTGTTCATACATTGTTTTCTTGACTTTCTCTACATCTTCCTTTAGTTCTTTGAGATTTAAGACAGGTGTTTTAAAGTCTTTGTCTAGCAAATGTGCCATGAGGCCTTTCTCAGGGACAGTTTATGTTGATTTTTTTTTTTTTGGGGGGGGTATGCGGGCCTCTCACTGCCGTGGCCTCTCCTGTTGTGGAGCACAGGCTCTGGACACACAGGCTCAGCGGCCATGGCTCATGGGCCCAGCCGCTCCGCGGCATGTGGGATCTTCCCGGACTGGGGCACGAACCTGTGTCCCCTGCATCGGCAGGCGGACTCTCAACCACTGTGCCACCAGGGAAGCCCCATATTTTTTTTATCCTTTGAATGGGCCATACTTTGCTGTTGCTTTGTACACCTTTTGTTTTTTTGTTGAACACCAGTCATTTCAATCTAATAAAACAACTCTGGAAATCAGATTCTTTCCCCCTTCCACAGAATTTGCTAATTTTTGATATTGTTTTTGTTTTTATGATTGTTGTAGGGTCTCTGTGCCAAGGATCAGCATGAGGTGTAAATTTAATGCCTTCTTAGGTCTTTTCTGACACTTTCCCTAGGTATGCACAGTCACTTCCTAATTTTCCCCATATATGTGGCTGTTTTTGAATGTTCTTGACTTTAATGTCTGGCTTCCAAAAGGGGAAAAAAGTGAAAAATGAAGGGGAGAAAAAGGGCACAGGACCTTTAAAGCCCCTAGAAGTCACTTCAGCCAGAGAAGGAGGGGCTTGTAACAATGTGAAGAGGTTCAACAAAATGGCTACCTGTCTATACCTCTGTGATCAGAAGCAACAATCAGCACCCAGAGCATAGATCTCTGCTACTTAGAGGAAAGGACCTTTTTGACCATCCTAGCTCCCCCACATGCTGTGTGCAAACTGCTCTAGGAACACATGCACAGATGCTTGGCACTGGCTGAGGGTGGGGGGATGGGTAGCTGCTACTGTGCTGAGCTGAAATTGACTGAAATTAACCACAATTTACCCTCCAATTCTTCCTCTAGAAGTTGCAAGCCTTCAACAGACTCCAAATTTCCAAAATAGTTACATCAGACAGATTCTGCCAGTGCAATTGTCTATGTGGGGAAACAGATTCTTGATCCTTTCTACTCTGCCACCTTCCCAGAATCCCTCTCTCTCTCTTTTTATTATTAAACTTATTTATTTATTTATTTATGGCTGCATTGGGTCTTCATTGCTGCACACGGGCTTTCTCTAGTTGCAGCGAGCAGGGGCTACTCTTCGTTGTGGTGCACAGGTTTCTCGTTGCATTGGCTTCTCTTGTTGCGGAGCACAGGCTCTAGGCCTGCAGGCTTCAGTAGTTGTGGCACGCAGGCTCAGCAGTTGTGGCTCACAGGCGCTACAGCACAGGCTCAGTAGTTGTGGCACACGGGCTTAGCTGCTCTGCAGCATGTGGGATCTTCCTGGACCAGGGCTGGAAGCCGTGTCCCCTGTATCGGCAGGTGGACTCTCAACCGCTGCGCCACCAGGGAAGTCCTCCCTCTCTCTCTTTTTTTTTTTTTTGCGGTATGCGGGCCTCTCACCGTTGTGGCCTCTCCCATTGCGGAGCACAGGCTCCGGACGCGCAGGCTCAGCGGCCATGGCTTACAGGCCCAGCCACTCTGCGGCATGTGGGATCTTCCCGGACCGGGCACAAACCCGTGTCCCCTGCATTGGCAGGCGGATTCTCAACCACTGCGCCACCAGGGAAGCCCCCCTCTCTCTTTTTAATACTATTTTCGTGTGACTTTTTTCAGTAAGGCCATAAACTAAATTCTGTGTCCAGTGGCTTTAAAACTGGAAATCTGTATGGCTTATCAGGCCTCTCTGGTCCTGAAATGACTGTTGTCAATTAATGCCTTGCATATTAGATTGCTTGGGGGAAGGTGGGGGGGGTGGGGGTGGGGAACAAAAATGGAAGAGGTTTGGGAAAGACACTATTAGTTTCTAAACCCAACCCTCATTCCCAACCCTTCTCCCTTGCTTGCCTCCCATTATAAAGGCTGAAAACCTAGATACTCATTTTTCCAGTTTCCCATGCAGCTAAGATTAAAGCCACCACACAGTTCAGGCCAATGAGACACAGAAATCCACTGGGGATTGGGGCAGAAGACTGCACTTCTGGGAATGGCATTTGCTTCCTTACAAAAGGGAAAGCTAGAAGAAGAAAATTCCTGGTGTTACTCCTTTTTTCTTCCTCATCCTCTGACAGTGAGGCAACACACTTGAGACTAAAAGGTAAAATAGCTAAAAATGGCAGAACAGAGAGGTAGGAAGTCCTCAATAACCTTGCTTAATTGCTCAGTCTTAATTCTTAGACTTGTGTTACAGGTGTTCATGAAGTTTTAAGCTACCGTTAGGTACTTGTAGCTGAAACCATTCCTAACCAGTACATGATGGTTTTCAGGATATAGATTTTTCCTCATTTTCTATGTAAGGAACGTGGATATGGAATATGCAATAAGGTATCTCGTTCTATACCTTTAAGAATACTTATCAATTGGACCCTAATGTGGAATTCCATTTTCATTTTCACATAGTATACCAAATAAATTATTCTATCTCATCATCAATTTTTGCCTCAGGACTCCTTAAAAACAATAGCTATATAGTGTCTGAGTTGGGAAGGACAAAACAGTAGGAGAGGCACCCTATCATGCTGCTCCTGAAACTGAAGTAGTTAAAGATCACTCTTCACTAAAGTACGGAGTTTCAGGCAGAAGGACATCTTTTCTCATTCCTGGCTGCACCTCTCCCTCAGTACCTAATAGCTGGCTCTTTACTAAATGCCAGGGCACTCTTGGGAACTATGCTAAGGAATTAACAACAACAGATCCATTATCTTTCTTTAGCTGCTGGCTACTTACTTGGATGGATTAAATGCTCAACAAACTTTAAAGGACCAGTGCCTAGGAGCAGAGAAATCCCAGGGACAATTCAGCAGGGCTTGGTCCCCTGTCAGTTACATGGTTAATTGCTTTCTCCATAGCTCTTGCCTAATGGTAGACCTTTTAGTATTCTACTTTCCAGAGGTAACCACTTAGTTGGGGTACCATTAAAGTTCCCAAAGGGACAACTTTTGTTCTTTTTTTTTTTTTTTTTTTTTTTTACAACTTTAGTTCTTAACAAAACAAGGAAACTTCTTTTTGGGTCAAAATGATTATCACACAGTCCTATTAAGTTCTTGTTGAAATTACAAACTTATATTTTTCAATCTCATCTCTCTTCCCAAATTCTTATTAAGATATAATGAGCCCTTGAAAAAAACAACATTGTTGTTTTGTTTGTTTTTTTAATTAATTGATTATTTTTTGGCTGTGTTGGGTCTTCCTTGCTGCACATGGGCTTTCTCTAGTCGTGGCAAGTGGGGGCTACTCTTGGTTGTGGTGCGCGGGCTTCTAATTGAGGTGGCTTCTCTTTTTGTGGAACACGGGCTCTAGGCGTGTGGGTTTCAGGAGTTGCAGCATGTTGGTCCTACAGCACAGGCTCAGCAGTTGTGGCTCACGGGTTCTAGAGCTCAGGCTCAGCAGTTGTGGCACATGGGCTTAGTTGCTCCGTGGCAAGTGGGATCTTCCTGGACCAGGGATTGAACCCCATGTCCCCTGCATTGGCAGGCAGATTCTTAAACACTGCTCCACCGGGGAAGTCCCAAAGAACATCAAATACTTTTATCGTCTAATTTCCTACACAGTAAGCGATGTCATCCCTGGATCTCACATATGGGTGGGAAGGACAAGCATGCATTGTGAACAGTGTGGACCATAACCATTAAAGTTAGGAAAATCTACTACACTGTGTTTTTCTCTTGGGCTGCTGAAAATTTCATTACGGAAAAAGAATATTTTAAACACTTCTTGATAATACAGGAGATTCTGAATGCTTTCAACAAACTGATCAGAGCATATATGAGTCACAGTACAGAGCATACAATAACTAAAACCCTGCCTTGTAAGGGCGTATACAATTTACTACTGTAACAGTTAAGCCAAAAGAAAAATTAAAGCTGGGGAAGAGAGAGAGCGACGGAGAGAGAAAGACAGAGGGGACAGGAGAAGGAGAGAGAGATCTCGGTCTCCAAAACTGAGTGCTTAGATTGTTGGGGCAAGCTTACAAGATTACACTCACTCACTCTAAAATAATTTCAAAATGCAGCAATACACTTTTGTTTTAAGCAAGTTATCAAATCTTAAGTGCCCAGAGCCTTAGGAACCATAGAAGAGGTTACAGGCTGATGAAGAAATGGGCAAAGACAAGACTCAAATGGTTTGGCAGTCTCTAGAATAAACCAGAAGCTTATACAGGGTATACTGATTCTGCCTTGTCACCTTAATTTAATGCAGAAAAAACTTCTTACCCTGATTTGTTGACATATTCGGCTGATTTATCTTTGTGTCTAACTTGGAAAGTTCTGAAATAAAACCAGGCAAATGGCAAACTCATTAAATTTGGATGTTTGCTTTTTAGCCATTAGAGATATATTTTAGAATGTTGGCCACTGAATAGAAGTCTATAATAAAAGAACACAGGCAGGCAGGGGAAAAGAATGGAATCTATGCTGCCTAACAGTAACACTTATCCACATGCTCCTTGACTTTCATAGTGATCTAATATAGCAACAACATCAAATACTGGGGAAACTGCCCCGGCTAACCTCTCCAGCCTCACCTCTTGCTGCTCTCCACCAAAATTTATGCTCCAGCAACATAAAGGTATCTGCAGTTTCTCTGAACATGCTATGGTGTTTCATTCTTTTGTATCTTCTGTTCTCTTATGTGTGGAATGTTCTTCTCCACCTTCTCTGTCTGGCAAATTTCTATTTACCTTTCAAAACCAGTTAAAGCATCATTTCCTCCATGAAACCTTCCCTGATGTCTAATAGACCTCTCAATACTTGCAAATACTTATATTATTACATTTATCATATTACAAGTAATTACATTTTTATGTGTCTGCTTCCCCTATGAGACAATGAATCTGTTGATGTCTTATCCATCTTTCTGTCACAGTATCTAGCATGGTGTCTAGCACATTGCAGATATTCAAATATTTTTTAATTAAATTGAACACACAAAAGCTAAAGAAGCTCTGAATGAATTGAGAAAATTATTCATGGACTAGTTTTTGGAAACATGTCCCCAGGCTTACTCAAGTTTGGAGGTACCTGGAAAAATACACAATAGGAAATGCCTTGATTTTAACAATGGATCCTTTGTGTACACTCTCTCACTAGAGACATTTGTGAAAACCAATAGTCAATTTTTGATTGTTGTCTAAAATGATAAATTGATCCAGTTACATAGAACCCCCACTCCCCTACCTTCCCCCCATTATATCAGAATGGAGACAAACCAGCAGGTGGTAATGGGATCCTATTAATGGTCATATCACATTACAACAGGCCCATCGGTTAGGAGAAGAGAGGAGAGAAAGGATAAATATAAAAACCATCAAGCACACCGATGGGGGTCAGGGAAGATCTAAGTAGACTGTGGTACTCCTAGTCCCTACTTCTTGGTAACAACTCACTATAGCAAACTGCTAATTTCAACCATAGTGTGGTAGGTCAATAACAGCTCCTATACTAGTTTGCTAGAGCTGACAAAGTACCACAAACCTGGGGTCTTAAACAACAGAAATTTATTGTCTCATAATTCTGGAGGCCAGAGTTTAAAATCAACATGTCAGCAGGGCTGGTTCCCTCTGAAGGATGTGAAGGAGAATCTGTCCAATGTTTCTCTCCTAGCTTCTGGTGGTTTGCCAGCAATCTTTGGTCTTCCTTGGCTTGTGGCAGCATAACTCCAATCTTTATTCCCTGGGTGTACGTCTGTGTCCTGTTTCCTCTTTTTATAAGGACACCAGTTATACTGGATTAGGGGCCTACCCTACTCCAGTATGACCTCATATCAACTAATTACGTCTATGATCCTCTTTCCAAATAAGGTCACATTCTGAGGTACTTGGGACTAAGATTTCAACATGTAAATATAGGTGCACAATTCAACCCATAACAGTTCTCAAAGATATGCCCATGTTCTAATTCCTAGAACCTGTTAATGTTACCTTATATGATGACTAAATTAAGGGTTTTGAGATGAAGAGGTTATCCTAGACTATACAGTTGGGCCCTCAATGCCATCACAAGTACCCTTATAAGAGAGAGGCAAAGAAGAAGGTGATGTGAAGGCAGAATCAGAGATTGGAGTGATGTGGCCACAAGCCAAAAATTGTTGGAAGCCACCAGAAGCTGGAAGAGGTAAGGAAAGGATTCTCCTGAGAGCCTCCAGAGGGAGCATGGCTCTGCCTGCACCTTGATTCCGGACTTCTGGCCTCCTGAACTGTGAGCGTAACGAATATGGTAGATATTAAACCAACTATCAATAATCACTTTAAATGTCAATAGTCTAAATACACCAATTAAAAGAGATGATCAGAGTGGATCAAAAAACAAGACCCAACTATATGTTGTTTATAGGAAACACACTTTAAATATAAAGACATGTATAGGATAAAAGTAAGGGGATGCGAAAAGATATACCATGGTAACACTAATCAAAAGAAAGGGGAGGGCTTCCCCGGTGGCGCAGTGGTTGAGAGTCCCCCTGCCAATAGAGGGGACACGGGTTCGTGCCCCGGTCCAGGAGGATCCCACATGCCGCGGAGCGGCTGGGCCCGTGAGCCATGGTCGCTGAGCCTGCGCGTCTGGAGCCTGTGCTCCGCAACAGGAGAGGCCACAGCAGTGAGAGGCCCGCGTACCGCAAAAAAAAAAAAAAAAAGGAAAGGGGAGTAGCTATAGTAATTTCAGACAGAGCAGTCTTCAGAGCAAGGAAAGTCATCAGGGATAAAGAAATATTACATAAAGATAAAGGGATAAATACTCCAAAAAGACAAAAATATCCTTAATATACATGTGCCTAACAACAGAGTGTCAAAATACATGAGACCAAAACTGATAGAACTGCTAGGAGAAATAGATGAATCCACTATTATAGTTGGAGACTTTGACATTCCTCTATCAGAAATGGACAGATCCAGCAGGCAGAAAATCAGTAAGGACATAGTTGAACTCAACAGCACCATCAATCAACTGAATATAATTGACATCTATAGAATACTTCATCCAAGAATAGCAGATTACACATTCTTCTCAAGTTCACATGGAAGGAACATTCACTAAGACAGACCTCACTTGAGGCCATATAACACACCTTAACAAATTTAAGAGAACGGAAATCATACAATGTCTGCTCTCAGATGACAATGGACATAAAAAAGAAAAGCAAATTAAAGCCAAAGTAAGCAGAAGAAAATTAATAATAAAAATTAGAACAGAAATCAATGAAATTAAAAACAGGAAATCAAAACCAAAACCTGATTCTTTGAAAAGATCAATAAAGTTGATAAACCTTTAGATAAGCTAACTAAGAAAAGAAAGAAAGGGAGTTCTCTGGTGGTCCAGTGGTAAAGAATCCACCTTACAGTGCAGGGGACGTGGGTTCAATCCCTGGTCAGGGAACTAAGATCCCACATGCCGTGGGGCAACTAAGCCTGTGCACCGCAACTATTGAGCTCAGTGCCTCAACTAGAGAGCCTGCGTGATGCAAACTACAGAGCCCATGCACTCTGAAACCCGCACGCCACAACAGAGCTCACACACTCTGGAGCCTGTGCGCCACAACAAGAGAAGAGAAAACCCGCACGCCACAACTAGAGAGAAGCCTATGTGCCACAACTGCAGAGAAGCCTGAGTGCTGCAGTGTAAGATCCTGCATGCCTCAACAAAGATCCTGCATGCCGCAACTAAGACCCAACGCAGCCAAAAGAAAAAAAAATTAAGTATAACCTAATGAAATCTGGACATGTTATGAGACTACATAGTAGGGAGAAACCAGCTTTATAAGAATTGGGGAAGTCATGATAAAGGAAAATAAAGATAATATTAAAAAAAAAGAAAAGAGAGAAGACACAAATTATTAGTATCAGATATGAAAGAGGGACACCACTCCAGACTACATGGATGTTAAAAGGATAATAAAGGACTATTATGAACAATTCTATGCCCACAAACTTGATAACCTAGATGAAATGGGCCAATTCCTTAAAAGACACAATCTGCTAAAACTCACAGAAGAAGAAATGGACAATCTGAATAGGTCTATATCTATTAAATAAATTGACTCAATAATTAACAACCTTCCAAAACAGAAAGGTCCAGATGGTCCACTGGTGAATTCTAGCAAACATTTAAGGAATAAATTATACCAATTCTCTACAATCTCCTCTAGAGTATAGAAGCAGAGAGAATACTTCCTAACTTATTCCGTGAGGCCAGCATTACTCTAATACCCAAACCAGAGAAAGACATTACAAGAAAAGATGACTACAGACCATTCTCTGTCATGAACACGGATGCAAAAATCCTGAACAAAATATTAGTAAATCAGATCCAACAATGTATAAAAAGAATTATAAACCACAACCAAGTGGGATTTATCTCAAGTATGCAAGGCTTGTTCAACATTCAAAAATTAATCAATGTAATCCATCACATCAGCAGGCTAAAGAAGAAAAATCACATGATCATATCAATAGGTAAAGAAAAAGCATCTGACAAAATCCTACACCCATTCATGATAAAAACTCTCAGCAAACTAAGAATATATGGGAACTTCATTAACTTGATAAAGAACACCTACAGAATACCTACAGTAAACATTATACTTAATGGTGAAAAACTCAAAGCTTTCCTGCTAAGATCAAGAACAAGGCAATGATGTCCCCCACTCTCACCACTCCTTTTCAGCACTGTACTGGATATCCTAGCTAATGAAATAAGATAAGAAAAGGAAATAAAAGTCATAAAGATTGGGAAGGAAGAAAGAAAACTGTTCCCAGATGACATGATCATCTATGTAGAAAATCCAAAAGAAACAACAAAAAACTCCCAGAATAAACAATTATAGCAAAGTTGCAGGATACAAGGTTAATATACGAATGTCAACTGTTTTACTATATACCAGCAATAAGCAAGTGGAATTTGAAATTAAAAACACGATGCCATTTACATTAGTACCTCCGAAAATGAAATACTTAGGTGTAAATCTAACAAAATATGTAAAAGATCTACATGAGGAAAATTATAAAACTCTGATGAGAGAAATCAAAGAAGAATAAATGGGTATTTATTGTCAAGATGTCATTTCTTCCCAACTTGATCTATAGATTTAATGCAATCCCAATCAAAATCCCAGCAAGTTATTGTGGATGTTAACAAACTGATTCTAAAGTTTATATGGAGAGGCAAAAGACCCAGAATAGCCAACACAATACTGAAGAAGAACAATGTTGATAGACTGACACTACCCAACTCCAAGATATACTATAAAGCTATGGGTAATCAAGACAATGTAGTATTGGTGAAAGAACAGATTAAAAGATCAATGGGACAGAATAGGAAGTCCAGAAATAGACCCATATAAATATAGTCAACTGATATTTAACAAAGGAACAAAGGCACACATTCTTCTCAAGTGCACATGGAATATTCTCCAGGATAGACCACACGTTAGGCCACAAAACAAGTCTTAATAAATTTAATACTTAAATCATATGAAGCATCTTTTCTGACCACAGTGGTATGAAACTAGAAAACTGGAAAATTCACAAATATGTGGAAATGAGACATGCTACTGAACAACCAATGGGTTAAAATGAAGAACTTGAAAGAGACATAAAAAAATACCTTGAGACAAATGAAAATGGAAATGTAAGATACCAAAACTTATGGGATGTAGCAAAATCAGTTCTAAGAGGGAAGCTAAGAAAAATAAATACCTACCTCAAGAAACAAGAAAAATCTCAAATAAACAACTTAACTTTACAGTTCAAGGAACTGAAAAAGAAGAACAAACGAGGCCCTAAGTTAGGAGAAAGAAAGAAATAACAAAGATCAGACCAGAAATAAATGAATTAGAGGGATGTCCTTGGTGGCGCAGTGGTTAAGAATCTGCCTGCCAATGCAGGGCACGCAGGTTCGAGCCCTGGTTTGGGAAGATCTCACATGCCATGGAACAACTAAGCCCGTGCGCCACAACTACTGAGCCCACGTGCCTAGAGCCCATGCACCGCAGCGAAAAGTAGCCCCCACTTGCCACAACCAGAGAAAGCCCACGTGCAGCAATGAAGACCCAATGCAGCCAAAAACAAACAAACAAATAAATAAATTTATATATATATAAAAAAGAATTAGAGACTACAAAGACAATAGAAAAGATCAATGAAACCAAGAGCTGGTTCTTTGAAAAGATAAACAAAATTGACAAACCACCAAGAAAAAGAGGACAAAAACAAAAAAAACAAGAAAAGCAAAAAACCAAAACAAACAAACAAACAAAACCCACAGAGCTTCCCTGGTGGCGCAGTGGTTGGGAGTCTGCCTGCCGATGCAGGGGACGCAGGTTCATGCCCCGGTCCGGGAGGATCCCACATGCCGCGGAGCGGCTGGGCCCCTGAGCCGTGGCCACTGGGCCTGTGTGTCCAGAGCCTGTGCTCTGCAGCGGGGGAGGACGCGGCGTGAGAGGCCTGCGTACCGCAAAAAAAAAAAAAAAAAAAAAAAAACCCCACAGAAATCAAGAAAAAGAGGACAAAAGCAAAAAAACAAGAAAAGCAAAAAACCAAAACAAACAAAAAAACACCACAGAAATGAAAGAGACATTCCAACTGGTACCTCAGAAATACAAAGTATCATAAGAGACTACTACAAACAATTATAAATCAACAAATTGGACAACCTAAAAGAAATGGATAAATTCCTAAAAACATACAACCTTCCAAGACTGAGTCATGAAGAAATAGAAAATATGAACAGACT
Organism: Monodon monoceros; assembly: GCF_005190385.1. Lineage (NCBI taxonomy): Eukaryota > Metazoa > Chordata > Mammalia > Artiodactyla > Monodontidae > Monodon > Monodon monoceros. The sequence continues at coordinate 40,858,132 of NW_021703783.1, forward strand.
GTTTACCAATAAGGAGACTGAATCAGTAATCAAAAACCTCCCAACAAACAAAAGTCCAGCACCAGATGGCTTCATTGGTGAATTCTACCAAACATTCAAAGAAGAATTAATACCAATCCTCAAACTTCCAAAAAATAAAAGAGGAGGGAATACTTCCAAACTCATTTTACAAGGCCAGCATTACCCTGATACCAAAACCAGTCAAGGACACCACAAGAAAAGAAAATTATGGGCCAATATCCCTGATAAACTTAGATGCAAAAATCCTGAACAAAATAGTAACAGAATTCAACAATACTTTAAAAAGATCATATACCATGATCAAGTGGGGTTTATTCCAGGGATGCAAGGATAGTTCAACACCCAAATCATTCAATGTGATACACCACATTTACCAAATGAAGGATAAAAAGCGTTTGATGGGATTTCCCTGGTGGCACAGTGGTTAAGACTCCATGCTCCCAATGCAGGGGGCCTGGGTTCAATCCCTGGCCGGGGAACTAGATCTCACATGCGTGCCGCAACTAAGACCCAGTGCAACCAAATAAATAAAGAAATATTTTTTTAAAAAAGTGTTCGATCATCTCACTAGATGCAGAAAAAGCATTTGACAAAATTCAAAAACATTATGATAAAAATTCTCAACAAAGTGAGTATAGAGGGAACATACCTCAACATAATAAAGGCTATACATGGCAAGCCCACAGCTAACACCATACTGAACAATGAAAAGCTAAAAGCTTTTCCTCTAAGAGGAACAAGACAAGGATGCCCACTCTTGCCACTTTTATTCAACATAGTACTGCAAGTCCTAGCCAGAACAATTAGGCAAGAAAAAGAAATAAAAGGCACCCAAATTGAAAAGGAAGAAGCAAACCTGTCATTATTTGCAGATGATACACAGAAAACCCAAAGACCACCAAAAAATTCTTAGAATAAGTGAATTCAGCAAAGTTTCAGGACACAAAATCTATACACAAAAAGTCTATTGCATTTCTATACACTAATAATGAACTATCATAAAGAGAAATTAAGAAAACAATCCCATTTATAATCACATCAAAAATAATAAAATACCTAGGAATAAATTTCACCACAAAAGTGAAAGATCTGTACACTGAAAACTCTAAGACACTGACAAAAGAAACTGAAGAAGACACAAATAAATGGAAAGATATTCATGCTCATGGATTGGAAGAATTAATATTGTTAAAATGCCCATACTACCCAAAGCAATATACAGGTTCCATGCAATCCCTATCAAAATTCCAATAGCATTTTTTCACAAAAAGAACAAACATTCCTAAAATTCACAAAAGACCCCGAATAGCCAATGCAATCTTGAGAAAGAACAAAGCTGGAGCATCATGCTCCCTGATTTCAAACTATAGTACAAAGCTACAGTAATCAAAATAGTATGGTATTGGCATAAAAACACACACATATATCAATGAAAGAGAGCCCAAAATAAACCCCTGCATATATGGTTAATTAATTTATGAAAAGACTATACAATGGGGGAAAGGACAGTCTCCTCCATAAATGGTGTTGGGAAAAACTGGACAGCCACAGGCAAAAGAATAAAACTGGACCACTATCTTCTACCACATACAAATATTAACTCAAAATGAATTAAAAACTTGAATGTAAGACCTAAAACCATAAAACTCTTTAGGAAAAAACATAGGCAGTAAGCTCCCTGACATCCATACTGGTGACTTTTTTTTGGATCTGACATTAAAAGCAAAGGCAGCAAAAGCAAAAATAAACAAGTGGGACTATATCAAACTAAAAAGCTTCTGCACAACAAAGAAAATCATCCACAGAATGAAAAGGCAAGCTACTGAATAGGAGAAAATATTTACAAATCATATATCTGATAAGGAGTTAATATCCAAAATATATAAAGAACTCATACAACTCAAAAGCAAAACCCCACACAATTCAATTTAAAAATGTCAGAAGATCTGAATAGATATTTTTCCAAAGAAGACATACAGATGGCCAAATGATACATGAAAAGATGTGGAACAACACTAATCTGTATCCATGGACACAGAGGGCCAGTCATATGTGGAATCTTAAAACAAAACAAAAGCCCACCAAACTTACAGAGAACAAACTCGTGGTTACCAACGGTGGTGGTGGGGGGTTAAGGGGGTCAAATGCGTGAAGGGGGTCAAAAGGTACAAACTTTCAGTTATAAAATAAATAAGTCATGGGGATAAAAGGTACAGCATGGTGACTACAGTTAATATATTACATATTTGAAAGTTGCTAAGGAAGTAAAAGTTCTCATCACAAGAAAAAAATTCTGGGACTTCCCTGGTGGTCCAGTGGCTAAGACTCCACGCTCCCAATGCAGGGGGCCCAGGTTTGATCCCTGGTCAGGGAACTGGATCCCACATGCCGCAACTAAAGATCCCACGTGCCGCAACTAAAGATCCTGCACGTTGCAACGAAGATCCCACACACGACAACAAAGATCCCACATGCCGCAACTAAGACCTGGCACAGCCAAATAAATAAATAAGAAAAAAATTCTGTAATTATGTATGGTGATGGATGTTAACTAGATTTACTGTGGTGATCATTTTGCAGTATATATAAATATCAAATCATTATGTTGTACACCTGAAACTAATATAATGTTATATGTCAATTATACCTCATTTTTTTTTTTTTAAAGGAGCAAAAGCAATATAGTGGAGCAAAGATAATCTTTTCAACAAATAGTGCTGGGACAACTAGAAATCCATATGCAAAAAAGTGAATTTAGACACAGACTTTAAATCCTTTGCAAAAACTAACTCAAAATGGATCATAGACATAAATGTGAAACACAAAACTATAAAACTCCCAGAAGATAACACAGGAAAAGACCCAGGTAATCTTGGGTTTGGCAATGACTTTAGAGACAACAACAAAGGCATAATCAATAAAAGAAATAATTGATAAGCTGGACTTCATTAAATAAAAACTTGTGTTCTGTGAAAGACAATGTCAAGAGAATGAGAAGGTCACCCATAGCCTGAGAAAAAGTATTTGCAAAAGACACATTTGATAAAGGACTGCTATCCAAAATACATAAAAAACTCTTAAAACTCAACAATAAGGAAACAACCCAATTAAAAAATAGGCCGAAGACCTTAACAGACATCTCGCCAAAGATATACAGATAGCACAAAAACATATAAAGAGATGCTGCACATCATGTCATCAGGGAAATGCAAATTAAAACGACATACCACTACACATCTATTCTATTGGCCAAACTCTGGATCACTGATAACACCAAATGCTGACAAGGGTGTGAAGCAACAGGAACTTTAATTCATTGCCAGTGGGAATGAAAAAATGGTAGAGCCAAGCTGTAACACAATTTGGCAGTTTCTTACAAAAATAAACATATTCTTACCATATGATCTAGCAACCATGCAGTTTGATATTTATCCAAAGGAGCTGAAAATTTACGTTCGCACAAAAACCTGCACACGGATTTTTATAGCAGCTTTATTCATAACTGCCAAAACTTGGAAGCAACCAAGATATCCTTCAGTAGGTAAATGGATAAATAAACTGTGGTACGTCCAGACAATAGAATACTATTCAGTGCTAAAAAGAAATGAGATATCAAGCCATGAAGGAACCTTAAATGCATGTTAAGTGAAAGATGGCAATCTGAAAAAGGCTACATACTGTATGATTCCAACTATATGGCTCTCTGGAAAAGGCATAGCTATGGACATAGTAAAACGATCAGTGGTTGCCAGGAGTGGTGGGGGGGGAGGAAAGATGACTAGGTGGAGCACCGAGGATTTTTAGGGAAGTGAATATACTCTGTATGATAATGTAACGATGACTGTATGTCGTTATACATTTATCCAAACCCATCAAATGTACAACACCAAGAGTGAACTCTAAGGTAAGCTGTGGACTTTGGGTGATTATGATGTATCATTGTAGGTTCATTAGTTGTAACAAATGTGCCACTCTGGTGGGGGATGTTGATAATGGGAAATGCTATTTTTGTGTGGAGGCAGGGAGTATATGGGGACTCTCTGTACTGTCCTCTCAATTTTGCTGTGAACTTAAAACTGCTCTAAAAAAACAGTCTTAAAATTTTTTTGGAAAACCACTAAGTAAAAGTAAATAGATTGTTGCAAGTTTATTCTCACAGAGTGCTCAGAAAAAGAGCCTGAAAAATTAAGCCTGAAGTAGAGTACTCATTGCTTATATTTCTATAAGACAGAAAAGCATGGCATAGCAGAAAAGTCCAGCTTCTAAACAAGAACTGTAGTCTCTTTGACAGAGCTCCAATCCAATTATGCCCTAGCCACTGATTTTTCTATCACCACTTCCCCCCCTTTGTTTCAGAGACAGCAACCATGACCTTCTGTTCATGTGGTGGAGGAAGAAATTGCTTCCCAGAAAGGCTTTTAGCCCACTGCATTTTACTAGATAAAGAGAAAACAAAAAGCCATTCGACTCTGACAAGCTGATTCCTGTCTACAGAGGAGCAAAATGCCTCCCTCAGGACTACAAGGTACAATATGTTCAAACCTTTAACCACCGCTCTGCCATGAGCTACCACATATGTGCATACAACTCTCTCTCCTCTGAGCAGTCACATGCATAACTGAAAGTACAAGCCTCCATAAGGCCCTGTCTGGCTGTAGCTTCAAATGCATATAAGTAAAATAATGCTGAAATAAAGTCTCCCCTTTTCACTTTTGCAATTATTTAGGTAAAAATTAAAAGGGAAGAAAAGGAAAGGCTGAAGAGGGAATAGCTAAATTGTTGAACCTAACATGGTACCTTATAGAACATATTTAGACACCTAGACCCCTGAAAATTTTAGAGTAATTACTTCTATTGTTCCCTCCAAATATCGCCTAAGTGGACTACAGTCTCTTCCTTAATCCTAAGAAATGCCTGAAACTGAAGTATAATAAAACGACAAATGTCTGAAGTTATAAACATTAACACAGTGAAAAAAAATTAATGCACACAGATTGCCACTGTGTAAAAAAAATGATGCTAACTGAAGTGATAGATGTCTGTAATACTACCTGCCCACTCTGGTATTATACAGCTATCTCCACCTACACACCACAACAGATCTTTAAAATTACCTCAACGATCTTTTCACTTGAGTCAAATAACTTATGGTAGTGAAAGATTTTTTTGTTTTTGTTGCTATTGTTGTTTTGGTTAGTAAGCTTGAGAAGAGAGACACAAAAATGTGGTAACTGAGGCTAGCATTAAAATGTAGGGCCTTTTTCTTTTCATTTTTTAAAATAATCATCCATCCTATTAGGCTGTCACTGTCTTCCTGATAACCTCTTCGGAGCCAAGTTTGTAGTTTCTGTTTGATAGGTTGCTGCCCTGAATCACCTTTTCTTTGTATTTACAGTTTTTCAGAAACTCCTGGCAGGACACACATACACACACACACATCTATACACACAACTAACTGGCTTGTCAGAGGCATCCAACAAAATAAACAAATCAGATCTTTGGACATCCAGAGTAATCATTTTGATAGCTTGTGACCTTGCCCAATAAGGTATTCTTAGCTCTGAAGCCAAGAATTTGACTTCACGGTCAAAGGTAGGAAAGACAAGGCTCTAGTCAGATACTTCCTACAGCTGAACGCAGAGTTAGTTTCACATAGTCCACGGTTATATAATGAATCATTATTAGAATCAAGAAGGAAATGTATATTTTAAGCAACTTTCCAGTAAAGGATAAAGACATTCAGACAAACATACAAAGAATCCCTTTACTAAAAATGTCAACTATAAGACTCTCCAGGGACAGTAATGGAGATTCCTCAAAAAACTACAAATAGAACTACCATATGACCCAGCAATCCCACTACTGGGCATATACCCTGAGAAAACCATAATTCAAAAAGAGTCATGTACCACAGTGTTCACTGTGGCTCTATTTACAATAGCCAAGACATGGAAGCAACCTAAGTGTCCATCAACACATGAATGGATAAAGAAGATGTGGTACAATGGAATATTACTCAGCCATAAAAAGAAACGAAACTGAGTTATTTGTAGTGAGGTGGATGGACCTAGAGACTGTCATACAGAGTGAAGTAAGTCAGAAAGAAAGACAAATACCGTATGCTAACCCATATATATGGAATCTAAAAAAAAAGAAAATGGTTCTGAAGAACCTAGGGGCAGGACAGGAATAAAGACGCAGACATAGAGAATGGACTTGAGGACACGGGGAGGGGGAAGGGGAAGCTGGGACAAAGTGAGAGAGTGGCATGGACATATATACACTACCAAATGTAAAATAGATAGCTAGTGGGAAGCAGCCTCATAGCACAGGGAGATCAGCTTGGTGTTTTGTGTCCACCTAGAGAGGTGGGATAGGTAGGGTGGGAGGGAGACATGAGAGGGAGGAGATATGCGGATGTGTGTATATGTATAGCCGATTCACTTTGTTATACAGCAGAAACTAACACACCATTGTAAAGCAATTATACTCCAATAAAGATGTTAAATAAATAAATAAATAAGACTCTCTGGGGGGCTTCCCTGGTGGCGCAGTGGTTAAGAACCTGCCTGCCAATGCAGGGGACATGGGTTCGATCCCTGGTCCAGGAAGGTCTCACATGCCGCAGAGCAACAAAGCCCATGCGCCACAACTACTGAGCCTGCACTCTAGAGCCCAGAGCCACAACTACTGAGCCCGTGCGCTGCAATTACTGAAGCCCGCATGCCTAGAGCCCGTGCTCTGCAACAAGAGAAGCCACCACAATGAGAAGCCCGTGAACCACAACAAAGAGTAGCCCCCTCTGGCAGCAACTAGAGAAAGCCCACACGCAGCAATGAAGACCCAACGCAGCCAAAAACAAATTAATTAATTAATTAAAAAAAATACTCTCCGATCTCTTTTGATCCTTTATGTGTACTTCTACATGTTTTTCTCACAAATTATTTCACATAAATATTTCCATGTATCTACTTAGCCATATATTTCCACTTCCAATCATAAATGAAATGACCATCGCATCAACACACCACAGTTCGTAAGAGAAAAGGAAAGAGCAGATATATGAAAGTGCTATGAAGTCAAAGAAGGAAAGATTGTGAGATCTGAGTGGAGAAGAATTCTATTATTTAACAGTTAAGACCCTCCATGCAGTCATACTTCCAAAAAGTCAGAGAATAAACAAGTTATCAATCATTGGGCAGATCATATATCTCACTACACTGGTAACATACTCCGAATCATACCCTAATTCCACCTTAGTCACATTTCCCCTTGTTAACAATCAGTATGGCAGCCACAATAACAAAAGCCCCACTGCTACATGGCACTACATAAAGCAAGACACCCAGATACCATCCTTTGCATTTGGGAGCTTACAGGCATAAAACTAAGAGGAGGAAGAAGGGAGTATGAGTGAGGAAGAAGGGAATATGAGTCAGGAAGTGACCCAGTCTAGAATTCAAAGAGATGACAGCACAGTGTTTCTTTGGGCCTATTAGTGGAGAATGCTGAAGCTATGATTTTTAGGTCACGGTTTTCTAGCTCTGTCTACATTTCTGGTTGGTCAAGAATTAGTTTTCCTTCCCATCTTAAAATCATGCCCCTACTACTAAACAGTGGTTGTTTACCTCACAAAGAGTTAGATACATCTCAGCAGCATTCCCAGGTACATAAAAAACATTATAGATTAATAAGGCTGAGGCAGTTGCAGAGATGGCTCTTTGTTTTAGTAAGAATTCTTATCTTTTTGTACAGGCAGAGCTCAGCTCTCGATCCAGCTCTCTCTGGTATGGCAGCCAGACGACTACCTACATCAATAACAAACTATAGCTAGGACTTACTTAAATGATTGCATTTGGAGCAGTGCAAAAAAGCACTACTTATTCTTTTTTTTTTTTTTTCCCCTGTGCTAGATGTGCATATTTACATGTGTACGGAGAAGAATAAGGAAGCAATTTATCCTAGTAGAAGTGCTGGTCTGAAGTGTGCCTGGGTTTGTATTACAGCTCCATCACAAAGTATTGTATGACCTTGTACAAGTTATTTAACCTCTCTGAGCCTTAGTTTTCTTATTTGTAAAACGGAGATAATATTATATCCTCCCTCGGGATTTCTAGGGTTAAATAAAATAATATCTGTAAACTATTTCTGCACAGTATATAAGAGCTCAGTTAGCTTTAGTCATTGTTGCTGTTGCTGCTGTTATTATTATTAGACATTGATAAAGTTAAACAATTTTCTTTGTTTTTGTTCTCTCCCTTTCCCCCCATATGATCCCCATATAATTTTCCTATACATTATATAAACACAACATTTCCTCTAAGTTGTAGATGTATGTATGCACACATAAGATGTTGGCCTGCACTAACTGCTGTTAATCCTGAACATTATGCTATAGAGCCTACCCTAGGCTAGTGTTCATTTTTACCATAGAGTCAATTCAGTTCAACAAGTAAGGAAATTAAATTAGTGCTGAGGCCAAGACTGGAAGATTCTCATATGTAGTCAAATCTAAAAGATAAAGAGTCAGTATCTCTATGAAAAGAGATCTTACCCAATACCAGGGATTTAACATTCTAAGTAGATGGGAAACTTGAATCCCAGAACTAAAGAAATCAGGTCACTCCCTTTCCCCCATATTTTATCAGTCTAAAATTTCCATGGGAATTCCCTAGTGGTCCAGTGGTTAGGACTCCATGCTTTCACTGCCACGGGCGAGGGTTCAATCCCTGGTCGGGGAACTAACATCTCATAAGCCGCGCGGCACGGCCATAAAATAGTAATAATAAGTAAAATAAAATAAAATTTCCAAACCAGGACAAGGAGGAAATGTCTCTTTCTACCCAAAGAGAATTAAGTTGTTTCTAGTGTTTACTGGTGCCCTTCTTAATTTATACTTCTCGGGAATTCCCTGGTGGTCCAGTGTTTAGGACTCGGCGCTTTCACTGCAGGGGCCAAGGTTCAATCCCTGGTCAGGGAACTAAGATTCCATAAGCCGTGCAGTGTGTCCAAAAAAAAAAAAAAAAAAGATTTATACTTCTCAACTAGCATCTAGCAGAAGGAAGTTGAGATACCCCAAACAAACCTAACGAGTAAATCTGTTTATCTTTGACATCCTCATAAGTCGTCATGTCTCTTTTGCTTAGGGGCCATTCTACCTAAGCCAGTTCTCATCTACTAACCCCTAAACCCAAATAAAAACTTCTATTCCTTTATGTAGCCAATATTAATTTATACTAAAGTGTGAATGATAGCTCCCATACTTTTCTAATAACATTAACTTACATGAATCTTTAATTAATGTAGAAGTACATTATTTAAATGTACTTCAACAAAGGAAAAGGGATCACAGGCTTTACTTCCTCTCACCTTGCCCAGCCCTAATACCTTGACTCCCCAGAAACAGCCCATTCAGTGTTCATCCTGTCCTTGCTCCCAATACCTAAAACCAGTAAAACTGTCTCCAGGCAAGCCAAATCCTTTAACATCAGAGAGACTCCCAGTAGAGAAAAAAGGCTGGCCACGTAAATCTCCCTAGATTTGATTCTTGTACTTTTAGAGAGACCTCAGAGCTGTGACCTCACATCTTAATTTTCTCTCCCCCATTCTCCAGCTATTCCCAATCACATGGTTATCTGCTCATGACTTTAAAAAAAATTAAAGAAATGCATGATTCTAACCATATGACATTGTGGAAAAGGCAAAACTATGAAGACAGTAAAAAGATCTGTGGTTACCAGGGGCTGAAGTGGGGTGGGGGATGCATAGGTGGAACAACGGGATTTTTAGGGCAGTGAAACTATTCTGTATGACATGGTAATGGAGGACACATGTTATACATTTGTCAAAACGCATAGAATGTACAACACAAAGAGTGAACCCTTATGTAAACTATGGACTTTAGTTAATAATAATGTATCAATATTAGCTCATCAGTTGTAACAAATCTACCACACTAATACAAGATGTGGCAGGCTGGAGGTACAACAAGGTAGGGGGTAGATGGGAACTCTTGGACTTTCAATTCTGTAAATATAAAACTGCTCTAAAAAAATAAAGTCTATTAATCTTTTTTAATTAGAGGAAACACTGGTTAATAATGCCCACCAGGTACAATGGCTAATAAGAGCCAAGATAAGCAGTACAAGAGGAAAGCAAAAAGTAAAAAATTAAGACTATAAGCCTTGATCTCAAACTGGAGAGGACAATAATTAAGACAAGGAAAGAGACTTGAGGAAATGAGAGAAAGACAACTCTCGCAGCATTTTTATAGTGACTAGTGTGCAAAACACTAAAGCAAATGTTTTCTCCCTCAGAGAAAGAGAAGAGAAGCCAAGCTCATACGGGGCACTGAGATACTCAGCAGAAAAATCACCACCATTAAGCCTCTGGCATACTTACGAGTGTCACCCTGATGCCTCTCCCTGTGGCTAAGAAATCAGAGCTTGTCATTGTAACCAAGTCGCAACCTGTGCTGGTGCCAATCTGTATAGTAGATTGAGGTATTTTTCAGAAAAATCAAGGGGTAATTGCCCAGTATCGAAAGAAGATCTGACCCTTGAGAGGAGAAAAGAGGCGTTCCTTTTGCCATTGGATGATCCTCTCTGGAATAACATAAATGGCTCTTAAGAGAGATTATATATCTGATAAGCAGAGCTGCAACTCTGACAGCCAATCTGCTGAATGCTGAACAGAGCACTCAGCTTTCTACAATGACTCAAAGGACAAGGTAAAGCTGCAGATTTATTCTGCTGACTTTCCTTGCAGAGCTACTCAAGTTTTTCAAAGGCAAAAAGGAAGAACTCTTTCCTTCCAACCCAGGGAATTGCAAATTCCACCTGGGATCTAAAGACAGAACTATGTTTGCTCCAAATCTGACATCATCGATGTGAACAAGAAGATTTAAAGCTGGAATGATGGCTGGCAATTTTAGTCTTTAGAGCAGAAGCTGGTTCAGCTCTTCAATCTGCCAGCAGAATCAGCAGCCACACGGGGCACATGGTGTGCCAGACTGGGAATGGGCTAATTTCACAAAATTCATTCTCATTCTCTCTGTACTTTCACATGACAATTGCAAATAGTCCAGATTCTTACCAAATCACAATCTTAGGTAGCATATTTCACTGCACAAAGAAATTTCAAAGTAAAAACACAAAGGCACCATTACAAAGAGATAAATCCCAAAGCTTCCATCTTTTCTCCATGATGCTTTCTTTCCTCCTTGAAATCCTTTCCTTAACCTGTTAATTTTATGAGAAGACGTAAAAAGCAAAATCTGTCTACAATAAACTATAAATAGCAGCATTTCTGCCTCACAATTTGTATGTCACTTCTTCAAGATGAGATTTTGAACGAGAAAAGCTTTCTATACATCCAAACTCGAATATAACAGCCACATGCTATGATTTACAGGACAGTCCTTCTATGGTTAAATAGATTCAACCATCAACAGACAAAAGAAAAACTAGGCTTGAGAGTTAAAAGATACCCAATTTGTTTAAAACCTTTTTTTATGTTATCTTATGATAAACAAAGACTAAAAAACACTAATATTTAGAGGGAGTCAGTTTTATTTTTATTTTTAAAAACATGCATTACTGTACTGAGCAAGTACACTGGAACAGGTACTGGAGGAAGGGGATTAATAATAACAAAATATAGCACAGAAAATTATAAGCAGGCTAAACCAGAATAATATTTTTTCCCCAAAACAAAATACCCCTTTTTAGAAAAATGAAGGAAAAGAGGAAAAAAAAAAAAGTTTTGCTCTATAAATAATACCATCAAATGATCAATTATATGTCTTAAATTTTTAGACATAACCCAAAGTCTAAAATATAGCTAACTGAAATTTAGCTAAGTGTTTACTAACACTTGCAACTATAACCCTTTTAAAGGGGTTTACCGTTTAGTTATAAAGACAATTAAGACTGAAACCTGGCTCTGACCAAACTCCAGCTGAAGGTGCTTTTCTTGTATTATAAAGTCCAATTTAAAAGGGGCATTTTGTTTTATTTAAGTCACTAGCATATGGTTAAAAAACTTAAGTTTGCCCTGTTACATCCTTTGAGCAGAACATTTAAGTTCTCTTTCTTCTCCTATGAAAGAGCATCCAGAGAGCATCTCTTGCACCTTGTTCGTAATGCACAATTTATCGGCATTTCGTTTCCTTTCTAAATGGCCGGGAGGGAAGAAGAGCTCCATAGCCACTGTGTGTGGTTAGTAATGGTGCTTTTACTTGTCATTGTACAAAGCCTGTTAAATATTTACAACACAGCAATATCTAGTCCTAAACACCCAGTTGTGAGTTTGAATTTTTTTAGAAATAAATCTATGACAAGTTTTCCCCAGCAAAACGCCAGAAGACTCTCCTAACAGCTTCAAGAGACCCAGCGGGTCCAGAGGAGCAGTTATAGGCCATCTGGTGATTACTTATTATTATTTATACAGCAGTGTAGATGTACACACAGATGTGTTATGAATCCACATACAGAGTAGGCCTTAACAAGGGCTTCAGACAAAACGCGACTGCTGAGCAAGTCAATCTGCATTAAAGAAACATGCTAACCAGACAGAGGGAGCACAGTGGCTGTGCTTCAATTTGCCGCATTAGCTGGAAGAGTTTTTGATAAAAGAACGAAGAATTCTATATAATAATGACAATATCTTGTAAGTTAACAACCTAGTTATATGTACATGGTTTTGCAGGGGTGGCAAAAGAGGGATTAATGAAGGACAGGCTCTCATATCCAGAAGGCGGTTTATAAACTCAGCAGTTTGTAAAAGAAGGGACTAGGAAAGAGGCCCTTCTCCTGACTCAGGATGAACTGAGATACAAAGACAGAGGATTTTTTTTTCTATCAGGAATGTTCTGAGAACAGTTTCTGGGCTCCCATACCAAATATTAAGTCATATCCAAGGAAAACAAGAGTGAGTAACTGAAAATTTTCACCTTAATTTCTTGGGTATAGCTCCAATTAGGTTCATACGGCCTTTTTTTTTTTTTGGCAGACTGGAGCTTGGATGCTTTTAACCTACTATGCTCTTAGTAACGTAATAATAAATATAACACAAAAAACTAAAATAACCAACCACTTGTTTCTAAGAGTAAATGTCAAAAGTGCCAGATCTGACATTAAAAAAACTTGGGTTTAATTCCTTGCTCTTAACATGTCTACATTTTTTATCCCAGTCCCAGTTTTTTTCTTTACTATGCATAACAGTGGTCTACTGCTATTACAAGATTACATAAAACTGCAGCATACTTAAAGTGGACTGAAAGTTATTTCAAAATCAACATATTATTATTACAAAAAACAAGGTTAGCATTTGGCCTAATTGTGTATAAGGCAGTGTATCTTCAGCTGCCTGACAGCATGCAGGCACTCTTACCAGATGGGAACTGGATTAATTATTGAATGAAATATGAATTATTAAATAAAATTTTGAATTTTATTTATTTATTATTTTTTCTTCGGTACGCGGGCCTCTCACTGTTGTGGCCTCTCCTGTTGCGGAGCACAGGCTCCAGACGCGCAGGCTCAGCGGCCAGGGCTCACAGGCCCAGCCGCTCCGCAGCATGTGGGATCTTCCTGGACCGGGGCATGAACCCGTGTCTCCTGCATTGGCAGGCAGACTCTCATCCACTGCGCCACCAGGGAAGCCCAAAAATTTGAATTTTTTTAAAACTCTTGGCAGGGGGTGAGAAAGAAAGGCTTATTTGTTTGCCTGAAATTGTTTTCACCTGTTGAAGCATGTAAAGATAGCACATATCACAGCACATATCACCACAAGTGGTGTTTATGTACCAGAGCCATTTTTTCCTGTTATTCTCCAATTCAAGATGCTTCCCTAACATAAAGAATTAGTAATCAACACCAGCCATTCTTCCTTGCTTTTCTTTTGTGCCAATGCCAGTTAATAGGAAAACCTGCCAAAGGGACAGAACTAACAATCCAGAGTCCCACAGTACCAGCAGAGCCTATTTCATGGGAGGGCTGGGATAACAGGAATAATCTCTATAGATTTGTGTTACATAGGCAATAAAATATACACCTATGCAGCATGCCAGCATTTAACCAATCATAGAAGCTATTTGTTGCCTCATATATTACAAAGCAATAGAGATTTAAGGGATAATGTTCATGGAGGCAGAGGATACGAAGCAATAAACAGCACTGGAGTTTGGTTAAATGCCAAGTGAAGCCAGGACTACAGCACCATAAACATTATTCCTATTATATGACAAGATAAGGATGTAAAGAAGCTGCCCTCCATCCCACCACAACTAGGGCTCTACTGCTACCCTGGCCTTCGGAAGGGAAAGCAGGCTCCGGAGGTCTTTGAACTAGTTATGCGTGTAGTGTCTCAGAAAGATATGAACAGAACATCAACCTGTACTGAAATGTTCTCTGGGGGAAGAAAAGATCTGGTAGTAGATATCCTCGGTGGGGGTGGGGCGGGGATAGAATAACAGCACCTCAGCATCACAATGGGTAGAGAAACAATCAAAGGATTTTTCCTTAAAAGGACAGAGACGATACACAGTGGTTATAACAGAAACCTTTCTCAAAAATGGCTAATAATGGGATGATATTATCCATGAATAGTACCTTCTCAGAGGAAATGTGTTCCTGTTCTTAAGGAAATAGACATTCTAAGTAAGAAGCTTATACAACCAGCTTCTGCTCAAAGACTTGATGGTGGTAACCAGAACTACTTAAATCTGCATAATTCATACTGCAAACCAGCATCATGGGCCTGAAAGGGAGGTATAGGAATATGGAAATTGTTGACTCCTGGTAATAAATATTGGACAAGGAATTCCCTGGCAGTCCACTGGTTAGGACTTTGAGCTTCCACTGCAGGGGGCACGGGTTCGATCCCTGGCTGGGGAACTAAGATCCCACAGGCAGTGCTGTGCGGCCAAAAAAAAAAAAGGTACAAATTTCCAATAAAACATTTTAAGGGAATTCCCTGGTGGTCCAGTGGTTAGGACTCCATGCTGTCACTGCTGAGAGCCCGGGTTCAATCCCTGGTCACGGAACTAAAATCCCACAAGCCCGGAGGCATGGCCAAAAAAAAAAAGGACAAAAGGCATCCAAAAGGTAAGTTACCGAACTGTATCCACATGAAGTAACATCTCAAATTCAAGATTACTGACACACAGTAATTTTTCCTGCTTCCACATGCCACAGAACTTTATAATCCACCTTCAAGTAA
Organism: Monodon monoceros; assembly: GCF_005190385.1. Classification (NCBI taxonomy): domain Eukaryota; kingdom Metazoa; phylum Chordata; class Mammalia; order Artiodactyla; family Monodontidae; genus Monodon; species Monodon monoceros. The sequence continues at coordinate 40,873,375 of NW_021703783.1, forward strand.
AAGTGCCCCCCAAGCATTAAAAACTTACAAGACTTCCTAGATTCAGCACCAAACTGTATTTCTAATATTTTAATAACACAGAGGCAAAGCTATTTTATAGTTACAATGTTTTTTAAATAGATGCTATCTTATAAACATTTCTGAAACCCATACAACTCAAATTCAACCAGCGCTTTACCACAGGGTATCTGGGGCTCTGCTGCCTTAACAACACTAACCCATTCTCCAGAGGCAGCTCTATTAACTATTCCTGCGACCACATTCTGTAAAGAAATATTAGCAGGAATATTACTTTCCCCGAGTTCCTCTTCATGAGGGTGATGAGGCCTCAAGAGAAACAGAGACTCAACAGGAGAATAGGAATAAGTTAGCTCAAAAAACTCTATCACCTGTCTTTTCAGATAAGAATGCAAAGAACACAAACTTCAGCAGCCATCTTTTTTTAAAAAGTACATGTAGCATATTTAGAACTCAGCTGTGTCACATCAGACTTACTGTTGGGAAGTGGATCATGAACAGAATCCAAAAATAACAGCCATTAAAGACCTAGCAACCAAAACATGTTTACGTATCCATTGAAAGCCCGGTGGTTTTGATTATATGGTGGAGCACATAATCCACTAGTCTATTTTAGGTGAATTTTCCTTTCACCTCCCCTTAATATTATGGCATAAGATGATTTCTGAATTTAAGGGTACACAGGGTAAAATCTGGGCAGAGAACAGATATTTAAATAATACAAGATTCCTACAGTTTTTGTTGGTTGGTTTTTTTATGGATCAGTCTCTTGAATTATAATTTGCTTTCGTTCCTTCTTCCTCTAACTGGTAGAAGCCACTGATTTTTGAGACTTCTATGGCTGCTGAGTTCTAAACATGCCTTGCAAAAATGATCATGGTCCTTATTACCTCTCCTGGGACTTACATAGCCTTTTTATTATTCTACCATTTCTGGAGTAATCAATGAATCAGTGACAACTGATTATAAATAGGCTTGAAGGCCTCAAAGTGGCTCCAGAATGAAACCATTTTCAAGGTAATAAGGAAGTTGGGACGACAGGCCAAGGGTAGTTCACTTTACCAAATTTATCTTCTCTGTCAGATTTTCACTATTTCATATAACATAAAGCAATCATAGTAAATCTTGTAGAGATCCCACTCTAGAGTTATTTGTTACTAGATATTGGGAGAAACCTGAAAGGAGACTAAATATAACTAAAGGACTACAATCTCGGGACTTCCTTGATGGCGCAGTGGATAAGACTCCGTGTTCCCAACGCAGGGAGCCTGGGTTTAATCCCTGGTCAGGGAACTAGATCCCACATGCATGCCACAACTAAGAGTTCACATGCCACAAGTAAGGAGCCCACCTGCAGCAACTAAGACCCAGTGCAACCAAATAAATAAATAAATAAGCAAGTAAATAAATATTAAAAGAACTACAATCTCACCTGACCATAAATTTTTGACAGGCAAAGCAGGTAAAAGGATGAATCATGCTACCTCAAAGCCTTAAGTTGTAGCTTTTTATCCTTTTTTCTATGAAACAGGTAACTTGAATCCAAAAGAAGGTAGCAATCTCCCTCAGTTCCACACTCACTGAGGGAAAAAAAAGCCTCAGGATCTATGCCAGAGGTTATAATGAATCCTAATGACCAAAATACCAACAAACAATTCAGAAATGGGAGGGAAAAGTAGTGGAAGGAAAAGGCTTATGGTAAACAGAACCCAACAATACAAGAAGGACCCAAAGTAAAAATCCCTGTTTTCCTACCTCTTGTCCAAAATAATGCAAAACAAAAACAAAGAAACAAACACAAAGCCCTTCTGGGATCTCACAAATCTCGGTGAAAACTACTTTTTTCTGATGAGATAGCCTGAAGAAACCCTATTGATATGTTTTCTTTCTCAGAAAGCTTAAGAGATGCTTTTCCTATGTATTCCTTTAGTTTTACCATCCATTTTTATTTATTTAAGCCCTTGTCTGGGTAGTCTTAAGCATACAATACATAAGAGGGGCACTGAGCAGCTTAAACAATAAGTGAAGAAAAATAAATCTTTTCACCAAAAGTGCAGATTCTTTAAAGTAAGTGAGATAAGTAAAAAGGGTACCCGGTAACTATTATGGGAGTCACAGTAAGCACTATAATCAACAAACTCACACACAAAAATTTGGAGGAATCAGATTCAGGTATGTACTCCCATAAAGCTGTCTGAAAAGTGAAACAAATTTACTCTATTTTCCCAAGTGGCTTCTATTGTAAAAAAAATATATACACACATACACACACACACACACACACACACCCCACATGAGGAAAACATGCAGTCAACAAACAATACAGCTGAAAGCTTTGACAAGGAAGGAAATAAACTCTACAATGCTAAATACTTCAGAATTGGCTTTTTTAGTCTTTTATGAAATTTTCAGCATTTACTGGAATTTGGAGTCATCCTTCTGCCCATTCCTTGTCACCAACCCTATTTGTCTCTCAAATTCCAATTCTTAGGAATCTCTGGAACTTAACTCTCTTCTTTTCATACTTCTCTGAGTATTTACAATGTTTAATAGAACTATTCTGCAATCCCACATACTACCAGTAAGTGTCACTGGACAGTCACATGACATATTCCTAACTGAAAAGAAATTCAACCCTTCAGGCTCCATAAAATCAACTGTTGAAGGCAAATAAAACGCTCTTGAATAAAACTTTCTTTGTATTCCTTTCTTCATTCTTTGCGGAACATGGCAGAATGGGAGGATCTAGGAATAAGTGTTAAGAAGGTACAAAATGAAAAAAAAAAAAAGGCAGTTTCAACAAAATTATTTAAAAAGTACATGATGAAAAATATTTGACACAATGTATACGCATACAAACAATAACATGGCAGCTAACACACAGAACAAGGCATTTAATGGTGTCAGACAGGGAAAATGGCTGAGAAAACTTGTAGCTGATACATTGCTGTGAGATCTCGGATTCTATGTTGGATTTGTCCTTCCTAGACAGGTATTTGCCTTAGCTGCTAACAATGATTTTCTTGATCAACAGTCAAAAGAAACCTTTTCTTATTTAGAAAATCCAAAATAGACTCTGGCAAATTGAGGTTCACAATGAATGGGTGCATTTTCAGCTTCCTATCCAAATATGCTAAGCAGACTTTTACATCCATGAAGGTTGAAGAAAGGATATTTCTAAACTTGCTTTGTGTTTAAATAAATAGCTTTAGAAAGGAGGCGAGAGCAACATGTATTCCTCAACACTGTGTGTTGCGAAACAAACACCAGTAGAATAACAATATGAAAGAGAGCAAGGCAGGTTTCATTACGGTAGAGTGTCTACATTTCCTCATAACTTGGATTTACACACTACAAATCCTCTGATCTGATTACCTCCAGTGATCACGTAAAACACTGGCTTTAAACTCTTTGCCTCAGTGATAAAACAGCCACTTTGATTCACAACGAGACATTCACAATAAAGTATATTGTAAACGTACCTGTCCACAGCCCGGGGCATTGCACACAAACGGTCTGTCGTCTCCCATATTTCATATAGCAGAGCGGAGCTGAGGAGGGGGAGGTAGGGGGAAAAGTTATGTTAAATACGTTGGAGTTAAAAAAAAAAAAAGTGCTTCAAAAATATCGAGCCTAGAAACAGGTGTTCCAAGAATGCCGTCTATCAAAGCTGTAAACACAGGCTACTTTGGGGAGACCCATTAGACAGGTGGCATATGATCTACTGTGCCTCAGTTGAAACTTTTAATTAGAAAAATTTAAACCTAAAGAGTCAAGGAATTTCAAGCCTTTTACTAGATTTTTCCCTCTTTCTGCTACTATATAACACACTTCTCCAGTCTGCTGAATTACAACCAGTGCAGTTCCCTATGTCAATAAATCTACTGAACGCTCGATGCGGAAGCCATATTTCTGAACTAGAGAAGACCAAAATTTGTCATTTAATTAATTAAGGGATTATAGGAGGGGTGCTCCATTTTACAGGGCCATAATCTGGCTCCCTGGTGTATAAACAATGAGACTGTTGGCAAGGGCCGTTTATCCCAGATTATTGCCAAAGAAAACAAAGCACCCATCCTATTGGGCTACATGGGAAATGATTTTCATTAATAAAAAAATAAAAATAAAACCCTTCTCTCCCCACGGGGAGCCTCCTTCTCCCCCCACCAATCGTCGGTGGCAAATGGAGAAATATCGGTGCCCTTCCCCCCTGATTCTATTTATGGCTAGGTTTTTAAAAGCAGCAATAAAACAAATGTCGACTCTTTGGGGGTTTACTGGGTGAATATGTTCCGGCTGTTTGTGCTGCTCTCGGCCAGAGTTCTTGGGCTGCTCTGTTGTAGCCAACAGATGTGTGCTGCTGCACGGGATAAAAGAAATGGCACTAAAAGGCATCACCATCCATCCTCTCCGTTTCTCTTTAGAATTTAACAGGGTTTATACTGTTGTTGTTTTTTAATTATTGAAGCTAAACTTTTGAAATGTTGATCAAAATTCTTTGTCAAAGAACAATAACTCCAAATGAATGTGTTGGGGAAATTTCTCATATCCCAACTAGGAATAAAAATAGAGGTGGAGATGGATAAGGATTAGAAATGCAAATCATAGTAAAAATATTCCTAAAAGATATAGAGTATTTTGAAAGAGTGAAAGAGAAAAAAGGGGGGGGGGTCACAAAAATAGTCTTTATAAAATAAACTCCTAAAGGACATTTTCAAACATCCTTCTACAAGACAGAAAGCTGTATGAAAGAATACGAACAAGGGAAGATGAAAGAGGAAGAACTACAATTTGAATATGCGTAGAAACGACTTCAGAACTATAACCAAATTTCGAATTTTCATCTTGGAGATAAACCAAAATGTCAGGTTAACCTCAGTCAGATCTACGTCAAAATAAATATTAAAGTGCTAGACCAAATCTGGCAATCAGAAAACCATGCCTAAAACTCAGAGGGCAGTGGTAACATCTCTCCTACTCTCTTAAGACTCACTCTAGGGCTGGAAACCCGTATTTCTGGTAGTCTGATCAGTAATTCCACAACTAGTCGCTGTTTAAAATTGTGGGGTGCCCCATAAAATACAAAGGGCTTCTTAGCAATCCTTCATTGTGATAGGAACAGGGTCTGACTATGAAGGAAACTGATGCTGCAGCACTGCTGTAATGGAAGAGAGCCTGTATGTACATAGGTGTACACAGATTTATATCACATTTAGCCAGGATAAATTGCTTCAATAAATTCTGTTCCTGGGAGAGGCCAGCTCAAGCTGATGATTGGTACTGGGAAAATGAGAGCTTTATTCTTCACACAGCCCCAGGACAAGGAGGTCTTCTGGTTTGTTTGTTCGTTTGTTTTAAATACACTTTCTAGAACTACAACACAGTGCAAAAAATAAATACAAATATACAACAGTAAATAAATGCAAAGACCAATGCCATTATGGCTGAAAACTCAGAACATTTCTGGAAAGCAACTGATCTCTGGAAAAATTCCTAACAACTGCTGTGCTGGAGGTAATTTTACTTCCTAGTCCCAGAACCTGCTTTTCTAATAAAATCACTAAATGAGAATTTTATTTCAACAAGATCCTCTAACCTATTTTCAATCAGGAAGTAAACTACAAGGGATAGAGCAGATGTAACATAAGCAGGCAGGATTCCTTATTTTTACCTTAGTTATGTTTTTTGAGGCTAAGTTTTCTCAGTTTTCTACCGATTTAGAGGAGGAAAAGGGTCTTGGCTGAGAAGTGGGGCAGCACAGGTATAGGAAGTTGATTAAATAAATTCTGGAATGGTTTTCCTCAAACCACAGAATTCAAAATTTAACTTGGTTTTGCACAGTCACATCACAATTTATGGCTTCCAAATTTTATTTCATTGCATCCTTACTAGGAAATAGAGATGAAAAATCAAGACTTTCTAAAAGCAGAAAAAAAGGCAAAAATAAGTTTTGGGGAAGAGAATTAAAATGTAACAGAAGCAAGCATTTTCATGGCTCTTAAATATTCAAATCTGTGGGTCACTAACTAAGATTTCCTGCTTCCTTCCGATTTTGCTGCCTTTTGTTTTGCCATTTTCACTGAAGAGAGATCACAATGGGAGGAAGAAGGCCCTCTTTCTTAAATACCTACAATTATTCTTTTTTTTTTGTCCCCAACCGCGTGGCACGTGGGATCTTAGTTCCCCACCCAGATTGAACCCACGCCCCCTGCATTGGAAGCGTGGAGTCTTAACCACTGGACCACCAGGGAAGTCCCCCTACAATTATTCTTCAATCATTCCCTCAATCTCTTGCTCCTTTTCATTTCCATCATTCTTGCTTTTAACTTTAAAGTGATGTCTTTTTTTAAAATGAAATATTTAACAATAATGATCTGTCTCTCCACTTAAAAAGAATTTCCAGTTAACATCATTCTAAAAATTTCTTTCATTCCCAGTCTGCTGTATCAATCGCTACATATAAAGAATGCCATTGCTTATTTCTATTTGATACTTAAAACTAACCTCTGATAATGAGAGGTCAAACTGATGTCTCCTCAAAAACAAATAGCAACACATTTCTGTAGTATAAAGACTGAGACAAAAGGTGAAATCTTGAATAATGATACTGCCATTCACTAGAATTTAACTCACAGCCCATTTGTAACTGTACTGCTTGACAGGTAGATCACGTGTCCAGGCACGGCATTCAAGTCTGTCATGTGTTTCTCAATCTATTCTTCAGGATGAAACTCAAGCATTCTTTAGAACTAAGCAATAAATGACAGACAGGGGATACACATATTTAGAGACATTTCCAAAAGAAAGTGAAACGCTCTCAGTGGTGATCTTAGAACAGGAAAACAAAGATGCATAAAAAGGCTGTCCTAGGGGTCAAGGAAAAGGCTCATGTGCTCAGAATGCATGAATGATAAAAACTGGTATTCATTAAAAGAGAGAAAGTTATCTGAATGCTGGCAGAAAAGTGAAGAAAATCCAAGGTTTAGAGAATGATTTTAATAATTGGGGTAACTTCATAGAATCTTACTTTTTTTTTTTTTTTTTTGCGGTACGAGGGCTTCTCACTGTTGTGGCCTCTCCCGTTGCGGAGCACAGGCTCCGGACGCGCAGGATCAGCGGCCATGGCTCACGGGCCCAGCCGCTCCGCGGTGTGTGGGATCTTCCCAGACCGGGGCACGAACCCGTGTCCCCTGCATCGGCAGGCGGACTCTCAACCACTGTGCCACCAGGGAAGCCCCATAGAATCTTTCTTAAATAGTTTTGTCAGAGCCAGAAGTATATCCTAAAATGGTCAATGTGCAAATAAGAAAACTGATTCTCTGATTCTGTGTGTATACATATGTATATCTATCTTTTTTTTTTTTTAATGGAATGAGGATGGAGTCTGCCACTGAGGTCTACAAAAAGTCAGTTCTCTGGACCTGGCGTAATATAATTATTTCTTTAGTAACCAACTGATGTTATTAAGGTGGCCCAACGTAAGGTAAGGAATAAAAGCCATGTATCAATATAAACACACCCAATGGCCTGTTTGCAGGTTCCTAATAACAAAAAGCAGATATTGCTAAGTATAAAAAAATGAGAAGGGCATGTATACCATAAATATCAAAGATTCATGAAAATCTAGAAGGGGTTCAAACTAGCTATCATTTATTCATTCAAAAGCATTACTAAAGAACTACTAAGTGCCAGGCAAAGCGGACACAAAAATAAAGACAATAGTCTTTTGCAAAAAAAGAATCTTTCTCTCAACTGTGTCAAAGAACACCAGAGCTGGACAGTAGTTAAAGCAGTAAAAAATGGATTTTATTCAGGACTATTGCAATAGTGGCTAAGAGATCTCAGTATATAAACCAGGCTCAGTTTTCAATACACCATGGGCCAGTGGGAATTAACAGCCAAGGACCAGGGTGGAGTTCAGTGACTAGAAAATTACTAAGAGGAAACATAAGGGGTAAAGGGGATTCTGGTTAAACTAACCTAACAAGATTCTTGCTGATGACAGGCCAGGGTGATGAGACATCACCTGAGGGATGGTAGTAGATGAAGAACCTAATCAGATATGAGAGAGAACAGATACTGAGGGTGGGGGGCTCTTGCTAAACTGACTTAGCAAGGTTCTTGCTGAAATTCAGTTTTACAAGGAAGTACACAGATAAGCCTAACAGAAGGTTCAGGAGCCTGACTAAAGTTTGGTCGGGAAAAGAATCCTTGTCATCTGGCATGAAAGATGCCAAGTAAGGGGTAAGAATGATGGCTTAATTTACAAGTTCAATTAGTCATAGGTTGATCAGTATACGTATTAGATCCCTTACTATTTCTCCTATTCTTTTTTTTTTTTTTGCAGTACGCGGGCCTCTCACTGTTGTGGCCTCTCCCATTGTGGAGCACAGGCTCCGGACGCGCAGGCTCAGCGGCCATGGCTCACGGGCCCAGCTGCTCCGCGGCATGTGAGATCTTCCCGGATCGGGGCACGAACCCGTGTCCCCTGCATCGGCAGGCGGACTCTCAACCACTGCGCCACCAGGGAAGCCCTTCTCCTATTCTTTATGGTCATTTATCAAATTATTTTACTAGCAATTCCAGAGTATATACGAGCACAAAAAAGATGGCTAAGTCTTGGTAAAAGATCTGACAAGGAAGACGTACGAAACTAATAACTACAATTTACCTTTGGGATCAAAAAGTACATTTAATCATTAAAAAAATTCATTAATTCAGGGACTTCCCTGTTGGTCCAGTGGTTAAGAATCTGCCTTCCAATGCAGGGGAAGCGGGTTTGATCCCTGGTCAGGGAAAGAAGATCCCACATGTCGCGGGGCAACTAAGCCTGCGTACCGCAACTACTGTGCCCACACGCCTCAACTAGAGAGCCCATGTGCCACAAACTACAGAGCCCATGCACTCTGGAGCCCATACGCAACAACTACTGAGCCTGCGTGCCACAACCAGAGAGCCTGCACACCGCAATGAAGAGCCCGCAAGCCGCAACTAAGACCTGACGCAGCCAAAAATAAATATATCTTTTACAATTCATTAATTCACTGAACACTTTATTCAGCGCCTACCATATCTAGGCCCCAAAATTCAACAATGAATGAGACACACAAGATATCTGCCCTCATAGTGCTTACTTACAGTCTACAAAGAAGAGACAAACACAAAGAAATTAATAAAATCATTTTAGATTAATAGCAGATAATTGCTATGAAAGAAATGAAATCGTGATGTGTTAGTAACTAGAAGTGGACTACTTTTAGCTTCATGAATAAAAAGGAAATGGCTGTATTATTGTGACCAAAAGGGGAATGGGGAAGAATATAGAGATCCAGTTAAAAACTTCTGGAAGCCTTTCCTTTCATAACACGGTTGATGTTCAATAAATATTTACTGATTTAATCTGAAGTAGATATTCAAGTATACTTTGCTGAAATTTTACACTTATCTTTCCAAGTTTTGCAGAAAGCTGCTGGGTCCACAAAACAATCACTATGCAGGTATTTACGCATTTAAAGCTATATGTATTTAAGACATATTTTAAATACATATTTATAACTACTTTGTGCCTAAGGTACTTTATGTGACTGCACCCAACCAATTCTATGCTTTTCCTATCATACAAGTAACACAAAAGAAGCTCTACAGTTTTTGGTTAGACTGTTAAAAATGGGGAGAGGGGAGGTATTTGTCAAGTTAATTGACACTTAACTGACCCTTGAAAACAAAACCCAGACCAGAGCTTCTACGGTATATTTTCAAGTATAAAAGAATGCTTGCTAATCAAGGATGCAGCAGAGAGGGCACCTTAATATGGGACTTGTGGGAGTACATATATGGACAATCTTTTTGGAAAGCAATCTGGCAATGTTTATATTAAGTGTCTTAAAAAGTTTTACACCCTTTGAACAAATCATTCTTCTTTCAGGACTTTATTCTGAGGCTAAAACCAGAAACATGGACCATTCATATATGAAAATGTTCATCACAGTCATATTTATAACAAAAAAGGAAAAGGAATTAAATGTTTAAAAAGAATGGATAAATATAAATTAAGATATTGTCTTACAATAGATATATTTAAGTTGTTAATAATAACCTTTCTGAAAGCTATTTAACAACATGAGAAAATGCTATACATTAAGTGGGGAAAAAAAGCAGGATACAAGGGGCTTCCCTGGTGGCGCAGTGGTTGAGAGTCTGCCTGCCGATGCAGGGGACCCGGGATCGTGCCCCGGTCCAGGAAGATCCCACATGCGGCAGAGCGGCTGGGCCCGTGAGCCATGGCTGCTGAGCCTGCGCGTCCGGAGCCTGTGCTCCGCAATGGGAGAGGCCACAACAGTGAGAGGCCCGCGTACCGCAAAAAAAAAGCAGGATACAAAATTGCATATGCACCATAATTCCAAATCTATAAAAAAGCAAACAAAATAATAAGCATAGAACAAGATGAGGGAATTAATGTCAAATGTTAATAATGGTTATCTCTGGATAATGGTATTCCAGATGATTTTATTTCTCTCTTTCCACCTTCAGTATTTTCCAAAGTCTCTACAATGATCACAGATTGCTTTTTTTTTTTTTTTTTGCAGTACGCGGTACTCTCACTGTTGTGGCCTCTCCCGTTGCAGAGCACAGGCTCTGGACGCGCAGGCTCAGTGGCCATGGCTCACGAGACCAGCCGCTCCGCGGCATGTGGGATCTTCCCGGATCAGGGCATGAACCCGTGTCCCCTGCATCAGCAGGCAGACTCTCAACCACTGCGCCACCAGGGAAGCCCACAGATTGCTTTTAATAAATCAAAAACTTTATAATATAATTTAATAATAAAAAGAATACTGATCTGCATGACTTAAAAAAAAAAACATGTCTGAGTTTAAAAAAAAAAAAAACAGGCCCGTATCTGCTAGACTATTCCGTTTTTTTTTTTAAGATTTTTTTTTTTTTGATGTGGACCATTCTTAATGTCTTCATTGAATTTGTTACAATATTGCTTTTGTTTTATGTTTTGGTCTTTTGGCTGCAAGGCATGTGGGATCTTAGCTCCCCAAGCCGGGATTGAACCTGTACCCCCTGCATTGGAAGGTGAAGTCTTAACCACTGGACCACCAGGGAAGTCCCTCTGCTAGACTACTCTAAAGCACTAAACAGTATACTATTTAAAAATTATACAAAGTCGTTCACTCTCTACTACAAAGCAACAGAACCACAGAACCAACTGACAAAGTTCAAAATGAACTACCAAAAAAATCTTTCTAAAAATGTAAACTAACAGCATCAAATAGAAATAGACATGGTGGAAACTTAGATCGATACACAGGGTAAATCAAGCATTTCAAGATAATTCCTTATTAGTTACCCTCAAGGACCCGTTTTCAGAATCCACAAATGCTGCCTAACAACAAGTAGTACTTATATTAAACACTTAGAAATTGCCCCAACTGTCCAACACAAAGGGAATAAAGTGAGTTGAATCCAAGCTTAGCAGGTACTGAATGCCTTTCAGTGAGCTACAAATACGCTAAAAAATTTAGACCGGCACCCAAACAGAGCTCTACAGGCCCCATTCCCCTATGATATTAAAAAGAAAAAAATTATATATAAACAGTTCTCTTCCAAAACCATAACTTTGGATACCAACTTTCAGACTCTTAGATAATTTAGCTGCTGCTAAGCAAAGAGTACAAACACTGAAGCTCTTCACCATAGCAGCCTCAACATTTTATTCTCCATAAGATACTCTGTGCTCCTGTGACTTGCATTACATCTAGAACACTGACTTTAGGAAAAGATTCCAATAAACCTATGAACAGTGACACTATAATGAAGGTATGTTAACCGCAGAAAACAAAGAAGACTCATGTTTCACTAGGCAGTAGATTATTTAGGAATTGAAATTTCTGTTCATAAATTCTGGGTTCATTTTCCACTGTAGTATTTAGCATAACAACAGTTTAACACACTATTTCATTAGTAGGTAAACCAAATGCCCCAAAAGGATTACATAAAAAGCATAGGGCTTCCCTGGTGGCGCAGTGGTTGAGAGTCTGCCTGCCGATGCAGGGGACACGGGTTCGTGCCCCGGTCTGGGAAGATCCCACATGCCGCGGAGCGGCTGGGCCCGTGAGCAATGGCTGCTGAGCCTGCGCGTCCGGAGCCTGTGCTCTGCAACGGGAGAGGCCACAACAGTGAGAGGCCCGTGTGCCGGTAAAAAACAAAACAAAAACAAACAAACAAAAAAGCATATATAAGTCTATAACCTTTAACTAATTAGCCTTTTGTAAAGCACTTTGCTAACAGATTGGAAAACTGAGGTAGAGAGTTAAGAAAAAAGAATGCAAAAGATGAGTCAAGAGGTTGAGGTTGGACTGAACCCTAGTTACCTGTTCTCACACACCCCAAAGAAGATATAAAAATGGACACTGTATCTTTTTATAACACCTGAAAGTTGTATGACAACTTGCATATTGTATGACTACTCCTAAGTGAATCACGTATTTCCAAGTTTACACACAATAGGTGTTTCTTATATGTTTATTACATAAACGAATGTCCAGAAATATGAACTTGAGGGACTATAATTTCTTGGAGCATTATTTTTGTCTAGGAAAATTAAATAATGTTGATAGTTTGAACATTAAGTATATTTTATTATAATTGGGCTTCCCTGGTGGTGCAGTGGTTAAGAATCCACCTGCCTGCAGGGGACGTGGGTTTGAGCCCTGGTCCGGGAAGATCCCACATGCCACAGAGCAACTAAGCCCGTGTGCTACAACTACTGAGCCTCCACTCTAGAGCCTGTGAGCCACAACTACTGAAGCCCGCGCGCCTAGAGCCCGTGCTGCGCAACAAGAGAAGCCACCGCAATGAGAAGCCTGCTCACCGCAACTAGAGAAAGCCCGCTCACAGCAACGAAGACCCAACACAGCCAAAAAATAAAAATAAGTAAATTTTTTTAAAGTATATTTTATTATAATAATTTTTAAACTCATAATCCAGTTATAGTATAAATCAAGGATTGGTAAACTCCAGCCCATGGGCCAAATCTAGCCTGCCACTTATTTTTTATATGGCCCACAAGCTAAGAATGCTTTTTACATTTTTAAATGGTTGAAAAAAATCAAAGGAAGAAAATTTTGTGACATGTGAAAACTATATGAAATTCAAATTTTAGTGTTCATAAATAAAGTTTTATGGGAACACAGCCATGCTTATTCTTTGCATGTTGTCTCTGGCTAGCTACTTCTGTGCTACAATGCCGAAGCTGTAGTTACAAGAGACCTCATGCCTGCAAAGCACATATTTACCATCTGGCCTTAGTTTGCCAACTCCTGGTATTTATGATAACTGTTATTAATTAAAATACAAGGTTAAGATATCCCAATTATGACAAATGTCAGAGTGATTGTTAATTAAGGACTTTTATTATGTGACTATTCAAGTACTAATTTTTCATCTGACTTCTCGAAATTTAGAAATTAGGTTTTCTTTTTTTTTAGAAATTAGGTTTTCTTAAAACATGATTGATTAATTTACCTCTATAGTTCTCAATCTTTAGCATATTCATCTAGGCTCCATGTAAAAATACAGATTCACAGGCCTCCTGGATTCTCTTGGCTTTGGGGCCCAAGAATCTACACTTTAAAAAACACCTTTGGTAATTCTGATGCAAATGGTCAGTAACCTACCCTTTGAGATGCACTAAATGGTTGGATATTCCTCCCATATGGTAAACAACTGTATTTTTCAAGTTTGGTACCATAAGACATCAGTTCTCAAAGTGGGCTCCAGGGATCTCTACAGATCCTTGAGACCCTTTCAGAGGGTTCATGGGTGTTCAAATCATACAAGGGTAAAAGATCTATTTAAGGGGCAACATAGGCCAATTCATTTTTATGTAACAGAGTATTAAAAGTTCACAGATGTGGTATCAGATTCTACACAATAGCTAACCTTTAAGAAACTATCACTTTTCAGATTTTGACGTAGTATCAAAGAAGAAAGATTATCTACAATTATCTGAAAAGAATCTTTCCTTTTCCTATTACATATCTGTGTAAGCACAGGTTTTCTTCGTATACTTCAACCAAAACAACATATTGTAACAGACTGAATGCAGAAGCAGATATGAGAATACAGTTGTTTTTTATTAGCCAGACATTTGATGTTCTTCCCCCAATTTTTTTTAAAACTATAGATAGTTATTTATGTTGTTATTTTTTTTGTGTGTATGTTGTTATTTTAAAATAAGCAAATAAATATTTTTAAATTTTCTCCATTTTAATTTCTAATATACTAAATATTAATAGATATAACCATGATAAGCAAAAGCTCTTTGGAGTTCTCAATAATTTTTAAGAGTATAGAGGGGTGGGTACTGAGACTAAAAGCAGTTTGAGACCCACAGTTTGAGAAATAAACAGTAGAGTGCCCTGAATTGATCAAAGGGAAAGTTAAAATTAATTTCTGGATTTCAGGCTCAGGCATGCAGGGACAGGTTTCAAAGAACGGAACCGGCTTAAATAGACCAAATAGTTTTGCAGCAAATGACTGAAAACAGATGGGAGTGAGAATTAGGCTGAATCATAAGTTAGGCAACACATGGCCAAAGCTTAGAACCTATATGGAAACAGCTTCATACAGGCAACTACTAGACTAGAACTTTCTCTCCAGGCTTTTGGAGGATTCAAGGAACTATTCTGAGCTATTCTCAGAAAGGCTAATAAAGCAAAAACAAAGAAGCAACAACTTGCTAAAGTGATATCAGGAAGCTGAGTTAGAAATAACTAGAGAACATTATACCTATCTGTGTTTGGCCACAATATGATTTTAGAAGTAAAAAAATTCCTGGAAACTGGTAGGCTGTCAAAAATCTAGTGTTGTGGTTTGGTTTTTTGTGTACTCATTTTCAGATGAAGTGAAACAGCAAAGCAATAGCAATCAACCCCAAAACACTGATCTTTAAGGATAAATTTTAAACCTTCATGGACTTAATTTAAATAGGCTGCAAACAACAACAAACCTGATACACTTTAACATTAAACCCCAGTATGAGTTTGGTCCCAGATAGGAAATAGCTACAATATCCCACAATGATAATCATGGAGACGCTTAGAAATTCTCAAGAAAAAAATCTATTTTCTAAGACTGTCCACATACTGGCAACACAGTGACCTACCTGGGGTATTCCAATGTTCACTGACTTTCAAAAGTCCCTAGCATAGATATGTAAAATATTAGCAAACTAATGCTTGACCAAAACTTAAAAAAAAAAAAATTTAAATGGTGCTACGAAAGACATGTTAGTACCAGAAATATCGGAAAAACCATGTTAAATAAAACTAGCATGGTGTTACTCAAGTTTGATAGCTTAAACATTACTGGCCAGAAACTTGGTGCCAACACAAATCATTTACAGCAATCGTATGTTATATTCAATTAGTCATCCTGTTTTTATAATAAAGTCAGGCATATTCCTATTTCAAAAAGAATGGTTATGCTCTATTTTTTACTTTTCTAACACATGGTAAATTTTAAGCCCCAAATAAAATGCGGCCAATTTAGAACATAAATCTCCTCTGTCCGCTATGTCAGAAAGAAGCACTATATCAGATAAGAAGATATTAGTAAGTAATTCTACACAAAGAAAACAAGTTGGGTTTTGTGAGAAGGTGAGGAGATGACAGAACAAAACTATTCCCATGAAGGCCCCAGCCACAAGCTCACAAAGTAACTTTTCAAGCTAAATCTTGGCTCTTGTTAGACTTTCACAAATTGATATTTATTAAGGATAAATGCAGTATTGAATTAGAGAAACTTTTTGCACAGTCAGGTTTCAAATATATGAGAACATTCAGGATTAAACTCACCGAAAGATGAAAAGAAGCTAACAAAGTCATGAGTTTGTAATGAGTTCTGTTCTCCTTCATGACACTACTGTTGTAGCTCACCTTTGGTTTAGTTGGGAATCTTTCCTAGATGTCTGCTTACAAAGTTTTAAGAACTAGGTAGTAAATTTGTCTTTTCATAAAACCTTTCCTGGGCTTCCCTGGTGGCACAGTGGTTAAGAATCCGCCTGCCAATGCAGGGGACATGGGTTTGAGCCCTGGTCCGGGAAGATGCCTCATGCCGCAGAGCAACTAAGCCCGTGCGTCACAACTACCGAGCCTGCACTCTAGAGCCCGCGAGCCACGACTACTGAGCCTGTGTGCCACAACTACTGAAGCTCACATGCCTAGAGCCCGTGCTCTGCAACAAGAGAAGCCACCGCAATGAGAAGCCCGCGCACCACAATAAAGAATAGCCCCCACTCGCCGCAACTAGGGAAAGCCTGCACGCAGCAACGAAGACCCAACACAGCCAAAAATAAATAAATTTATATATTAAAAAAAACCTTTCCTGAATTTTACCATTCATCCTTCCTCTCCAAGGAAGCCATGCAGTATATGTTTACTTTCAAAACTGAACTGAATTTTGCTTCACTGTACACAGGCAGTGAGAAAATTATTCAGATTTCTTTTTTTTTAACATTTCTCAACAGAAGGACAAACAAGAGAAGGAAAGGAAACAAAATACTATGACTTAACAGAAAGAAAAAAACCAACCACATTCTTTCAACACAGTGTCCACCAGGGAAATTCTGAAGAGAAAATGTCATGATAAAATATTTTAAGACATAAAATGACCCCAATGCAAAATATTTGTTGTTGTTCATTTGTTTTGTGTTTAGCTCAAAGGAATTATTATTTCTTGTCATTTGTGTTCCTTACTTTTTGTTTATCCATTCCCACTGGGTCAGTAGAACCATTTCAATTTCATTTTCTTTACATTCTATTTTTCTTCCTGATTTTTCAATAGTAAGTTCCTTGATCTGAGCCTCTACTTACGAATGTTTAGATTGGAAAGGACATTGGGGGTCATCAAGTCCATCCTTCTGCTTTCCAGGAGAATTCATAACTACAATCTCAGATGGATGAGAATGTGTCAAAAGAAAATGTACAAACATTTCCATTCACAATTTGCAATTTTCTAAAAATGAAAGTAAAAATTAAAACCTCAAAAGAGGAAGGTGCTTTAAAACTGCATTTATCAGCTAAAATTGCTCAAACATAATTCAACTATCAGGCTAAAATTAACACACAGGAAAGTTGTTGGCTGCCAACATAAAGTCTTTATTTAGTCCCTAGAGATGTCTTCTGATGTTTTATTTTATTTGTAAGCACCATTTTACCTTAAGCACATAGCATGACAAACTTAGATCACCACACCAATAAACTATAATTATAAATAGCAATGATATATATATATATATATATATATATATATATATATATATATATCACCAGGAAAGCAGTTTAATTCTTTGATATGTAACTTAAAATGTTCAGGGAATGATGTTTCTTCCTAAAGGAGTTTCCAAAACAGAATTTCATCTGATGACAAAAAACATACAACTATGAGGAAACACTATTAAATCATTCTAGAATTTTTTTTTTTTTTTTTTAAAGAAAACAGGACCAGGGCTTCCCTGGTGGTGCAGTGGTTGAGAGTCCGCCTGCCGATGCAGGGGACACGGGTTCGTGCCCCGGTCCGGGAAGATCCCACATGCCCTGGAGCGGCTGGGCCCGTGAGCCATGGCCGCTGAGCCTGCACGTCCAGAGCCTGTGCTCCGCAACGGGAGAGGCCACAGCAGTGAGAGGCCTGCGTACCACAAAAAACAAAAAGAAAGAAAGCAGGACCAGAGGTCTTGGAAGTGGGGAAAAAATAATACTTAGAAAAAACAGGGGCCAGGGAAGGTAGAGTCCAGACACTATATTCTGATGAAATATTGTTTCCCAGGAAGATTATAAAATGAATTATTAAATAAATGGCTTATGAACCACTGGCAAGTAATGCAGTGATCTATAAATACTAGCATAAGAAAGCTAAATAGTAACTCATGTCTAACTTCACTTTCTTCATATGAAATATAGGTTAGGTAATAAAACAGTAGGTGGATTCATAACTGAATTTTACCCAAAAGTTTCATTAATGGATTAATATCAACTTAATGATAGTGTGCTGATATTACATAGCATTGTTCCACCCTTATATATTTTTACCAGTGACCTAAAACAAAAACATAGGTGTCATGTTTATCAAATTTAACTATCAACAACAGAAAGATACGAGGAATGGTTAAGAGGCTAAAAATAACAAGCAGATGTAAACTGGTATATAGAGAATGGATAAACAACAAGGTCCTACTGTATAGCACAGGGAAATATATTCAATATCCTGTGATAAGGGACTTCCCTGGTGGTCCACTGGTTAAGACTCTGTGCTCCCAAAGCAGGGGGCCTGGGTTCGATCCCTGGTCAGGGAACTAGATCCTACATGCCGCAACTAAAGATCCTGCATGCCGCAACGAAGATCCCGCATGCCACAACTAAGACCCAGTGCAGCCAAGTAAATAAATATATTTTTAAAAATCCTGTGATAAACCATAATGGAAAAGGATATGAAAAAGAATGTACATATATGTATAACTGAGTTACTTTGCTGTACAGCAGTAATTAACACATTGTAATTCAACTATACTTCAATAAAAAATAAATTTAAAATAAAAGGCTAAATAACATTATCAAGCTAAAACAATAAACCAAAACTAACAAGATGCCAATTACAGGGATAAACACAAATTCCTCAATTAAAATTTAAAAATTAATTATATAAATTAATGTGATCTTAGGCTTTAAGAACAGAGGTATTGAGTGCAGTGAAAAAAGAGGCCCTACTCTCCCCTGTACTTTGTATTGATCAGATTATATCTGAAATGTTATATTCAGATCTAGATAAGAAACCCTAAAAACTCAGGCAACTAAGTTGATAAGGAGACTGAACTTTATTAAAAATGTCACTTAAAGAATGGTTGAAAGAACGTGGGATATTTACCCCAGTAAGAGAAGCCTTAACAGAACATAACTGTCATCAAATATTTGAAGGGCTACCTTGCTGACAAGGAATTAGCTTTATTTATTGTAGCTTCAGATGGCAGGAGTAAAGAGTTTCACAATGTAAAGAATGTTCTAAAAAGCAGAGCTCCAATAACGGAACAGGGTATCTATGAAGTAGGGACCTCTTCCTTACAGCATTCAGAAGTTAAAAGACCACCCACCAGACATTCCAAAATGATGCATTTTCATACTTCATGAATATATCAATACTTGATCCTAAAATAAGCCTATTAGGGGAAGGCAATATTCAAAATGAGAAGCTTAAAAATTGTTTTATTTGACATGTTTCTAGAGATGGAAGACTTTTTTCATGAACTCTAAAAGAGAAATAATGCTTTTTCTTTTTAACTGAATGCTGCGTTTGTTTTTCTCAAAGAAACAACATATGCACCTTAACTTTAGTACCTTTATCAAGGGATAAGAAGCAACTGTATGCCAGCCTGCCAACTAGTTTCAAGAAGAGAGCTGTTTTTATTAGACATGTACATGGCAATGCTATTTGCTCCACCTAAAACTTCCTTCCAAAAAGGCTCCTCCTCATCAGACGTGGAGAGGAGGCTGCTGTAACACTGACTCCTTCCTACTGCAGCCTAGAAAAACTCACTCTTGACATGTACAAAACAATAACTTGTGAGAACTTCAGAGCAGCTGTGTTCAGGCAGAGCCAGGGACTTAAAGCAGCAGCTTGAGAGTAGGATGAAAAAACAAATTTCATTTTGGGTTGGAAGCAGGGAGAGGAAAGATAAAGGAGATATACAATAACGGTCTCTATTAACATTTAAAAGCCATGGTAAACAAAAATGCTTAAAAGTTACAACACTGAAACTATCACAGGATGTAACCTTTGATCCACAAGTTTAAAATGAGCAGTGTTCATCATTCTCTAGCTTTCTGCTAGGTGTTAACACTGAGATAGTGCCCAAGTCAAAGCCATCACAAATTCTAGGATGGAAGAATAAAACAAGGAACTTTACTCTCTCATTGGATATTTTTTTGTGCTGCTGCCGGGCAAACTGTGAAAATGTCTGAATATCCAATAACAATGCTCTCAATGTGAAATACTGGAACCCAATTAAGTAATTAATGCTAAAAGGTCAGTAATTAATTGGTCTCTATGTGCTGCAGGGGTAACCTCCTGGCCAGGAGGACAAATGGCTACTGAATACCAAAGGTTAATACAAAGTGACATACTCTGGTTTCTCCTCATGTAACACCTTTACCGGTATATTTCAGATGTTATTTTGCTTCCAAAAGTAAGAGGAGAAGAAAAAGAATGTAAAAGACAAATCTATGCAAGAGCAAAGAAGTCATTAATTAATTGGCTGTATTAGCTCATTATTAAATAATACACAACTATCAAACAAAAGGCAAAGACTTGTCCCTTTTTTGTACAGAATTAAGAACTGGTAAGACTACTTAGTATAGCTGCCAAACTTTTCTTTAGCTTCCTTTCTCACAGACGTGTTACATTTCGCAATAGTCTCCACTTACCTTAAAGTATCCTCCATGTTTAAGTACAAACTGTGTTTGATTTCCCCAACCCTTGCCCCCAAGATATCAATATTATGACTTATCTTTAGCTTCTGAATCGGAACACAAAGGAAGAAACTGAAAATTTTTCACTTTCCTGAAATACGTGCCCATTTTATTTACACCATTTAAAAAAACATAAGCTAACTAAAACTAACTGCAACCATTCATTTAGCAACTCTTCAAGAATACGAGTGGGTAAGAAACACATTTAACAAAACAAACCAGTTTAGTACATTTTTCTGTGCTTAGAATACCTATAAAGACCTATGTCTCTGCAAGAATTATTTATACTACTGAAAAGTTTTTAAAAGTAGGAATCAAGTGAGCTTGTGGAGAAAACTCTGCACACCCCTACAAACCTACACTTACTATGACACAACCCTCAAAGATACTAAAACACCCTCTGATAAGTAGAAAACAAACTTTTACAGTTAGGAAAGCAGCAACGCGGGGATATGGGGAGGAGGTGCCCTGGGTAGTAAACACCCCAGTCACAGAACATAACAAGCAATTCAGAGCAACGTATAACTCCCGATGGAGCTCCAACTTGGCCGCTTAAGTCCCAAGCCCCCATCCCTGAGTTGAGGAAGAGATGAAGTGCAGAACAGGAAGAGAGGGAGAAAGGAAATCTGAGCAGAAGTGATGAAAGTGTTCTATTTTTCTCCTTCTCTACCCCTATCCCAACTTTCTTGCAGGCTGGTCACCAGACTGGGTGCCATATCCACCAAAAGCCCTAAATCCATTTCCCAGGCTTCTTCTGATACCTAGGCTAAACACCTGTACATATGAGCCGTCTCCTAACCAAACACCTCCCCTTACCCTTCTGGATTCCCCCATACCCTTCCCAAAGTGATACCTCTTGGCCACTAGCCCACCTCTATGAAGTCTTCCTAAACTCGTTCACTTAATTTTCTCCATATCCATACTTTCTCTCTTATTATCATGTCCCTGGTCCTCTTTTTTATAATTCAGTCGAAATGCCATGCTCTCACTTCCACTTACTCCTCCCTATCTTCCCAGCAAAACCAAACACCATGTTTTCACCTACTCATCCCCATCTCCTGCCTATTACCCCTGACTCTTCTAATGCCAAGCCTCTAACCCCACTCTTTGAAGAAGCTCTGGGTCTTCAACCAGTTTAGTACCCCTACCCTTTCTCCATTCCACCCCATTACAGGATCCACTAGACTTCCATTCCCTCAGGATTCAACTCCCCTCTCCTTGCCACGCCCTGTGCCCCCCGGGGCTACTTACCCCCAAGTTCTCCCCACACTTCAGGCCTCTGGCCCCGCCTTCCCCCCAAAGGAAGGAGGCGGGAGGAAGGAGAGAAGAGGGGCGGCACCCCGCAAGGTAAAGATGACCTCCCATTAGTGCTCGTCGCCGCCAATCGTAACTTCCTTCTCTCTTATTGGTCGGCGTTGGTCCATGCCCCACCCTCTTCCTCAGACAGGGCCCAGCCACCGCCTCAGCGCCCCCGTCCAACACACACTGGGAGGGGAGACCCCGGCCTGGGACACTGGGACTGGCCAGAGTTGATGGGGAGACTCCCGTCAGATCATGGACTAGTTAATATTATCTGGACTCACCCGCTGGTAGCTCCGTCGCCTCCCGCCCGCCCGCGCTCGGTCCCACAATCTGTCTCCAGCTCCTTCTTTCCCCCCCTAAGCGGAGCAGATACTTTTCTCTCGTCCGGCCAGGCGCGCTCACTTCTCGCGAGATATGGAGAGGAGTTGGAGGAAGGGCGAGATCCGCAGGGCCTGAGTCGGAAAGGGGCCGAGGGGCGGGGCTCCGGAAAAAGAAGGGGCTGGACTTTCGGTGGGCAGGGCTAAGGAGGGAGGCTGTAAGAGTTCCTAATCGCTGGTCGCACGTGTTCGGCTGCGGAGTTTAAGGGGAAAAAAAAAAAAGAAAAAGGAAGAAAGGGACTCCTTACAGGTGCCTGTAGCAATGGACATCCAAACGGTTCTCATACTAGAGAATTAGATTATCTCAAAGTAGCGCACTTTAAAAACGAGACATGGTTGTACCTCAGTAAAACTTTATTTAAAAAGAGCGGGGTGGGGGGCTTCCCTGGTGGCGCTAGTGGTTGAGAGTCCGCCTGCCGATGCAGGGGACACGGGTTCGTGCCCCGGTCCGGGAAGATCCCACGGAGCGGCTGGGCCCGTGAGCCATGGCCACTGAGCCTGCGCGTCCGGAGCCTGTGCTCTGCAACGGGAGAGGCCACAACAGTGAGAGGCCCGCGTACCGCAAAAAAAAAAAAAAAAGAGCGGGGGAATTCCAGTGGTTAGGACTCCGCGCTTCTGCTGCAGGGGGCACGGGTTGGATCCTTGGTCCCAGAACTAAGATCCCGCAAGACGAGCGGCTCCGCCAAAAAACTTTTTTTTTAATTAAAAAAGTGGGGGAAAAACCGAGACAGCTACATAAGATGATTCAGTGTTCCAAACAGTCGAATAGTTGCATTTTCTTCTTTGCTCTTACAGTAGCTTCACTGGCCGTAATCTCTGCTGTGTGTCTGTATATGGGGATGGGGTGTGGTAAAAGTTCAACTGCAGGAACTGGCGACTTTTAAAAAAATGTGTAGGTTGTTTCTATTGTCCTCCAGAGTTATCACTTCCTTAATGGCAAAGTAGTTTGAAATACCCTTAGCCCTAGAACTGAAGTGCATGTATTGGGAAAAGCGAGCTCCCAACTCTATCATTTTCTTTGAGTATCTTTACAGTGAGGCCAGCAATCCCATTTTACTCAGAGTTGTAATGATCAAATGAAATAATATGTGTGAAACTTCTTCGGAATTAAAAGGCACTATATTTATTACTCAGTAAGTATTTTAACAAATACTTTGGACATACTACGTGCAAAGAACTGTTCTAGGCATGGGGAGAAGAGTAGACAGACCAGGTCCCTGCTCTGGTAGAATTTATGTTTTAGTGGGAAGGGGGAGACAGTTAATAAACACAAATATTATATATTTCAGTTAGTGAAGAGTGCTGCAGGGTAATGAGACGGAAAGTGACCAAGAGTAGGGAAGCAACTTTACTCCTGGTGTTGAGAGGCCCCTTTGAAGGAATAACGTTTGAACTGTGAGAAGGAGACAGCCTTGGGAAGATTTTCGGTGAAACATCAAATGCAAAGACTGTATTTAAAATTTTCTCATATGGTTACGAAGGTGGTAAATTTTATGTTATGTGTTTTTTTTTGTTTTTTGTTTTTTTTTTGCGGTACGCGGGCCTCTCACTGTTGTGGCCTCTCCCGTTGCGGAGCACAGGCTCCGGACGCGCAGGCTCAGTGGCCATGGCTCACGGGCCCAGCCGCTCCGCGGCATGTGGGATCTTCCTGGACCGGGCACGAACCCGTGTCCCCTGCATCGGCAGGCTGACTCTCAACCACTGCGCCACCAGGGAAGCCTTGTTATGTGGTTTTTTTTTATCACAACCAAAAAAAAAAACCTTTTAAAATGTTACTGTAAGTATAAGGACAGTTGACTCAAAATATTACCCGTGGAATCGCTTTTCTCTCAGATAACTTCCTTTTGCAGCTTTATATTATTACTCTGCTTTCTGAACTTCCTGCCTAGGATCTCATCTATCCTCATAGCCTCTGAAAGGTGGAAAGAATCCAGGTGATTTCTCCCTAGGTAACAAAGGTGAAACAGAAACATACAATCACTTATGTTCTTGTGAAGTGAATTGAGAAAAGTTGAGAGGAGTCTTGGCTTCCAATCTACTCTCCCCTAAAACAATTCCTACTTAAAAGAATACAATGATAGAAACAGACCTCAATATATATGTAATGCAACAGAGGTGGCATTACAAATCAGAGAAGAAGGGATTCCACACATTGTGTTAGACCAATTGACTATTACTCTATACATGCAAAATAATTACTATAATAGACAATGTTTATAGGTCTCACTATGTTCCAGGCACCATTCTAAGTGTATTACAGGCATTAATTCATTTTTTCCCCGAATGTATATCTCCAATCCATATCTCTCCCCTGAACTGCAGACATATCTCCAGCTGCCTACTTAACAGATCCACCTGGATGTCTGACTGGTATTTCAAACTTACCATGTCCAAAACAAATTCTTCCTTTCTCGCCCACATATGCCCCTTCCCTAATCTTCCCTATCTTAGTAAAAGTTACCTTCATAGTTCCAGCTGTATTTTTTTTATCGTGATATAATTCACATACCATGAAATTCATCTTTTTTTTTTTTTTTGGCTGCACCGCACGGCTTGTGGGATCTCAGTTCCCTGACCAGGGATTGAACCCGGGCCATGGCAGTGAAAGCGCTGAGTTCTAACCACTAGACCACTAGGGAACTCCCAAAATTCATCTTTTTAAAGTGTACGTGTAAATCAACTATACTTCAATAATAAATAAAATAAAGTGTACAATTCAGTGATTTTTAGTATATTCACAAAGTTATGCAACTATCACCAATATCTAATTCCAGAACGTCTTCATCACCCCCCAAAGAAGCCCCATATTCACTAGCAGTCACTCCCAATCTACCCCCACCAAACCCTGGCAACCACAAGTCTACTTTCTGATTTTGTGGATTTGCCTATTACAGATATTTTATATAAATGGAATAATATATGTGGCCTTTTGTGGCTTCTTTCACTTACCATAATGTTCAAGGTTCATTCAGGTTGTAACATGTGTCAATCAGTACTTTATTCCTTTCATGGCTGAATAATATTCTATTGAATGAATATACCAATTTTTGTTTATCCATTCATCAGTTGATGGACATTTGGGTTATTCCCACTTTTGAGCTATTATGAATAATGTGACTCTGAACATCCATTTACAAGTTTGTTTTTGTTTTGTTTATTTTTTAAATTAATTTTTATTGGAGTATGGTTGCTTTATAATGTTATGTTAGCCTCTACTGCATAACAAAAAAATGAGCCATACGCATACAGATATCCCCTCCCATTTAGGTTACCACAGCGCATTAGGTACAGTTCCCTGTGCTATACAGTATGTTCCCATGGGTTGTCTATTTTATACATAGTATCAATAATGTATATGTATCAATCCCAGTCTCTCAATTCCTCCCATCCCACCCCTTTCCCTCTTGGTATCCATACATTTGTTCTCTATGTCTGTGTCTCTATTTCTTTTTTTATATATAAATTTATTTTATTTTATTTATTTTTGGCTGCATTGGGTCTTCGTTGCTGTGTGTGGGCTTTCTCCAGTTGCGGCAAGTGGGGGCCACTCTTCGTTGCTGTGCATGGGCTTCTCATTGCGGCGGCTTCTCTTGTTGAGGAGCACGGGCTCTAGGTGCGTGGGCTTCAGTAGTTGTGGCACGCGGGCTCAGTAGTTGTTGGCTCGTGGGTTCTAGAGCACAGGCTCAGCAGTTGTGGTACACGGGCTCAGTTGCTCTGCGGCATGTGGGATCCTCCCGGACCAGGGATCAAACCCGTGTTCCCTGCATTGGCAGGCGGATTCTTAACCACTGCACCACCAGGGAAGCCCTGTGTCTCTATTTCTGCTTTGCTATATATCTATACCATTTTTCTAGATTCCACATATATGCATTATTATACGATATTTGCTTTTCGCTTTCTGACTTACTTCACTCTGTATGACACTCTCTAGGTCCATCCACGTCTCTACAAATGACCCAATTTCATTCCTTTTTATGGCTGAGTAATATTCCATTGTATATATGTACCACATCTTTATCCATTCCTCTGTTGGTGGACATTTAGGTTGCTTCCATGTCCTGGCTAATGTAAATAGTGCTGCTATGAACATTGGGGTGCATGTGTTTTTTTCAATTATGGTTTTCTCTGGGTATATGCCCAGCAGTGGGATTTCTGGGTCATATGGTAGTTCCATTTTTAGTTTTTTAAGGAACCTCCATACTGTTTTCCATAGTGGCTGAATCAATTTACATTCTCACCTACAAGTTTTTACATAGACATTGTTTTCAATTCTCATGATATATACTGAGGAATGGACTTGCTGAGTCATATGTTAGATCTACGTTTAACTTTTTGAGAAACTGCCAAACTGTTTTCTGAAGCAGTTGCATTATTTTACTCTTACCAGCAATATATGAAGGTCCCAATTTCTCCACATCCTCACACCAACACTTTTATCGCCCATCCTTCTGATTCTAGCCATCCTAGTGGATGTGAAATGGTATCTCATTGTAGTTTTTTTTTAAATTAATTAATTTTTTTTGCTGTGTTGGGTCTTCATTTCTGTGCGAAGGCTTTCTCTAGTTGTGGCAAGTGGGGGCCACTCTTCATCGCGCTGTGTGGGCCTCTCACTATCGCGGCCCCTCTTGTTGTGGAGCACAGGCTCCAGACGCGCAGGCTCAGTAGTTGTGGCTCACGGGACTAGTTGCTCTGCGGCATGTGGGATCTTCCCAGACCAGGGCTCGAACCCATGTCCCCTGCATTAGCAGGCAGATTCTCAACCACTGTGCCACCAGGGAAGCCCCTCATTGTAGTTTTGAGTTACATTTCCCTGATGCCTAGTAATGTTGAACATCGCTTCAGTGGCCATTTATATGTCTTCTTTGGAGAAATGTTTATTCAAATCCTTTACATATTTTGTAATTGGGTTATTTGTTTATAACTATCTAGTTTGCATGAATACCAACTTAATTTCAATAGCATACAAAAGCTTTGCTCTTACATAGCTTTATTTCCTTTCTCCTTTGCGCTGTTGTAATAATTTCTATATTTTCATTGATATTCTCTATTTGTGCTGTTATTGTCATACAAATTACATCTATCCACATTGTGTGGAGGTAGGAGATAGACAGGGCCCAGGCTGAACAGCTGCAACTGGTTTCCCTAGGCTGAGCAGCTGTAGCTGGTCTCCTGCTGATGCTTCAAGATGGGATACAAGTGGGAGCATTGGGCCCTGATTGGGTGCATTCTTGTAGATTTCCTGGCCCAACACATGCTCAGAGAAGGCCCTCAGCCTAGGGGAAGGACAAAAGGAGGGGGAAGATACCAGATGGAATCCATCTTGGCTGAGAGATGGGCACGCACACCAGGACCAAATATGCAGATGATTGGCCAGAGAAAACCCAGAAAACTGCCCCCATATAAGCAATCTAAGCTGCCCCTATGGTGCATAATTCACTCCAAGTCCACCCATGTGTTCTTCCACATGTACTATGCTTCTAATAAACACTTTTATCTTTTTCACAATCTTGATCTCTTTGCTGAATTCTTTCTTAAAAGAAGGCAAGAACTGAGGTCCTTCTGCCAGCTTTTCACCGCTGGAGTCAGTATGACCATCAGAATAGATTTATGATGATTGTTTTACACAATTATCTTTCAAATACTATAGGAGAGAAAGAGTTACAAACAAAAATTACATTTATACCATCTTTTACATTATAGTTACCTATGTAGTTACCTTTATTGGTACTCTTTATTTCTTCATGTGGATTAGAGTTACTGTCTAGTGACTTTTCACTTCAGTCTAAAGGACTTCCTTAGTATTTCTTGTAGGACAGGCATGCTAGTGATGAATTCTCATTTTTGTTTATTTGGGTATGTCAATTTCTCATTCAATTTTTTTGAAGGATAGCTTTGCCGGCTATAAAATTTTTGTTTGACAGTCTTTTTCTTCTAGTATTTTGAACATGTCCCACTACTACCTCTGGCTTCCGTGGTTTCTGATGAGAAATTGTATTGAGGATCCCTTGTGTGTGGTAAGTCACTCCTCTCTTGCTGCTTTCAAGATTCACCCCTTTTTATTTTTTAATATTTATTTATTTACTTACTTACTTTGGCCACACCAAAGGTCTTAGTTGAGGCACACGGGATCTTTAGTGGTGGCATGCAGCATCTTTTACTTGCGGCATGCAGGCTCATAGTTGTGGCATGCGAGCTTTTTTGTTGCGGCATTCAGACTTCTTAGTTGTGGCATGCGGGCTTCTTAGTTTCAGCATGCGAACTCTTAGTTGTGGTATGCATGCGGGATCTAGTTCCCTGACCAGGGATTGAACCTGAGCTGCCTGCATTGGGAGCGTGGAGTCTTACCCACTGGACCACCAGGGAAGTCCCTTAAGATTCACTCTGAATCGGCCTTCCAATACAGAGGATGCGTGTTCAACCCCTGGTTAGGGAACTAAGACCCAACATGCTGTGGGGCAACTAAGCCCACGTGTTCTAGAGCCTGAGCACCACAACTAGAGAGCCCTCATGCCACAACTACTGAGCCCACACACCGCAATGAAAAGATCCCACATGCCGCAACTAAGACCTGATGCAGCCAAATAAATAAATATATTTTTAAAAGATTCACTCTTAATTTTTGTCTTTTGACAATGTGGTTATGATGTAAGTATGGATCTCTTTGAACTTCTCCTTCTTGGAGTCTGTTGAATTCTTCGATTTGTAGATTAAGATTTTTCATCAAATTTGGGAAGTTTTTGGTCATCATTTCTTCAAATATTTTTTCTGTAACTTTCCTCTTCTCTCCTCCTGTGGTACACTTGTTAGCATATCACGGGTCATTTTTCTTCATTCTCTTTTCTTATTCCTCAGACTGAATCATTTCAATTGACCTGCCTTCAAATTCACTGTTTCTCTCTTCTGTTTGCTCAAATCTGCTGTTGAGCCCTTCCAGTGAATTTTTCATTTTCGTTGTTGCATTTTTAAATACCAGAATTTCTATTTGGCTCTTTAAAAAATAATTTCTATGTTTTCATTGATATTCTCTATTTGGTCAGACATTCTCTTTCATTTAGTTCTATACACATGGTTTCTTTTAGTTTTTTGAATATATTTTATTTATCTATTTTTAATTGAGGTAACATTGGTTTATAACATTATATAAGTTTCATGTGTACATTATATTTTGACTTCTTTATACACTACAGCGTGCTCACCACCAAAAGTTTAGTTTCCAACTGTCACCATAGAGTTGACCCCCTTTACCCATTTTGCCCTCCCTCCCCCCCACCCCCACCTCTATTAACCACTACTCTGTTCCCTGTATCTATATGTTTGTTTTGTTCATTTATTTTTTTGTTTTGTTTTTTATATTCCACATATGAGTGAAATCATATGGTATTTGTCTTTCACCATCTGTCTTATTTTACTTAGCATAATACCCTCAAGGTTCATTCATTTGTTAGATTTCATCTTTTTTAAGGCTGAGTAGTGTTCTGCTGTGTGTGTGTGTGTGTGTGTGTGTGTGTGTGTATCACATGTTCTTTATTTGTTTTTTGAATATATTTAAAACGGCTGATTGAAAGCCTTTGTCTAATAAGTCCATTATCTGATCTTTCTCAAAGACAGTTTCTATTGACTACTTTTTTTATTTGTATGATCTGTATTTTCTTTTCTTTTTTTTTTTTTTTTTTGCGGTACGCAGGCCTCTCACTGATGTGGCCTCTCCCATTGCAGACAGAGCACAGGCTCCAGACGCACAGGCTCAGCAGCCATGGCTCACGGGCCCAGCCGCTCCGCGGCATGTGGGATCTTCCTGGACTGGGGCACGAACCCGTGTGCCCTGCATCAGCAGGCGGACTCTCAAGCACTGCGCCACCAGGGAAGCCCTGTATTTTCTTGTTTCTTTGAATATCTCATAATTTTATGTTGAAAACTGGACATTTATAATAGTATAATGTGGCAACAATAAAAATCAGATTCTTCCCCTCACCCGAGGTCTCTTTTGATGCTGTTTCATGTTGTTGGTGGTGTTTATTTGGTGGCTTTTCTGAAATAATTCTACACATTCTGTATTCTTTGTCATGTATCCTCTGAGATCTCTGCAGAGTTAGCCTAGCAGTCAGGTAATTAGTTGACAGAGATTTTCTTAAATGCCTGGAACCAACATGTCTTTGCCAAGGGACTCCGAATTCATATTGGGGTATGTCTTCAACACTCAGCCAGGCAGTTCGCAACTCTGCCTTAGGCTTCACTTCCTGCTTACGCAGAGCCTCAAGTTTAGTCAATGGTGAGAGTTTAAGTGCTTCTAAGTTCTTCCCTGACCATGCACCCAGCCTTATGAATGTGCATGGCCTTCTAGACTCCCAGGAACATGTCAGAACATTCCAAAGCCCCAGTGGACATTGTAATCCCCAGATTTTCCTTTTATATTTTTTGGTCAGCCAATTTTTTTTAAATTTTTTACCCCAATTGCTATCTACAACCACAGCAGCTGCAATGTTGAAAAATTGCCTCTCATTATTTTAAACAAATGCCTCCAGGGAAAAGGCTGTTTGCATGAGGCAAGCTCTGAGTCAGATCAAATAAAGATAGCCTGGAGAGGATCTTCTAGGGAACCACCAGATAGGTCAAATAATGACAATTCTCTGAAGATGAGGCTTTAAAGGAGCTCCAACTGCATTCTGCCCCCTCCATGGGCCTAAAGGGCTGCTGGTTTTCACCATGATTGCAGGATTTTGGTTTTCAAGGTTACCATGGAGCTGGAGAGAGGGGAAGATGGGAATAGTACAAATTAAAATGCCACATAATTCACTATTCTTACTGAGATTCAGCCATTTTTCTTGCATAAACACTCCCTTTGTTGTTGCAAACCTTTGGTTAATTTCCAAAGTTTTACAAAAGCTGATCCTGCCAATTGTGCCAGTGTTCCCATTGCTTTTATGGAAGAGTAGATTTTTGGAGGTTCTTAATCCATCATTTTTGCTGATGTCATTTCTTCCAGTTGTTTTTCAGCCAAATCCTTTAGAGTCATCCTTGATGACTTTCTCAAACATCCTATACCAGCAAATCCTGTAGAGGCAGAAAATCCTCTACTTTCAAAATATATCCAGGATCCCACCACTCATCACCACCTTCTTCTGTCTTCTCACTCATTGTTTTCCAACAACACCACCTCCTCACTTTTCCTTAGACTGCCAAGCATGAGCCTGCATTTTTCTACCAGGTATGCACATTCCCTTACTTCCTTCAAATCATTGCTCAAATGACATCTCCTCAGAAATGCTCCCTGACCACTCTACACCTCATACCCCATCACTCTATCCTCCTCATCTTGCTTCATTTTTTCTTAGCATTTACCTGACATATTATATGATGTTTAATAATATTTATTGTTTGCTCCCATTAGGAAGTAAGCTCATAAAGTTAGAGGCTTCGTTACTGAGTTTACTGTTGTATCTTTAGTGCCTAGAACAGTACCTGGCTCACGTTGGCAATCAATAAATTCTGGTTGAAAGTATGTCATTATCTTTCATTTGCTCCTCCAGATCCACTCTCCCCCTTCTTCCCAGTATCTAGTATGGACATCAGTGGACTCCTGTGCCCTCTGGCTTCAGCCCATGCAGAACCCCAGTACGAGTTTGGAGAAGGAAGGACAGCGAAGTCAGAGTATTTATTCCACAGGCTCTTCCCTGTGAAATTGCCTCAGATTTACCCTATCCCTAGATCTAAGATCACTATGTTTCCAATAACCACCACCTACCGTATTCCTCCCTTTTGGCCTCAGTGTTATAACAGCTTCTTTGCTGTTACTACCCTCAGGATATTGTAATACCCCTTAAGGTTCCCCTTTACCTATCCATATCTCTGTAAATAAACCCATCTCATATCATCCTAATTTAAGATGTTTCTTTGGGTCCCTGCCTCATACAGATGAATAATCCTAAGAACAACTCTATGAAGTAGATATTATTACCATCCCCATTTTATGGATGAGAACTCTGAGGCCCAGAAAGATTAAGAAACTTGCCCAAGGTTACATAGCTAGTAGGTAACAGAGCCAGAATTGACTTTAGAAAAAAATGTGGAAGAATATTTTTATGACAACATGATAGGGAAGGAATCCTAAACAAAACAAAAAAGCATACCCATAAAAGAGAAGACTAAAAAACTTAAATTCTCTATATCAAAAGATACCATAAACAAAGTGAAGAGATAAATCACGGACTAGAAGATATTTGCACTCCACACAAAGGATTAGCATATAGAACATATAAAGAACTCCTAGAAATTAATTTTTAAAAAACCATAAACAGGGGCTTCCCTGGTGGCGCAGTGGTTAAGAATCCACCTACCAACACAGGGGACACGGGTTCAAGCCCTGGTCCGCGAAGATCCCACATGCCAGGGAGCAACTAAGCCCGTGCGCCACAACTACTAAGCCTGCACTCTAGAGCCCCCGAGTCACAACTACTGAAGCCCACCCGCCCAGAGCCCGTGCTCCGCAACGAGAGAAGCCACTGCAATGAGAAGCTCGCGCACCACGACAAAGAGTAGCCCCCGCTCTCAGCAACTAGAGAAAACCCGTGTGCAGCAGCGAAGACCCAATAAATGAATAAATAAATTTATTTAAAAAAAGCATAAACAACACAGTAGAAAAATAGGCTGGGCAAAGGATAAGAAGGTGGTCACTCCAATTGTAGCTGCAGTAGGAGATGTAGTTTCATTGCCTGAGCAAATTAATATGTGCCCTGGTACCTACTATGCAGCTACGGATCTGGCAAATACCTTTTTCTCTATCTCTGTCAACAGGGCCTGCCAGAAGCTCTTTGCTTTAAGCTGGCAAGGCCAGCGATACACCTTCACTATGCTACCTCAGGGGTATATCAACTCTCCAGCCCTATGTAATAATTTAGTTTGCAGGGATCTTTTTTTAAAAAAAATTATTTATTTTAGGCTGCATTGGGTCTTCGTTTTTGCGCGCAGGCTTTCTCTAGTTGCGGGAGCAGGGGCTACTCTTTGTTGAAGTGCGCAGGCTTTTCATTGCAGTGGCTTGTCTTGTTGCGGAGCACGGGCTCTAGGCATGCAGGCTTCAGTAGTTGTGGCTCACGGGCTCTAGAGATAGCCAAGGTGAAGGATAAATTGTTGCATCTGGCCCCTCCTACAACAAACAAATAGGCACAGTGCCTAGTGGGCCTCTTTGAATTTTGGAGGCAACATATTCCTCCTTTGGGTGTGTTCCATTGGCCCATTTACTAAATGACTCAGAAAGCTGCTAGTTTGGAGCGGGGGCAAGAGAAGGCTCTGCAACAGGTCTTGTGCAAGCTGCTCTCCTACTTGGCCACATGATCCAGCAGATCCAATGGTGCTTGAAAGTGTCAGTGGCAGATATGCTCTTTGGAGCTTTTGGCAGGCTTCTGTTGGTAAACTGTGGCATAGGACCTTAGACTTTTGGAGGAAAGCCCTGCAGATTACTACTCTCCTTTTGAGAAACAGCTCTTGGTCTGCAACTGGGCCTTACTAGAGACTGAATCCTTAACAGTGAGCAACGAAGTTACCATGCAACCTCAGCTGCCCATCATCATGAACTGGGTGTTATCTGGCCCACTAAGTCATAAAGTTGTTTGTGCACAGCAGTAGTCTATCATCAAACAGAAATAGTATATATGAGATCGGGCTTGAGCAGGCCCTGAAGGCACAGTAAGTTATGTGAAGACGTGGCCCAAATGCCCATGATCCCCACTCCTGCTACACTGCCATTTCTCTCCCAGCCTGAACCTATGGCTTCATGCAGAGTACCCTGTGATCACGTGACAAAGGAAGAGCCTTAGGCCTCGTTTACAGATAGTTCTGCGTGATGTGCAGGTACCACGCTGCAGTAGACAGTTGCAGCACTACAGCCCCTTTCTGGGACATTCCTGAAGGACACTGGTGAAGGGAAATCCTCCCAGTGGGCAGAACTCCAAGCAGTGTACCTGGTTGTTCACTTTGCTTGGAAGGAGAAATGGCCAGGCATGTGATTATATACTAATTTATGGGCTGTGGTTAATGGTTTCGCTGGATGGTCAGGGACTCAGAAGGAATATGAGTGGAAAATTGGGGACAAGGAAATTTGGGGAAGAAGTATATATACAGGGAATTCCTTGGTGGTCCAGTGGTTAGGACTCAGCGCTTTCACTGCCGTGGGCCCAAGTTCGATCCTTGGTTGGGAACTAAAGATCCTGAAAGCTGCGTGGCTTAAAAAATTTAAAAAGAAAAACAAAAAAAGAAGTATGTATACAGGCTTCTCTGAATGGGCAGAAAAAGTGAAAATATTTGTGTACCTTGTGAAGGCTCACCAAAGGATGACCTCAGCAGAGCAGGATTTTAATAATTCTGTGGCTACCAGACAGCCTCTTTCCTCAGCTGCTCCTGTAATCACTCAATGGGCTTGTGAACAAAGTGGCCATGGTGGCAGGGATGGAGGTTATGCATGGGTTCAGCAACACGGACTTCCATTCACCAAAGCCAACCTGACTACAGCCACTGCAGAGAGCCCATTGTGGCACCATTCCTGAGGGTGATCAGCCAGATACCTGGTGGCTGGTTGATTACACTGGACCACTTTCATCATGGAAGGGGAAGCATTTTGTTCTTACTGGAATAGACACTTACTCTGGTTATGAACTTTCCTTCCCTGCCTACAATGCTTCTACCCAAACTATCATTCATGGACTTACAGAATGCCTAATCCACTGTCATGGGATTCCACACATTATTGCTTCTGATCAAGGAACTCATTTCACAGCAAAAGAAGTGCAGCAGTGGGCTCATGCTCATGGAATTCACTGGTCTTACCATGTTCCCTACCATCTGGAAGCAGCTGGTTTGATAGAACACTTGAACGACTTTTGGAGACCCACTTATAGTCTACTAGGTGGCAATATCTGATTATTTTTGCTAATGTATAAGTACAATTGATTTTTGCATGTTGATCTTGAATCCTATAACCTTGCTAAACTCTTAAGTCTAGTGGCTTTTTGGTAGATTCCATAGGATTTTCTATATAAGTAACATGTTACCTACGCAAAAGGACAGTTTACTTCTTCCTTTCTAAAATATATGCTTTTCTTTCTTTATGCACTGACTAGAATCTTGAATACAATGTTGAATATAAGTGGTGAGAGCAGACATCTCTATAATTCTCAGTGCATTTCTATGTTTCAAATGATTCACACTTAAAAATTTGTAATTCATATCAAAATTAAAGGAGAAATGCAAGAATAGTACAAATAGGGACTTCCCTGGCAGTCCAGTGGTTAAGACTCTGCACTTCCTCTGCAGAGGGTGCTGATTCAATCCCTGGTTGGGGAACGAAGATCCCGCATGCTGTGCAGTGCGGCCAAAAATTAAAAAAAAAAAAAAAAAAAAGAAGAGTACAAATAACTTTCCCCCCCCGAACAATTTACAAAAGGAAAACCATTTACCATCAGCTCTGAATACTTCAGGGTATGATTCCTACCAAGTAGAGCATTCTCCTACACAACCACAAGAGAGCCATCAGAATCAGGAAATTGATATTTGATACACTACTACCATATAACCCACATACCCTGTTCAAGTTTTGCCAATTGTCCAAAACATATCCCTCAGTGCAAAAGGATCCAGCTGAGGGTCACATGTTGCATTTAGTTGTCATATTGCTTTATTCTCACTCAGTATGGAACTTGTCTTTGTCTTGGTGTTTTTTTGATTTTCATGACCTTGACATTTTTGAAGATTACAGGCCAGTTTTTTGTAGAATGTTCCTCAATCAGGTATGTCTGATATTTCCTCATAATTCGATTCAGATTATGCATTTTTGTCAGGAATTACTATGGAAGTGATGCTGTTCTAATTGCACTCTATCAGCCTGTATATTATTTTGATTTGTCCCATTAATGGTAATGCTAGTAACGTTCATCCCTTGATTATGGTGATGTCTTCCAGGTTTCTCCACTGTAAGATTATTCTTTTTCCTTTTGTAATTAATGAGTATTTTGTGGGAAAGTACTTTGAAAGTATGGAAATATCCTACTCCTCATCAAATTTTCACCCATTTGGTTTAGTATTCGTTGATGTTTTGTGGCTTAATTATTACCGATGGCTTCTAAATGGCATTTTCTAATCCCATCATTCCTTCTACATTAATTAGTTGTCTTTTACTGAGAAAACCTTTTTCTTCTTCCCACTTATTTATTTACTTAAAAAAATTTTTAATTTTATTTATTTATTTTTGGCTGCGTTGGGTCTTCGTTGCTGTGCGCAGGCTTTCTCTAGTTGTGGCGAGCAGGGGCTACTCTTCGTTGCGGTGCGTGGGCTTCTCGTTGTGGTGCGTGGGCTTCTCGTTGTGGTGGCTTCTCTTGTTGCAGAGCACAGGCTCTAGGCACACGGGCTTCAGTAGTTGTGGCTCATGGGCTCAGTAGCTGTGGCTTGCGGGCTCTAGAGCGCAGGCCCAGTAGTTGTGACGCACGGGCTTAGTTGCTCCGCAGCATGTGGGATCTTCCTGGACCAGGGCTCGAACCCATGTCCCCTGCATTGGCAGGCAGATTCTTAACCACTGCGCCACCAGGGAAGCCCCCCACTTATTTATTAATTATTACAATCATAATGACTCATAGATTCCTGTTTTATTCAGTGGATTATAATCTTTTATTGTTATTATTTAGTTTGATGTTCAAATTGTCACAGATTTGGCCAGTGGGAGCCCCTTCAAGCTCTTTGTTTTTTTTTTAATTGGAGTATAGTTGGTTTAAAGCTGTCTCATATCCTTTTTTTTTTCTTCTTTTCTTTTTTTTTTTCATATCCTTTTGAAATGATGTCTCCATCAGTTTTTGGAAGTATAATAGACTTACAATATTATATTAGAGGTGTACAACACAGTGATTTGATATTTTTATATATTACAAAATGATCACCATGATAAGTCTAGTTACCTCTGTCACCATACAGAGTTATTACAGTATTATTGACTGTATTCCCTATGCTGTATACTACATCTGTGACTTATTTTATAAGTGACATGTCCCCATCATTATTTGAGCATTCCACACTTTGTCCTGGCACAACCATATATTTCAGGTTCATCTTGTACTTTCCCCTCCCCAGCCCCTGAATCAGCCCTTTTCCCATGAATCAATGGTTCTTTTCATTGGAGAACTGCTATTTAGAAACCATAGATCAATGCTATGGGGTGTCACTATTCCCAGGTCCTCTCAGTGAACCGAAGTAGGGGGAAAATGTGTTTATGTGTATATATATCTATATCTATATATTATAGATATATACATTTTACCCTGATACCTCTAATTCTAACCTAATGTTACAGGGTTCATTCTGATTTTCTTGTTTTCCACATTTGAGACCCTTATCTGGCAGAAGAAACCTGGCTCCCTTTATCTTCAATATATTTATTTATTTGACCAATCCCACTTGTATATAGCCAGTCTTCTGTTGCTGTTGCTTCTCATCACTCCTCCTACCACGGATGCTTGCTTGAGCTCCAACACCCCATGCCAGGCTCCCAAAATGGATTCCACACATGGAATCAGAACCCTCTTTACCCTCCTCAGGCTCTAACATACCACAATGGTATGGGCCACTGCTGCTGCTCATCTAACTGGACTCCTACATTCCCCACATAATGCCTTTTAGACTGAATTATTCAGGAAGGAAGGAAGGAGAAAGGAAGGAAAGTAAGAAGATAGGCAGGCTTATAATTACTTTTTAATTAAGGAGAAAAAAAAGCCTCAAATCATTTTGATTCCTAATTGTCATTCACAGGAGCATTGTTGGCTACTCCTTTACTTGTGGCCGAAAGAAAATCAGGTTTCATTATTAAACTGCGTATGGTTCATCTGTGTGCATGATATATATATATATTTTTTTGCGGTACGCGGGCCTCTCACTGTTGTGGCCTCTCCCGTTGCGGAGCACAGGCTCCGGACGTGCAGGATCAGTGGCCATGGCCCAGGGGTCCAGCCACTCCGCGGCACGTGCGATCTTCCCGGACCGGGGCACGAACCCTTGTCCCCTGCATCGGCAGGCAGACTCTCAACCACTGTGCCACCAGGGAAGCCTATACTGAGTCAGTTTTAAGATTTAAGAGTTATCTTAGATGGGATATGCCAGATCTGGACTATAATGGATGATAAATATTTCACACTGATTCAGGAAGGCAGCAGTGCAAAAGAGCATGGGCTCTGAAGCCAGACATCCTGGGTTCCAATCTGCCCTATCATATTTACCAATAGCGGGACCTTGCAAAAACTGCTCAGCCTCTTTAGGCCTCAATATCTTCATCTCTAAAATGGAGATTCTACTTCATAGGGTTGTTTAAGCAGATTAAGCAATACCCTTAAAACAGTGTCTGGCACTAGAGGTGGATTTGCCTTGAAACTAAAGACATTTAAGTTTTAGGGAATCTCACTTGCACAGGCTACCTCCAAGGCCCTGTACTTAATTTTATATTTGTAATTTTTTTCTTTTTCTTAAAAAGAATCCCCAAATTGTATAAACTTCAGGCCTTACCCAACTGGGTCTCCTCCTGTCTGGCACATAGTAAGTACTTGGTAAATGTAAGTTTTTATCAGTTACATCTAATATTAAGAGTGGTTCTTTATGGTGTTTTTGTTTTCAGTTTTGTGTGTATTTTTATTTTTGTTTTTGCTTTTAAGTTGCTCCACCTTGTAGAAAAACAAACTAGAAATAAGCCATAATGTAGGATATTTCTTCACTCATTCTCCACTAAAAAATATTTATTGAGTGGCTACTATGTCAAAGGTGTTCACAGTACTGTGGCCAAGACCAACATATATATAAATAATTACAATATGAATAATAAGTGCTATAATAAGTATATATACAGACACAAAGAGGAAGGCCCTGGGTATTTACCCAAGAGAAATAAAAACATATGCCCACACAAAGACTTCTACACGAATGCTTGTGGCAGCTTTATTGTAATAGCTCAAAACTGGAAATTACCTAAATGTCTATCAACTGGTGAATGGACATATAAATTACGGTATACATCTACGTAATGAAATACTACTCAGCAGTAAAAAGGAATAGTACATGCAACAAGATGGGTGAACCTCAAAAGCATTATGTGAAGTGAAAGCAGACAGACACAAAACCTTACATATTGCATGATACCATTTAGTGGCATTCTGGAAAAGACAAAACTACAGGGACAAGAATCAAATCAGTGGTTGCTAGGGGCCGTGGTGATGGTGGAGGAGGGGACTGACTACAAAGGGGCAAAAGAAAACTTGTTTGGGGTCATAGAAATGTGCTATATCTCAACTGCAATGATTATATTACTATATACATTGCCAAAATTCAACGTATTGTACATTTAAAAATGGTGAACTTTATGTGAATTATTCCTCAATAAGCCTGAATTAAAAAAATCACCACTGGTAACAAGTGTGGTTTTAAAATGTGTCCACAAATTCTACACTTGATCTTAGCCTAAAGGATGAGAAGTGATTATCTGCAAATCCTTTGACACTCCTCACTTCAAAAGGTGGAGCCTAATTCCACTCCCCTTTAGTGTAGGCTGGACTGACTTAGTGACACACTGCTAATAAACAGAGTATGGCAGAAGTGATGGTGTGTGACTTCTGAGAATAGGCCATAAAAGGCATTGCAGCTTTCTCCTTGTTCTCTCTCGGATCACTCACTTTAGGGGAAGTCAGGTACCACATTGTAAGGACCTTCACTAGCCTTATGGAAAGGCCCACTTGATAAGACCTCTTGCCAACAACCGTTTGGGTGAGACATCTTGGAATTGGATCCCCTGAGCCCCAATCCGTGTGTCAACAGGGGCTGCAGCCCCAGCCACCATCTTGTCTGCAACCTCATGAGAAATCCTGAGCCAAAACCAACTAGGTAAGCCAGTCCTGAATTCCTGACTCACAGAAACTGTCAGATAATAAATATTTGTTGTTTTAAGCCAGTAAGTCTGGGGTAATTTGTTATACAATTATAGATAGCTAACATATTATAATAGAGATGAGAGGAGTAATCTGAGGTGAAGTTGGAGAGGTAGGTAGAGACCAGATCTTGTAAAGACCTAACAGGCATTGTGAGGACTTCAGGTTTGATTTGGTAAGCCATTGGTGGTTTCATTCAGAAGAAAAACAAGCACAATTTCATTTTCAGTAATCATTTCACTATGGAGTGGTCAAGAATGGATGCAGGAAGACCAGTTAGGAGGTCATTTTGGCAGTACAGGTAAGAGATGATGGTGGCTGAGACTAGGGTGGTGACAGTGGAGATGGACGTATAGAGTGAAGGAAGTAGAGGAAACAAGGATGAGCCTACAGTTTTGTTGTTTGAATAGTTGAAATGAGGGTAACTGTAAAAGGGACATATTGGGAGAAGTGATGGATGAAATCAAGGCTTGAAGGAGTGTATAAGCATAATGTGTTTGAGAAACTGCAAACAGGTCAGTATGGTTGGAGTTTATGGTGATTGGATAGGAAGAGAGAGTGGTGAGAAAGTAGGCTAAAAAGACAGGCATGAAAGAAAGACCCTGTTTATCACCATAAAATGTCTGACTTTATCCAGTTAGTCTGGGAGCCACTAAAAGATTTTTTAAGTAAGAGAATGATTGATCAAATTCACATTTTAGAAAGATAACCAGCAGCAGCAATACAGACTTTGGATTGAAGATGAGAGATGCTGGAAACCAGAAGACATTCTGAGTAACTTTCTGATTTTTAGGAGGCAGCATAACACAGTAGAAAGAACATACAGGCCTTTGGAGTCGGATGGACCCGAGTTCAAATTGGCATAGCAAGTTACCATCTACTATGGGTTGTGTTGTGTCCCCCTCCAACTTCAGATGTTGAAGTCCTAACCCCCCAGTACCTCAGAGGTGACCTTATTTGGAAATATTGCAGATATAATTAGTTAAGATGTAATTAGTTAAGGTAAGGTCATACTGGAGTATGGTAGGTTAATCCAATATGCCTGGTATCCTTATAAAAAGGGGAAATTTGGTCATAGACATGCACACAGGGACAATGCCATCTGAATATGAAGGCACAGATCTACAAGTCAAGGAATGCCAAAAATTACCAGCAAGCCACTAGAAGCTAGGGGAAAGGCATGGAACAGATTCTGCCTCATAGCCCTCAGAAGGAACAAACTCTGCTGACACCTTGATCTTGGACTTTTAGCCTTCAGAACTGTGAGATAATAAATTCCTGTTAAGCCACTCAATTGGTGGTACTTTGTTATGGCAGCCCTAGTAAAGGAATACACAATCTGTGTGACTTGGACACATTGCTTTACCTTGCTAATCCCTAGTATCCTAATCTGTAAAATGGGGATAATTGTGTCTACCTAATAAGGTGGTCACGAGGATGAAATGAAATGGCATTTGCAAAACACCTGGCACTTCATAAATATTATTTTACATTTGTGAGACACTAATGCTACAAGGAAAATGGGACATTTTTGAACATTTTTGGAAAGACTGACTACAACTTTAAGGGTCATGTGCAATACAACTTAAAGGAATAGGATGGACAAAATGATCTTGGAACCCTTATTTCCTGTTGGATTCCTTAGAGAGGAGCCCTGGGATTGTCTTGCATTCTGTGAAAATGCAGCTTCTTTTGGGATAGAACACTAGTACAAGAACCAAAAGCACTCTCCAAGGCAGGAAGGTTGAGGCTAACGAACATCCTGTGGTGTGGTAAAGTTGGGAAGGGAAGGAGGTGAACAAAGCTAGAGAAGAATGGGCCAGATGCCTTAGGCCTCCAGGTTTCCCAGCACACTTCCTTAGGTAAAAGATTTAGGCTGGGGGTTGTCCTCTCCTCAGCTCCATGTGGGAAGGCAGAGGCCTCTCACCGGTCTCTGGAACCTAGTCTTTTCAAGCAGGGAGTCCATTGCCAAAGCAAACAATCCCAGCTCTACGATTGTGCTCTGGCTGGGGTAGGGGAGAACAAAGCTCCCTTTCTTTGCTTCCCCAACTCTATGGCTCCAGCCAAAGGCACTGTTTACACAATCTTCCCTGGTGAAGAATTTGTTCCTTTTCTCTCTAGGTTACAGCTGGAAAAGATTGACTCCCTCCTTGCCTGTTCCTTTTTCCCAGACCCCTGGACAAGAAAAGTGTCCAATACCTGAAGCCTCCCACCCTCAGAAAAGAGGTCAGCACACTTAGGAGTAACTCCAGGCCCTTTTGTGATGTGACAGAGACCCTCAGTTTTAGTGGCAGAAAGCCTGTCTGGCTGGTAAAGGGAGGCTGGCTGGAGCTATCAGGAGCCTCGCTTGTCTCCATTCCAACTCTGTTTATTCCTCCCTCTCTCACTCCCCAGGGATTCCAAGGCTTTCCCAGGTCCATATCAAGGAGTGAATCAAATAATCAAAATCCAGGGCAGATTTGGGTTTCTTATTTAAAAGGATGAAAACAATGTTTTCTAGTGGGAGATGTTTTCTGTAGTCTTCAGTTCACTAACTCCAGCAGCACATATGTTTCCCTCCAGCCCCAAAAACAAAAGCAAGAAGGAGAAAAGGAAGCCCCAGAGTGGTGGAGTCTAATTTTAGCACTGGCAGAGAGTCCCAGTGTTAAGTTACTCCTGGTAAATTGTAACTAAGAAAAAGAAGAGATAGAGACAATTTACAAGGTCTAGGCCCCCAGCAAGAAGTTTTAAAATCGACTTTCATTTATTTCTATGACATCTCCAGGAGGCACATCTCAAGGAAATGTGCCTCCCATTTCACACAAGGGAAG
Source organism: Monodon monoceros (assembly GCF_005190385.1). Lineage (NCBI taxonomy): Eukaryota > Metazoa > Chordata > Mammalia > Artiodactyla > Monodontidae > Monodon > Monodon monoceros. The sequence continues at coordinate 40,916,343 of NW_021703783.1, forward strand.
GAAATTGAAGCACAAGAATTTACCAAAAGTGACTTGAACCCAGGATTCTGGCACTTTCAATTTGGTCAACTCTATAAGCCAAGTTGCTTTCTGAAAATTTTATGGGTCTTTGCACTGTACAAATTTTCCCTGAGCTAAATCCCCACTGGCTATCCTCCTGCTGTTAAGGGAGTTATGGGCTAGGTGTTTATTACCCTTTGCAGCTATGTTTTGGAAACTTAAAGTCCTTGCTCCAGCTGTTGGGAGATGTGGATGGAAAGGCCTTAGGGGTGCAAAGGGGATGCAAGTCTGTTAGGCTCAGGTATCACCCCTACACCTATACAAACACCATCACCCCCCCACCTCACGCCACCACCAACCACCCTCCCCAGTAAGACCTGCAGAGTTGGTTTCTGAAAAAGCAGCTCCACAGTTCCTGGAAGGCTCTAATCCACAATAGTTAAAAATATCCATCTTGGGGCCAGAGCTGAGCCAACTAAGCTGACCCTACCCAGAAACCCAGGAAATTACCCAGCAGTGGGTAAAATGAATACAAGGGTAGGCAAATGCTACCTATCCACAATATAACAACAGGAATGATAATTATAAGAAAAACAGATCCATCTCCTTCACTGAGAGATCTAAAAAACTGTCCAGATTTGTCTTTCCCTCTCCTTCAATGATATCCTGGCCCCCACACCTTGTGGTGTGGCATAATGCAAGGAGCTCTGGTCACGGGTTTCTATTCTGTTCTATCTAGAACTAAGTCATGATTCTTGAACAGGAGTCTTAGTTTTCTCATTTGTTAAAACGAGAAAAAAATATCTACTCCACACAAATGAAATAGCTATAGTAAAAATAGCTATAGGCATACAGTTTTTGTTTAAAGGCCTTTCCTGGACTTCCCTGGCGGTCCAGTGGTTAAGACTCCCCGCTTCCACTGCAGGGGGCACGGGTTCAATCCCTGGTCGGGGAACTAAGATCCTGCGTGCCACAAAGACTTGCCAGAAAATTAAATAAATAAATAAAATAAAGGTCTTTCCTTATTTAGCCTTCCTGAGCTAGGTTAGAGTCAACACAGTTAGGAGGCAGAGCGTCAGGTAAGTCAACTTTACAGTTTCCTTTCAGTGCAAGATTCAGATGAAACTTCACTCCTTTTGCAGACTGGAAGATTGCACCTGTGTTAGCTTTCTATTGCTACATAACAAACTACACAAACCTAGTGGTTTAAAACAAATTCCATTTATTATCTTACTGTTCTGTAGATCATAAAATCCACGCAGGCTTGATTCCATTTTCTGTTTAGGGTCTCCCAAATCCAAAGTCAAGGAAGGTGTTGACTGGTCTGGGCTCTTATCTAGAGGTTCTAAGGAAGAACCCACTTCCAAGCTTATTCAGGCTGTTGGCAGAATTCAGTTCCTTCCAGTTGTTGGACTGAGGTCGCATTTCCTTGCTGGCTGTTGGTTAGGGGGTCAATTTCAGCTCTTAGAGGCCACTTTCCAATCATTGCATACGGTCCCCTCCAACTTCAAAGCCAGTAATAGTGCAACGAATCTTTTCTTCAAATGTCTCTGATTTTTCCTTCTGCCACCAGTCTGAGAAAGCTCTTTGCTTTTAAGGGCCCATGTGATTAGATCAGGCCCATGCAGATAATCTCCCTATCGTAGTCAACTGTGCCATATATAACATAACCACAGGTGCAATAGCTCATCAAATTCACAGGTTAGGGATTAGAGCATAACATTTTTTAGGGGATCATTTAAGAAATTCTGCCTGCCACAGCACTTATTCAAAAGATGAAAGGAAATGATCTCTTTTGGGGTGGGGTGGGGAGCAAAGAAGGAAGTGGGAATAGACTATCACTAACTAACCGTTTATACCAATAAGAGAAACCAAGCGTTTGAGATCAGAGAGTCCTGACCCCATCCCCGGTATTCTATCCATTATATCTTCTGCCACATTTTGACTGGCTACTTTGGTCACAATGTCCTAACATAGTGCCTTGAGGTAAATGCTCAATCATAAAGACATGTTAAGGAATGCTTGGGGACTAAAAAAAAAATCTTCCCATGTTTTAGTTTTTTCTCATTAAACAGTGTGAACACAAAGCTGTCCAAAGCTGTCCGAGAGTGTGTCCTAAGAATACATGTTGGAAAATGCATATTTTCAGATATGGCTCAACCAAGTCAAAATTTCATCGCTCAAAACTTGTAGGACCAAAAAAATAAAAATAAAAAAACAAACAAAAAAAACTTGTAGGACCAGGATAATATTCCCTGTACTCCTTTTCCATTTTCTATTTCAGAATTCAACATGAATATTCCTTCACCTGATTTCTCTTCAATGGAGGTAAGACACAGAGCAGCCTCAGGTTCCTGGGCACCAACTTGAGCTAAAGCACCAGGGCTGTTCCTGAGCAGCTTTTTCATCCTGATGACCTAAGAAGGCCTCAAACTAATAAATCCATCCTGAAAGGGAGGCTGGAACAGGGTTCCTCATTACTGCTGTTTAGCATGTAGATGATTTTCAAAGGACGTGATTTTCCTCTAATTAGGATGACTAATTGAAGAAACTGAGAAGAGGGAACCAACTATATGGGAAGAGAACCTAAAAAAGAGTGGATATATATACATTAGTATAACTGATTCACTTTGCTGTACGCCTGCGACTAACACAATGTAAAATCAACTAGACTCCAATAAAAATTAGGAAAAAAAAAAAAAAAAGAAGAGGGAACTCTCTGCCTTCAGCATCCCTGGGTCTTTTCCTCCAGATGCTTTATGGCCAGACTTGCCAACCATAAAAGAGGGAGAAACTGTGTATAAAATACCTGTAATAGGCTCTGAGCTTCATGGAGAATGGAAAGCAAATTATAATCAATATACATTGAACTTTCATGGCACCATCCTTTCCAAATACCCAAGGTACTGCATGCACATAATTCCTGGGATGAGTATTATCCCTATTTAATAGATGGGGAGAAACTGAGGTCCTAGAGTTATTGGTTAGTGATCTGACCACCATCACAATGGCCAGGAGTAGGAGAGATTAAACTAACACCTCCTAATTTCAAATCATGTGATCTTTTTGAAACTACAAGGACAAATAGAAAGCTTTCATTCCATGTTATCAAAATTGGAAAAGACCTTCAGAAAATTTGCTCTTGGACCCTCTCTACTAAAACATAGCACTCCTCTACCCCAAGTTGCTGGCAACTTGAGTTGCCAGTAAATATCTCTTGGGACCTGAAACTAAGAGGATCCAGGTTGCCTTGACTCCTGAAGAAATTTGCTTCCAAGCTTCTTGCAGCACCATCTATCTCATCATTCGCCTTAGAGAGAACAAGAACACGTGGGAGACCAGGTGTGCTCTCTCCAAGCACCTGAGTTGTTAAGGAGTCAGCTAGATTCAATCCCAAAGAAAGGGCCAAGGAGAAAAAGAAAACACAGATGACTCTGATCTGATGACTTGGTAAGGGGATTGGCAAGAGAGGCTCCTACCAGAGGTTCAAACTTAAAGGAACAAAACAGAGGGCTATTTCTCATCCCCACATATGTAGGTATCTTCCACCTACTCGTGTCTGGAGGAGCTGTTCTTGTGAGGTCCACCTAGAGCCCCAAAGTCCAGCATATAGTTATTTGGGAATAGTATAGCAATCTAGAAGTAAACTGTGGATAAGACCCCATTCAACCCTTGATCACAACAGCAAAAGGGCAAGGGTGAATGACTTGGGGTGACCTGCTTCCTGAGCACCAGTTTACTCTGAGGTGCAGTCTCTGCCCTGGGCTTTAATTTTAGTCACTGACTGAACCAAAAGAAAATCTGTTGTGGTCATCTACATTATCATGAAAGGACTTTAATTTATACCCGACTTCAAGCATATGTAAGATAAGGCTTATTTAAAGTTTAGCCTTTAGAAAATAATAATCCTTTAGTTTATACTAACCCCACTGTCCAAAGTCCCTCTTGAGGCATTTTTAAGGGAAAAGGTTTATCTTTGTTTATTCTCCTCTTTCTTGCTTGCTTGGGAAAACAATGGTCATCAGCAACACTGGAAGAGTCCCACAAGACCAACAGTGTGGTAGTCTTACACCCTGGGCTACGAGACATGACCTTTGCTCTAGCTCCAGCTCTGCTAGTAAATGTTCCCAGGAGAATCCTTCGATCTCTCAGAGTCTGTTCCCTTGCTTGTGAAGTGAGGTGGTTGGTTCAGATGATTAAAAATTTAACCAAGATACTGCTGTGTCATGCTACATACTTCTAGGGATACAAGATGAATATGACATAGTCCCTGCCTCAAGAAGCTAACAATCTAACTTGGAAGATAAGGCACACATATGTGCACACATGTATACATAAACCCACAATTTATTGTACACAGTAAGCATTATAAAGGATGTAACATGCTCTACAGCCCTTTATATGGGTTAATGCTCACCTGACTGAAAGTGGATGGAAACCAGATGAAAGCTTCATGGAAGAAGAGGTAGCATTTAAGCTGTCTTTCAGGATAACAGGGAGTTTGAAAAAGAGGAAAGTGACCAAAGATTCAGGGAAAGAAAGCAGAGATGGACAAAGGGAAAGGCCTGTAGATATGTAAGGACAGTAAAGCAGGGAAAGTATTTGGAAAATGACAAATAGTCCACTTTGGGTAGAGTGTTTGGGAATAATAAAAAACAAAGCTGAGAAAGTCAAGTCAGACTGTTTTCGAATTGGTAAATGGCAAAACCAGTCCTATGCTTAAGGATTAACCTGACAGTGGTCGGCAGAAGTAAATGCTAGAGGGTAGAGATGGGAGGCAGAAGACCAATTAAGAGGTTATTGCAATAGACCAGGTGGGTGGCAATGAGGACCTCAGCCAGGAAAGTGGCAGTGGAAACAGAGAGCCCATTAGTCAAAATTTTAAACCAGTACTATAAGTTGCTATTGACCCAGTTCTCCAAGGTAACATGCCATCCCAGGTGAAAACTATTAAAAAGGAGCACTAGTTTGAATAAAGCTTTCCCAACTTAAGAGAATGAAGAATAAGTGAGCCCAGGCCCATGTTGAGCTTAGCACCATCACTAACCTCCAGGCCTTATACTTTCACCAAGGCATTCAGCCAATTGTGGAAAAGAAATATACACAGGAGACTCAAGAAACATCTTTTTAATACAGTATCTATTTGTCTTCCTTCTGTCAAACCCTGAGCTGGCCCCTTTCCCCAGGCTGCCTGGGGAGGTACAGGAAAAGGAACATACAGGGCAGACAAGACACGGGAGAAAGAACTATGGGAGGTGGAAACGGCTCCTTCACATGGCGAAGAGGATGAGAAAGGCCACCATCAGGCAAAAGAGTCCCATGGCTTCCGAGAGGGCAAAGCCCAGAATGGCGTAGGAGAATAGCTGTTGCTTCAGAGAAGGGTTCCTGGGAGAAGGGGAGGAGAAAAGACTGAATCTCTAGTCCGCACAAAGAAAAGGACAATCATTAAAGGTGGACTCAGGGAGAATCCATCTCAAGCTATCATCTCACTTAATGAGATGACAACATCATGCCCCAATTCTTGCTCTGATACACCAAGGGCTCTACAGAGATGAATAAAGGGAGTGGACAATCCAAAATTCTGTAACACAGCCCAGGTACAAACACTACTGCCTCTACTGGATCACCCACATCTTCCTCATAACTTAAGACTCCTGGGTCTGGACACAACTATCCAGGGCTCAACCAGAATGGAAGAGGTATCTGGAGTGGCAGGGCCTATCAGACCAGTGTTTCCAAACTGTAAGCAGCAGAACCCCAAAATACAAAATGCATAAATCTAAAGTGTAATTGTAAAAAAAGTGGGGGATTTGAAAGTCTTGTTTGATTGGTTTCCCCTTCATTCTCTAAGACAGTCTCTGGGGTATAGCCTCAGAACCCTAGGGCTTTATGTAAAACAATTAGAAAAACACTGTTCTTGTGGACAATGGAGCCAGAGGGACAAATAACTTCTCTCATTTCAAAATAGTCAAAAGATTTTGGGATACAAATGGTCCGTGAGGTTTAGATGATATGATTAAAAAATGGCATAAAGGATTCCCAACTTTGGAAGTCAGTATATAATTTCTATTTCCCTTACTCTGTCACCTCTGGAAGCCTTGATGGATAAGCTAAAGCAACGCCAGCTTTTAACAGAATTGTGGACACAGAAGTTTCTTATTTCATACAAATCCTTAAGAATAACCTTATTTCCCCAAGAACATTAAAAGAACTTGCAGGTCTCTAGAGGATTAATTTAGTTCTAACAGTGAATTGCCCAGAGTTGGTGGGGACCAAATAGTCCCAAGTGTCAGGGAGCCATGGGGCTGGATGCAGAGGCAGTTTTCCCAGGAGTGATGGGGGAATTCCCAGGGATGGGGACAAATGGCAGTGAAGCCACTATGCTGACTGAAGCTCTAGACTGGGGGGAGGGTGGGGGAACGGGATGGGGACGATACTTTTTCTGTAAAGGGCCAGACAGCAAATATTTTAGGCTTTGTGGGTCACATGTGGTCTCTGTTACCTTTTTATTTTCATGACCCTTTAAAAATGTAAAACCCTTCTTAGCTCAGCTATACAAAACCAGGCTGTGGCCCAGATATGGACATCCTGCCTTAGTTTGCTGACTCCTACTCTAAACCAAAGCTGTCCAATAGAACTTTCCAAAATGGCAGCCACTAGTCACGTGTGGCCACTGAGCTACATTAAAAGTTACAAAATTTAAGTCTGTGTACTTTCAGTTAATTAAAATTTACATTCAAACAGCAATAGGTGGCTAGTGGCTACCGTATAGGACAGTGCAGCTCTAGAACCCCGTCGCTGCCCAGACCTTTGGAAACATATCAGAGAGCAAATGGTGGGCCCATCTTACCTGGCATAACCAATGATGAGGCTCCCAAACACAGTCCCAATTCCAGCCCCAGAGCCAGCCACCCCTACTGTGGCAGCCCCAGCTCCAATGAACTTGGCGGCTGTGTCAATGTCCCTTGAAATGGCACTGGTTTGGAAACTGCGGCTAGGAATAAGTGAGGTGGTCAAGGGACGTGGGGCTGCCAAGCTGCTGTGGCTCTGTGAAGAAGTAGGTAGAAAATTTTTAGGAAACCCTTTTTTCGCTTTGGAAACTTGTGTACCATTTAAGTCCTTTATGCTATCAAATCCCACTGCTTCTCCCCCATACAGAAAGTCTTTTAACTCCCTGGAAAACTCCCTAAAATGCTGCCAAGCAGAACTTTTAAATACAAGAGGTGGATGTCAAATACCTTCAAGATTCAGGTATGATCTAGAAATGTAAGACTGAAGCCCTAGCCTGTTCTTGATGCCTTGAGAAGATCATCTTCCTGGGACTAAACACTCCCAACTCAAGTCAGTACAGTAAGTCAAGTAATGGCAGTTATCAACAGCAGCACACACGGACATGCGCTGCCAGTGGCAGAAGCTGGAACATTAGGGTACCATATATGGAGTCCTCAGCACTCCCCCGGTAACCCTCCCCACCCAACCCCCCCCCTCCCCCTCCCCCACAGGCCCAATTCCACTTATTACGAACCTCATCTGTCAGTGTCTCTGGTCGCTTCAGCACCACTGCAGACAGTGATCGGTTCAATAGTGGAGAGGTTCTCCTGATCTAGTGGGAATAACACAAGGCTAAGAAAGTCAAGGAAGGCTGTGGAGAGGAGTTTTAGAACCACCCCCAATTTTTACTCAGATGCCCCATTCATTTGCTAGAACTCAGAATCTCAAAAGAGAATCTGGAATTATTCTTTTACTTTTAAGCAAATTCTAGATTCAAGAACGGCACCATTTCTCTTGCTTCCTAGGCTTCTCCACTGATTTAAGGGAAGAAAGTCTACTTCCTTTTGGAAGGAATCACCTACCCTTGCTATTCCCTTTTACAGGCCTTGAGAACGGGAAGAAATTTAAGCCTCAGAAGCATTTACTTCGCTCAGCAAGAAATCTATACATATACTGGTAATGGCCAGCCCATTAGAAGGAAGCCAATGACTGGAACATCTTTCCCTGAACACACCCTTCTGGAAAATAGGCACAAAAATCCATGCTGAAAATTTACCCCATCCTGGTAGCCTTCTCTGACTAACTCCAAGCCAGTGTCTCCAAAGCAGACAACATGGTGGTTAACAGCCAGGGCTTTAGTCAAATATAACTAGATTCAAATCTTATCTCTGTATCAGCTCTGTGATCTTAGGACAAGTCACTTAAATCTTTCTAAGTCTGCTTTCTCATCTATCAAATGGGAATAACATAGCTCAGGCTTGATTTGAGGAATAAATAAGATTATGTATACAAACTGGTAAACTCAGTGCCAGGCACAGTAAGTGTTCAATAAATAATACCTACTAACAGCATCACGCCTTTTCACTTACGAGTGAATGAACCAATTGCCTCCATTATCTAATAATTTGTAATTTCTTCCATGCTGTTGCTTCTGAGTCATATATTTTCCCAATGTGTATTTTAGCTTCCCACCCAAATTTAAGCTTCCAGAAGGAACTCCCAGCTACGGCTCTCTGACACTCAGGACAAGATCCTGTAAACAGTGCATATTCAGTCCAACTTAGGCAATTTAACTCATGTTTACCATTTCTGGTGGGGTTCCAGTTTACAAGAACACAGAGTTTCAGTCTAGAAATAACCTGATCTTAGCCTAGGTTCTCATTTATACTCTTCTTCTAATATAGTTGGATGAGAGGAATTAACTGGCCTTCATGGGACACGAGGCGGGGAATGCCTGGGAAGCATTCATTCTCTCCTGTCAGGCTAGCACAGCAAAGGGCCCAGCTGTGAAGAACAAGGTCGGAGAAGGAAAAGACAAGATGCCTCTCCTTAAAAACTTTCCTGGAAAAGGCAGGTACTCACCAAGGAGGAGGTGGAGATGAACTTGGCGCAAGCGTACATTTTCAGGTGCTGAAGGGCCGTGGCAGGAGAGCTGCAATTACAGAAGCAGCATTGTCAATATTGTCCTTGCTTGCCAAAGGACATCTTTATTAGCAGAAAAGGTGCTCTGGAAAATTTAAATGGCCCAGAGAGCAGTGACTGACCTCAAGTCTCAGCAGAGATGGAATTAGAACCCTGAAGTCAGGATTTCCTCCACACAGCTTCTAAGATTTCCTTATAATCAAGTGACTTCTCCTGGTCTGAACAAGAAGCCCCTTGGTCCCAGCTTTAAGACCTGTTATCCCAGACTTCCCTGGTGGCACAGTGGTTAAGAATTCTCCTGCCAATGCAGGGGACACAGGTTCAAGCCCTGGTCCGGGAAGATCCCACATGCCGCTGAGCAACTAAGCCCGTGCGCTAAGCAACTAAGCCCTACTGCGCCTGTGCTCTAGAGCCCGCGAGCCACAACTACTGAGCCCATGTGCCACGACTACTGAAGCCCGTGCACCTAGAGCCCGTGCTCCGCAACAGAAAAGCCACTGCAATGAGAAGCCCGCGCACCACAACAAAGTGTAGCACCCGCTCGCCACAACTAGACAAAGCCTGCACGCCCCGCGAGGACCCAATGCAGCCAAAAATAAATTAATTAATTGAGAGAGAGAGAGAGAGAAAAAAGACCTGTTATCCCTTTCCATAGCCTCATGCTGGGGTTGTCAGATGAATTTCCCCAGTATCTTTTGCCTAAGTTTCCCTCAGTCTCTTACTCAAAAGAAACTCTTCTCAAGGCTTCATTGGGCCTCAAAATGTTGCCCTTTAAAGACTCTTGGGGGAATTCCCTGGCGGTCCAGTAGTCAGGACTCTGAGCTTCCACCACAGGGGGCACGGGTTCAATTGCTGGTCAGGGAACTAAGATCCCGAATGCCATGAGCTGCGGCCAAAAAAAAAAAAAGAAAACTTAAAAAATGCATACTCTTGGGTCCCACCTTAGACTTTACACTTTCCAGGTCAAGATCTCTGGGAATAAGGCCCAAGTACCCTCTATTTCAATGAAGCTTCTCAAATGATTCTTAGGTACATAGCATGTTCTTAAAAACAGTCTTGAAACTATGGTAGTGGTACAGCCAGGACTTGAACTCTTCTCACTTTTTTTCTCTTCTCACTCTTAATGCTTTCTAATATGCTACAGGTTGAAACACTCAGTGATTACTTAGGCCTGTTAAATGACACCTCCTTGAATGAGCTGGACTAATACTTTCCCAGATTACACTTCTGAATGCAGAATCTTAGTTACTTTTAGATTAAAGGATGTCTTCAACTCTTGTCCTGTCTAGAACTCTGATTTCTGCCCATACCCTAACTCTAACCCAATTGTGCTGTCAGACTATTCAGGTTTTCTTGGGTCAAAAATCCAAAATTTCTTTAAAGCTTTAAAAAAGGGAAGACTGTTTTTTCCCCAAGGCAACAAAAGCTCAATATCATCGTTTGTAAAATGTAGTTCTTAGGCGGATTAAATGAAGTAACATATGGAAAGTGCCTGATGTGGCACTGAAGGGAGCCTGCATGAAGTGGCGACCCCTCCGCTGGCCACCTAACCTTGGCCAAGTCTGCACTTGTTCAGTATCACCTTGGGCAACAGCACTACCCAGATTCATGGGTTTCTTCCTCAGTGTAGATGGGCCAAGGAGTTACAGGGCTGCTACTTAACCATTCCCTTTCTTAACCTTCTTTCCCTCTCGTGGGCAGAGTCCGGGGACTCTCGGTAAACCCCTGACAAGAAAGCTGGCCGGTTGGTACTACCCCATGCTGGCCCCACCCCTTTTTAGGCCTCTTGCCTCTAACGGAAAACCTCAGTGTCAGCCCACGACTTGCGCTTTTCCCAACTTCACCGCAGTGGAAGGAAAAGAACGGCGCTGAGAGACAATCAGTGGTTCCAAAGAAACCGGCCTCTTTTCTCCTATCGCTCTCCCAGGCCACAGTCTGAATGGAGGGAGTGTTCTGGCTGTTCTGTTCATTTCTACCACTTTCAAGGTTTACTTTTTAAATCGAGAGGTGCTGACTAGAGGGGGTGGTGTCTTGAGACGATCCACAATCTCCATTGTTCGGCACCTGAAGTCCTGGGGCCAAAAATCTAGAGGTTTCAGAATAAGAAAGGCACGAATCAGGATGTGAAGAGAAAGCAGAGATAGGAGGGGAGAGTTTGGGGGTTGGGACAGCTCTGAAAGGACAAGAGAATGAGAAAAGAGCGTTTGTAAAGGATGAGTCGGGACAGGTGAAATGAGCACCCCGGCATTTGACTTTCGCCAGCTCCAAGGCACGCTCCCCCAACCCACGAGACATCCAAGATGGCGCCAGGCCCGCGCGGTTGGAGGTCACAGGCACGCGGAAGGGGCAGCCCTAAAGCACGGGGATACGGAGGGTAAGGGAGGGCGTGAGGACCCGGGTGGGAGCATGCAAGGTAAGGCTCTCAGAGCATTGGCGCGAGGTGGGGCGCCTCGGGCGCGCGCGTGCGCGGCGCGAGGTGGGAGCGAGGGCCCAAGGCCTTACCTGCTCCCAGGGCCGAGAAGACAAGAGAGAGGCGGGGAGAGGGCGGGAATAGCGAAAGGAAGGCTGTGCTCATGCGCGGCCCGGACCAACGAGTCGCTCTGCCAAGGATAGAGTGATTGCAAAGTTGAGGGTCGGCCCAGGCGCCACAGCGCCGCCTGCCAGCTCTGTGGCGACATTCGGCCAGTCATTCCACCTGGCGTTTGAGAGGAGAAACTGCAGGCGGAGCCGACCGTGTGCAGAAATGAGGGCACTCCGCAGTGTAAGCCGATCCGTAACGTGGCCTGCGGTTTGCTCTGCACGGTATTTGGGATCTTGGATTTGCTTCCCTTTTTCAAGCATGCGCAGTCACATTAAAAAACAAAACAAAACACAAATAAACAAAACTACCCAGAATTTCGGTGTTAAATAGCATGCAATCATGCAATCAAGATTGGGGTTCAGTGTCCAAAATGTATCAGGAGGAAAATGAAGTCACGGGATTCCTTCTGTTGCCGCGGACCCTGGCTTTATGGATGGGAAACCCGTTCAACGGGCGAATAGTCAGCAAAATGCCCCAGCTGCCTCTTGTGGCTTCGCCTTTATTTCCCTCTCCTTCTTTCTTATTCTAGTGATCAGCTAGGAGAAAACCAGCATCAGCGAACGAGAAGATACGGGCTAAAGATGATTAGGACTCAAGTGCCCTGACCCTAAGCCTTCTTTCCTGAGTCATGAGACAGTCAAGGAATAATGGGCATCAGTGACCTGAGGTGAGGTTGCGAGATCACGTCAAGCATGCCTGTGCCTCCGCCCAGGTTTTATTTACACGAGTTAAGAGAAGCAGCCCCCACAGGAGGTGCTCTTATGGAGGCCCCTCGGCTTCTCCCTCGTGTCCTTTTGCTCGTCCTTTCCCCAATGGGAGGAAGTAGGGGGCTTCCTGGCCCTCACCTCTTATTCTTGGCTGCTTTATCTCCCACATAGGGTCTGACCGGACCCTTTGGAGAGAGGTCGGTACCCACGTCCCCTCATGTCCAAACCTCGGCCGTCCAGGCATCGTATTTGAACGCAGCACAAGAAAGACGGGGAAAGCTCACCAAACCCCCATAAAAAATAAAAAATAAAAAGAAGGCTGTGGCTGTAAATAAAGCCAAATCCGCCACCCTCTGAGGGGCCGTTTGTCCTCCCCTCCTTGGCCCCGTCCTTCCCGCCGCCCCCTCCCGGCTCCCGGGCCCCGCGGCGCCCCGGCCCCGAGCTCCTCCATTTAATCGGATTTGGGAGAAGGGGAGGATAAATCACGGCAGCAGCTTTACGGTCCCGGAGGAGAGGCGAGCTGCAGCCAGGCACACCCCGGCCGGCGATAAAAACCGCCGCTGAAAGCCCACGGAGCAATTTCCCGGGACCCCGAGCGACGCCATTACAGGAATGTAATTTTGCCCGGATGAGGCCCCGAGTTTAATTATCCTCGCGGAGGAATTTCAATGCGGCCAATCCATCTTGCAGGCGGGCGGCAGAGGGATTTATATGGGCCTGTTATTTCACACCGATCCTCCATCTGCATTTTTATGGCCCTGAACTCCTGAAAGGGAGGGGGAAGGAGTGGGGAGAAATCGGAGAAGCAGGCGAGGAGAGACGGGTGGGAGACTTCCCGCCTTTCCTAAATCCACGATCCCAGGCCGATGAGGATTCTCACTGGTTCCCCTGAAATGCCCAGATCTCCCTCCAGTTCCAGTTGTTGACTTGGGGTGGGGTTGGGGGTAGGTGAGGAATGGAGCTGGGATCCTTGGGAATCAATCAACAGGTATTTACCAAGTACCAAGCGGTGCCAGGCACAGGGTAAGATGCTCAGACGAGAACGGAAAGACAGACTAGCAAGAATATCTCAAGTCCCCAGACACCCCCACCCCGCCCACACTGCATTCCTTTTAGCTCTCGGCTTCATATCCTCCGAGGCAAAAAGTCCACAGTTCTGAAGAGGCACCACCACCAACCGGTTGTTGCAGCTGTTCATTGCGACAATTTAGACCACGCTCAGATATCGCTAACAATCCAAAGGAGAATTGGAGAAGGGGCCCGTGGCACAGTCGGCAATGCTTATTTCTCCCTTACCTCCCTGCAGTGGTGGGCTCTGGATTCACATACCTGGTTTCCCAAATCGCTGTGTGACCTTGGGCAAGCTGTTTAATCCCTCTATATCGATCTTCTTTTATGTAAGTTGGGAATAATAATAGTGCCTACTCTGCAGCAAATATTGGGATAATATACGTGAAGCTTTTAGCAAGGGGCTTGGAACTCAGTAAGAGCTCAATAAATGCTAGTAATAGTAATAATAATAATAGTTTTTTGGTTGGTAGTAGTAGTAGTGTTATAGTTGGGAGCATTGCAGCTCAATTCTGCTCTGCTCCCTAGAGACTTTATTGCAAGCTTCTTGCAATGATAGCTCCTGAAAGAGACTCAACTATCACTTACTGAACTTTTTTACCTACGTAAATCACACAAAAGAAGTTATTTGACAGGTTAGTGGGTGGAGATCTGTGGGGAGGGCTGAGAATCCTGGGGACTGTTGCTACCAGGTTCGAAAATAGAAATTAAATCGGTAGGCATGAGACTACAGAAAGTGGTTGGAGGTATGTGTGGAGGGGTGAATTTGAAGACAACAAAATATGATCCAAGAGAGCATTAGCTAAGGGTCTAGGGATCTTCTTAACTAAGGGCTTGGGAAAGGGTCCTTCCTTCACTTCACTGAGGGAAAACTGGGGTCCAGGAGGGAAAGGGTGTGGAGCCAGAACTATCCTTTCCAATCAATCCCTTTCTTTTCCTACCTGATCATGTAACAAGGTTGGCCTGATTGGCCAGTTTTCCTAATGACTGTTAGTGGCAGATTCTGACTGGGTAGCCGCCTCCCTGCACGGTGATGAAGAAATGAGATTGATCTTTTCTTTCTTAGGATTGGTTAACAACCCTCGGGGTGGGGGTGGGCAGAGACTCATTTTAATTGACTGGATAGGCTAGGAGGGAGGTCCAGCACCTCTCATGTAGAAATTCTGAGAGTTCTTTTCCACAAAGGTCACCAAGAAAGAGTCTTGATTGGCTTATGCATGTTTGTCTTTGGACTAGAAACACAATAGCTTAGAGAAGAAAAATCAAGAGAATCATGCAGGCAGGCTACAGCTCAATTTGAAACCCAAACAGAGAGAGGGATTCACAGAGAAACAGAAGAGTGATAAAAAGAGGGAGACTAGGACACAGAGAAACGAAAGAAAAAATATCGCCAGAGAGAAGAGGAAGGATTTGAATAATTTGTTTTTCATTCCTGATGGTTTAAGAGGAGACTACTTTGTGACGTATTTTGTCAAATGCACATGTTGCCAGATGCACAGAAAAAACAGCTGTCTTGGAGGCAGGAGACTAGGAATCTGGTCCCAGCCCTGCTACTAACTAGCTGAGTAACTATGCAAGTTACTTCATCTCTCAAAGTTTCAGTGTCCTCATTTGGAAAAATGAAGGGGAGAAGTAGGTGATCCCTAAGATTCCATCCAATATTAACATTCTACCATTCTCTTTCTGACAAACAGTTTTGTACAAGTTGAAGCGGTAACTTTGCACTGCCAATAAGGACTATTCTTGGGTCCTGTGCTCCTCTATTTATTTGTACTTGTTAATTTCAAGCTTCTGGGGCTGGTGGGCACTGACTGAAGGATTTTTCTACTTTCTCTTGCTAAATCAGTTCCCCAGGACAGCATGACAGTGAGCCATCAGTAAGCCTCCCTACTCCTGGAGAAAGAAAACAGTAGATGGAGGAAGAAAAAGGGTCATTAGTATCCAGGATTGCAAGAGAGGAATCAGTGGGAGGGTTGGTGACAGAAGGATGGCCAAACAAGTTTTTGCTGGGAAGAACCTAGACAAAACAGAAAATAAAAGTCATTGTGATATGTTGTGAAGACCTAAGGACAGCAAGTTAGAGATCTGAATCTAGATTTGGGACTGTTCTTTGTTTTGAAAAATTTTATTTATTTACTTATTATTTTTGGCTGTGTTGGGTCACTGTTGCTGCGCGCGTGCTTCTCTAGTTGTGGTGAACAGGGGCTACTCTTCGTTGTAGTGTGTGGGCTTCTCATTGCAGTGGCTTCTCTTGTTGCAGAGCATGGGCTCTAGGCGCACGGGCTTCAGTAGTTGTGGCTCGCGGCTCAGCAGTTGTGGCTCACCGGCTCTAGAGCGCAGGCTCAGTAGTTGTGGTGCGCGGGCTTAGTTGCTCCGTGGCATGTGGGATCTTCCCAGATCAGGGCTCGAACCCGTGTCCCCTACATTGGCAGGCGGATTCTTAACCATTGCGCCACCAGGGAAGTCCCTAGATTTGGGATTATTCTTAATTAATTATGTGACTGAAAAAATTCCCTTCACCTCTCCGGACTTCAGTTTTCTCAACTGCAACTTGTAGGAAAACACTAGATGATTACTGAATTCTCTTTCACCTTTAAATATAAATGACATAGATCTATTCTTCCTGGTTTGCCCTGTCTCCTGTGACTTCAAGTAATCAACCAATATTAACTGAGCATCTACTGTACTATGTGCGAGGTATTGTACTACGTATTGTGAAAGGGAATAAAAAAGGAGAAAGGACAATCCCTTGTCTTTATAAATTTATAATCAGTAGGAAAGACATATATATATATATAAAACTATAATATGCAGCAAGATTTAATAGGTTATATGGGTTATAGGGGTTGAGGAAGCAGTATGACTTCCAGCTAGAATGATCCAGGGGCACCATGATTAAAAAGTAGGTTTTTTTCTTCTGTTAAAAAAATTGCATTCTTTTATGAATCACATAAAGGAATGCAATTAATGCATATCATTTATTCAACAGATATTTTTGGAGATCCTACTACGTGCCAGGCGCTGTTCTGGGTGCTGGAAACGCAGATGTGAATAAAATAAGACAAAATCCTTGCCTCCTGAGAGCTGACATTTTATATAAATTATGAAGCGTAATAATAAAATGGGCATCCATTAAACAGCCCCCAGTTTAAGAAAAGAAAAAAATTACTAATACCGCTGGGGGGGGGCTTCCCTGGTTGTCCAGTCGTTAAGAATCCGCCTTCCAATGCAGGGGATGAGGGTTCGACCCCTGGTCGGGGAACTAAGATCCCACATGATGCAGGGCAACTAAGTCTGCGCACTCAAGAGCGCAGGCCACAACTAGAGAGAAGCCTGCAAGCCACAGCGACGAACCGCGTGCGGCAACTAAGACCCGACGCAATCAAAAAAATACCACCGAGGGGCCCTGCATGCATCTCTCCTATAGTAATCCTTGAATTTTATGTTTATCATTTCAAGATTTTTCCTCAGATTTTTACCATATTGCTTATTTTGGTCTTTTTTTTTCTACCATTCTAAAAGTGATATAATATTGTTTGTATACTTCTTTACTTGCTCATTTCACTCAACATTATGTTTCTAAGATTCATTCAAGTTTAGGTAGGTAGCTATAGTTTATTCATTTTCATTGATGTATATTAGCCCACCAATTTGTTGATTAATTCCCCTGTTAATGAGTATTTAGGATTGTTTCCCGCTTTTTACCATTACAAACAATGTTGCTCAGAGCATTTCTCCTGGTATACATAGGCAAGAGTTTCTTCAGGGTACATATATATGAATTGCTGGGTTGTAGCACATGAATTTTTCAACTTTTCTGGATAATGGCAAATTGTTTTCCAATATAAGAGTTTATAAGAGTTCGGGTTGCTACCCTATCCTTACCAGCTTTGGTATTTGGTCGATCTGTTGGATGTAAAATGGTGGTTTGAATTTATATTTAATTATATTTGCCTGATTATTCACAAGGCTGAGCATCTTTTCATATATTTATTGAACACTCATGCTTCTTTTTCTGTGAAGTGCCTATTCATGCATGTCTTTTGCCCCATTTTCCTATTGGGTTATTTGTCATGTCCCTATGGATTTTAAGGAATTAACAAATATATATAGCCTAGTCTTGATTCTTTGTCAGTGGCAGCTATCTCCTTCCAGTTTTTAGAGGGGTTGGGATTTTAGTAGAGGCTTAAAGGATGGATAATTTCAGTTCCAGCTCAGACTCTTCAATTAGTTGGATTAATTAATTCTTAATTAATTCATCAAATATTTATTGAATGTCTAGCCAGACATCATGCTAGACTCTGAGAATACAAACATATCCCCCATTGGCTCACCCCTTAACCACTTCCAAGATCTAGCTGGGTCCAAGTCACTGACATCTCCTGCTGGACCACTACAATGGCCTCCTAGCTGTTCTACCTATTCCAGTTTAGTCTTGCCAAGGTCTGCTCTCCACCCAATAAGTAGTTAAAGTGATCTTTTAAAATGTAGATCAGATCATGTAACTTAAAACTTCCCAATGGTTTTCCAGTTCTCATAGAAAAAAATTCCAGGGTTCAGCTACATGAGGTTTTGATCCTCAGTCACACTAGACTTGTTCCCACTCAGGACCTTTGCTGTTTCCTCTGCCTAGATCAGTCTTCTCCCAGATCATGCTCACTCTTTCATTTCATCTAGGTCTCATCTCAAATATCACCTCCTTAGAGAGGCCTTTCCTGACCACCTGATCTAAATAGCCACCACTTTCCCTTCTTTATCTCATTATCCTCCTTCATTTTTCTTTTTAGCACTATCATAGCTTTATTGGTATTTCTTATTGCTTTTTTCCCCACTAGAAGATAAGCTCCACTAGTGCAGAGACCTTGTCACCACTGTATCCTCAGCATTCAGAAAAGCGCCTGGCACATAATAGGCTCTCAATAGAAATTTTGTGAATGATTGAACAGTGAATCAGATAGAGTCCTTGCCCTTAAAAGGCAAATAATTTCAACACAATTCAATAGTGTTATAAGATGGGTAAGCACTGGTTGCTGTGGGAACAAATAGGAAGGGCATGTATCCCAGTCCTGAGAACTAGTAGTCAAGGAAGGCTTCCAGGAAGAGGTGACATTTACAAGAAACTTAAAGGACCTGTATAGGAAGGGAATGGAAGGATGTTCCATAGAGAAGGAGTAGTAAGTACAAAGCTTGAAGAGAGGGATAAAGTGGTCTCTTCCACAAAGGGCAAGTAATTCATTGCGTTCAGAATGAACAGTTGTGGGTGCAGCAGGGTGCAGAGACTGGTGGTTAGTGGCTAGATCCTGAAGGATCTTAAGCATCAAACTAAGGAGTTTGGATTTTATCCAGAAAGCATCCAGGAGCCATTTAACCAGGAGAATGAGAAGCTCAGATTTGCACTTTTTTTTTTTTCCCAGGAGGGGATGTGCTGAGAAATTAGTTTGAACTCTCCAAATGCTTTCACAAACGCAGGGGTCAGACTCTGGGTCACGAACATTCTTCCTAGTTTTACTTAGTTATTTATTTTTTAATATCAGATTTGCATTTTACAAAGATCATTGTAGGTCTAGTGTGGAGAATGGATGAGACGGGGCAGGATTGGGGGTATGGAGCGCCATAAGGGGCTGTCGTCAGAATCCAGGTGGGAGATGGGGGTGGCCTGAGCTCTGAGGTGATGGTGGTGATGGGGAGAAGTAGAGAGCTCAAGAGGTTTAGAAGGAAGAACCAGTGGGCCTCAGTGATTGTTGTGGGGGTTGAAGAAGAGAGCGGTAAAGATGGTGCTCAGTTCTCTGGCCTGGGCCACTGAATGGTGCCATTCCCTGGTTGGAAAAGGGTCAGAGGGTTAGAGTGAGATGAGCAGCCCCACCCCCTAATATTCGTGGGGCCCAGGGCAAGATAAAAAAATAGAGCCTACATACCAAATGTCTAAATATGCACAAGTTACAAATCAAAGCTAACAAACTGTTACATAAAACGTGTTCTACCCTGTTATCTTGACAAATATATCAATATCAGCTGGGAGATTTATATTTAGAATCCTGGGACTCTTCCAGCCCCAAGTCTGACCCTCAGATTCTCTTGCCATTCCTGGCTCTGTCCCACTACCTGAGGGGCCTCACACCAAAGAGCGTGCTTGGGGCAGCCTCACATTTAAACTCCACCCCAACAGGGCTGATGGTGTGCTCTCTGGCAGCTCCTTCTGTACTTTCAGGAAATCGGACCCCAGGAAGAGGTCCTAGAAGTGGGCTTGGCGCTGCTTGGCAGCACCTTCTGGCAACTGGAGCATGGTCTAGGAGCAGGGAGGCATGAGTTCTAGGTAGGCACATCCCCTTGGCCTTGAGTTATCCTCCCTCTGCAGAAGGAAGAGGCCCTCTAAAACAGGTGCCCAGGGTAGAGGTCCCTCCTGCCAGGTCTAAGGACATGGACTCTGAAATCAAATCCCTCTGGGTTCAAATCCCTATTCTGATATTTATTTACTCTTCTTTGAACCTGGGCAAACTCTCTGAGCCTGTTTGCTTTCTTGTAAAACGGCAATAATAATATCTACCTCATAGGGTTATTGTGAGAATTAAATAAGCTAATATGTGCAAAGCACCTGCTATTTATTTTTATTTTATTTTTATTATTATTTTTAAAATTTATTCTTGGCTGCATTGGATCTTTGTTGCTGTGCGTGGGCTTTCTCTAGTTGTGGCGAGCAGGGGCTACTCTTCGTTGCAGTGCGCGGGCTTCTAATTGCGGTGGCTTCTCTTGTTGCGGAGTGCCGGCTCTAGGCACGCGGGCTTCAGTAGTTGTGTCACGACCAGGGCTCGAACCCGTGTCCCCTGCATTGGCAGGTGGATTCTTAACCACTGGGCCACCAGGGAAGTCCAAGCACCTGGTATTTAATAACCACTGCTCAGTTTACATTGTTTTTCTTCCCACTCACCACCATGTTTCCCTCAAAGTAACCATGGAGGCTGGGGAAAAATATGAAGTTTGTTTCAGGTAAATTTTTCTGGGAGGAGTGGGTCCAGGAAAAATGAGTTTATAAAGGAAACAGTAATAATCTAGGCAGCAGTAATCCCAGCACAGGCTGGGGCCATATGGGAGAAAGAGGGAGAGTAAGTTGTCTTGTATGCAGATGAATGAGTAATGGTAATAGCGTAATTGCTTTTACAATCTGTTTGTTTTGCTGAGGGTAGCAGCTGGTTACTGTTTTGATTCTTGTTTTTCAGGTTAAGATAGGGGAAGAAGGTGTGAATAATCTAAAAGAATAGAAAATCCAAACATAATTTCTTGGGGACCAGGAACATGGTCAAAGAAACACATGGTTGCAAACACAGATGGATCCTGTCTTGCAAACACAGAGACTGGCCCTGTTATTAAGCTGATCTTGCATTGTTGCTTAACGTGTATGGATTCTTACCACGCGCTGTCACTCTTGCTACTCCTGCAACTGGAATGCCCTTTCTCTCCTTCTCAGCCATTCCAAATTCTACTCTTTATTTCAGGCTCACTCCTTCCATGGTAAGCATCCTTGCCCACAACCCTCCCCAGTTCTTCTGAGCTCTTCCTAGTCTATATCACCTAGAACTTATTCATGGTCTTAACATGTTTACTGTCTCATATTGTTCTCTTATCCTTTTTAAATTTTTTTAAAAATTAATTAATTTATTTATTTTTGGCTGCATTGGGTCTTCGTTGCTGCGCACGGGCTTTCTCTAGTTGTGGTGAGTGGGGGCTATTCTTCATTGCAGTGCACGGGCTTCTCATTGTGGTGGCTTCTCTTGTTGCGGAGCACGGGCTCTAGGCACGCAGGCTTCAGTAGTTGTGGCACGTGGGCTCAGTAGTTGTGGCTCGCGGGCTCTAGAGTGCAGGCTCAGTAGTTGTGGCGCACGGGCTTAGTTGCTTCGTGACATGTGGGATCTTCCTGGACCAGGGCTGGAACCCGTGTCCCCTGCACTGGCAGGCGGATTCTTAACCACTGCGCCACCAGGGAAGGCCCATCCTTTTTAAATTTTAAAAAAAATTATTTATTTATTTTTTTGGTGGAGCGGCATGTGGGATCTTAGTTCCTTGACCAGGGATCAAACCAGCGGCCCTACAGTGAAAGCATGGAACCTTAACCACTGGACCACCAGTGAAGTCCTGTTCTCTTATCCTTTTATGTATGCAAGTCTTGTCTCCCCAATGAGAGTTTAAGCTTATTAAGGGAAGGAACTACATTTCTATTTCTCTTCCATTTCCCATAGTGTCTATGTATTCATTTAATATACATTTACTGAGTTCCCAAGTGCCTGAACTGGGGTTCAGGTACTGGGGATACAAAAATGAAATATATATATATATATATATATATATATATATATATCTCCTCTTCAGTAGTGGAGCTAGTAATGGACTCATGGTTTGATAACTGCCTACAGAAGTGTTGAGCATATAATGGTTCCTCAATAGAGGTTTGATGGATTGATGGACCATGCTGCTTTTCAACTAGGCATTCAATGAATGAATGAATGAATGAATGAATGAATGAAATAACTGGATGACAATCCCCTGATGCAGCTGTTCCAGGTGTACTCCTACTATATGAACCTAGTTCTAGCAGACGTAAAGGTGTGAGACTTGTTTGAGGGGAGAAATGCTCTTTAGAGTCATCAAAACAGAGAGCCTACTGTCTTTTCAAGGCAGTGTTCACTCCTTCCCTTAAGGCCTAGTGATTAAACCACAAAACATTTTACAGGCATTGGTGAATACCTTTTGCCAATTTGTGTCATTCAGGTTGTGAGTTATGAGAACTGTGTCCATTCATCATGGTAAAAAACAGCTATTATTGAATACTTACTCTGTGCTGGATGTTTTGCTGATTTCTTTACATGAATTATCTAAATCCTAACAGCAACCCTATGAAGTCGGTATGATTATTGTCCCACTTTACAGAAGAGGAAGCTCAGGCACAGCTAGGGAGCAGGAGAGACAGGACTTGAATCCAGGAAGTCTGATTCCACACTGTGCTGGCTACACAATGAATTGGGAGAGTGGAGAGCTGAGTTCTTGAGCCAGCCCTGCTATTTGCTTGCTGTGTGACCTGCAGAAATCCTCTCAACTCTCTGGTCCTCGGCCCCTTCTGATCACCAGTCTTAAAGCCTCTTCTTTTGAATTCAAGTCCTCTGGTCTTTCTACCACCCTCAATTGCCTAAATCTGGTGGTAATTCCCTGAATCTCATCTTTCATCTCCTTGTATCTCCTCTGATGCAATAGTATCAGAGGCAGCTTGTGATACTGTGTCATTCATAAGAGGAGTATCCTTTTTGAGAAGTTATATATGAAGACCTTAATGGCTTCGTGAATGTCTTGGCTGATGGGAAGTATGGAGAGATCTGCAGAAGGACCCCTGAACCCAATTTCTTCCTGTGACTCCATTCCTCAACTCCTAGTTAAATAAAAATATTTCCTAGTATACAGGATGCTTGTTATCATGGGTCCATTCAGAGCTCATAGCTCATAGCGGGATCTCCTCCTCGCGAGCTGGGTGACTTGCTCTCTGGGCAGGACCGGCTCTCCGCGTCCCTCCACCACCTGACCCCAACGGCTCTCGCCTCCTCCCTTGCCATCCCCGGACCCTTTCTTCCACATCCACTCCTAGCTCCCCCTCGATAATCTCCTGACATCTCTTCAAATCCAATTATCGAATTAATTGACGTGCTAACCGAGAGGCAAACAGAAAGGGGCGGCAAACACCGGGCGGCTGAGGTTTATCCTCCGGCCTCCACAGGCCCCGGCCGGGCGAGATTTACTGGGCCTCGAACACGGCGACAGTTCAAAGCTTTGATTAATCATGTTTTTCTCCCGGCCCCATAATTTAGTTGCTCTTTTTCCCTCCCAGACTTTTTTATTTTATCAGTGTAAACAGAGACGTAGTCCTCATCAGCTTCAATTACAAATATTAAGCCCCCGGACAGCAATTTGACAGAGAGAGGCCAGCCCCCACTCCGTCCCGCCCCCCTAAATCATCCCCGAATTAACATCACAATCGGCGGCTGGCGCGCGTTCAGATTTAAATGGTGGCATATTGTTCGCGGATGGTCTAGTTCAGACCAGCGGGTTCGCAGCTCCAGGCGGCAGCCCCCGCCTCTCGCTCCGCCGCTCCCCTCCTGCCTCCGGGGTGTTTGTGACTCAGGAACCGCGGGAGGCTCCGGCGCCCTGTCTCCAGCAGCTGAGGCTGCAGGCGGGGGTGCGCCGGCGTGTGGGGCAAGCCGGCTGGTGAGAGGGGGAGGGTGTGGGGTGGTGCGAGTCAGGCACAGGGAGAGGAGCTTCAGACGTGGGGTGGCGGGGAGAAGGGCAGAGGCTGGTGAGTTTGGCTTGGGGCGGGGGGAGAACTGGGTTTATGCAAATGAGATGCAAATGAAGGCGCGGAAGCTGCGGGTTTGGGAATGCCACGATATAGCCCCTATATGGCCGCCTTGACCCTTCGCAGAGTCTGCAGGGCACCCTTGGGTCGTGGTGGAGTGGCCAGGAGGTAGGGGAAATCTCTTGCTCTTTGAGGCTTGCGGTATGAAAGAAGAATTGGGGCAAGATTTCTCCGTTTCCTGAGCATGTTAGAGAAAATTGGTCTTAAACTACAGCCGGGAGGCTTGAAGATAGGCCTCAGAAAGGACTTCCTTAGTGGGAAGACCAAGCGTGAGGCTGGAATACCTCCTGGAGATTTTTTGGATTAGAAGACCTTCGAAGCACCAGATTTCTCTGAAGGCGTTTTGGGGAAACGATATGATACCTCTTTGGCTCTGTACCACTGTGGAGGAGAAAAGGGAGAGTTATTTCCCTGACCCCCATTAATACTTTAAGAATGAAGGAGCTCAGGAAGAAAAATGACAATTCAAGAGTGTAGGCTTCCAGATATTTTCATATCCACCTGTCTCTCCGGTCTTGCCCACATCGATCTCCAAGACCTCATTTCTGCCTAGCAACATCACAACCAATCAAGATGCAATTAGGCTTGGCAGCTCGGCTCATCCTTAACTAGGATTGGCTGCTCACAGTATGCGCATCACAAGTTTTCATTGGCTGACGGCCACCTGTATGGAAATGAGAATTACAAGGGACTCAGCCGCTTCTCTGCGACGTGGACCTGTGGCTTAATGCACTGAAACTTGCAAGCTCAGAGCCGGAACTCCTGGGCTTCTTCCCCCAAAGAGATATCTCAGACTTTTCCGTCGGCGCCTCTGCCTGAGGCCTAGTCTGAAAGAAATTCGACGAAATAACGCATAAAATAAGGCGAATTTGTATGCTTTCTGCGTCTGCTTTGCCTTCTCTCGGTTCAATGTCAAGATTTTGCCCCTTCCGTCCAATGCCACGACAGTTCTTGCCCCTTTCTCTCTTCCACGTCCATCCAAGGGGCGCCTTCTCTCCGTGTGGAGTCCCTCAGTCCCTGCCTCCTGTTGCCTCAGATCCTCCCTTTGGGCTCAGCTCCTCCAAATTCCCAATTGCCCCCTTCCTCCCATTCAGGATCCAGGCATCTCACACAACGATCTAAAGCCCAGTTTAGGAGGGAGTTAGAGGGGTGGAGTACTGTCCCCCCCCCCAAAAAAAAACCACCCTCCATCCTCACTCCCCATCCATTTTCTCCGAGGGAGCCGAGTTTGACAGCGAATTCATTCCGAGCGGGGAGGGTGATTTATTCTTCAAATATACCGACAAGTGCGGGCATGATGGAGCCCATTAAAATGTTGGGAGATTGTTTTTATGATTGAAGTCTGTATTACTCCAACCATAAAGAAAGAGAGCAAGGAGTCATTAGCATTTTCATGATGGTGTATTTCTGCTTGTCTCCGCGCCATCACTCATCTTTACTGCCCGTCCCTTTGCTCTCGCTCTGCTACAACGAGGAGAGACTGCAGCCTGAGTTGGGGTTGGGGGTGGGGGAAGGTGGGGGCCAGAGATTCCCCGCCGCTCTGCCCTTCACGCCAAATCCTCACCCTCCCTGGGACGCAGATCATGGGGTGAGAGGCCGAACGCTGACGATGATGTGCCTCAGCTTTCTCCTGCCGCAGGCGCTTCCTGCCCTCTGACTGTCCCTGCAGGGGGTCCCGTCCAAATGGTGCTTGGAGATCTGGGCAGACCTGGTTTGGGAAAGGGGGAGTACCCCTTCCTTTCTTTGGCTCTTCCCTTCCTGGCCTACACACCATTTAGAGCTTTCCAGGGTTATCCACATAGGGATAAAGTCAGGAATTCCTGGCTGAGTGCCCTGGGCTGGAGACATCAGAGTAGGAGAGGACAGAGGGAGGAGACCCCAAGTCCCTGGGTTTGGAGGCTGTGTTGGGAGGAAGTTGGGAGCCTGGACCTTTGGCCTCTGTCTCTGCTACTCCCTCTTTAGAGTTTAAGCCTCCTGTGACCACCCCAATTCCCCCACTCCTGCTCTCCTAATTCCTTAAGTCCTTGATTCTTTCTACCCAATCATTTATAAGACTCTCCAGTACTCCAAGGAACAATTTCATAACCTCCATGAAAATAATGGAGCTCAAAATAATCATTGCCAAAGTAGGAGTTCAGAGAAAGTTGGTTATGGGTGAAACAGTGTCTCTAGGTGTCCAAGGATTGTTAGAATCACCTGTCCTGATCCTTGGCTTTGGATAAGTCTCTTAACATAAAGAAACATTCATTCTAGGTTGGACACAACCTGCCTGCATATCCTGTTGACCCAAATTGTGTGGTGGTGCTTGAGTGAGAGTTGGTTGGGATAAAGGCTTGTTAAAGGGTGGTGGGAAAATGGAAGTGTTAGCTCACAAGACATTAACAGTGATAATAACGATTAGTGGACCACTTTCCCGTTGGTCCAGTGCTTTCTCATGGATATCTCACAACAACCTGAAAGGTAGGTTTTATGACTGCCATTTCACAGATGAGGAAACCAAGGATCAGGTGACTGTGTGTGGGGTACTCAAGATCACTTAGCTAGTGAACAGGAGAACCAAGATCTGAACCCTGGGCTGTCTTCATTAACTGATACTGCCTGAGAAGGTGTTCAAGGTCTCTAAAGTGGAAGCCAAGCTGACTGATTGCCCCATATACGTCATCTGAGTTCATAAGAAGGTGGAGAAGACATTCTAGTAAGTGTTAAATATTTTGGGAGAAATCTTAGTAGGAATATTCTTCCCTCGGCCACCACAGCTGGGTAGTTGGGTAGTAGTTAGCATTGCTGGGATTAACCCTTCTCTCATTCAGGGAACATTTATTGAGCACCTAGTATGTGTGATCTTCTGACTGACCACACCCTCCCCTTCCACAGGCCTCCTCCCCCTTTTGAGATGGGTATAATAGGGCTCTGGGGTCCTGGGCAGAGGTATAGCCCCAGGCAGCTGGACAGAGATGGAGCAAAGGGGGGGGTGCGGAGGTGAGAGCCCCCCTACAGCCTGCACAGTGCCCAGAGGCGGCTGCAGCAGCAGCCCCAGATTTACAGCTGTCCTGGCTCTGATGCCATAAAAGCAAACGATCCTTCTCTGTACTAATTTCTGTGTAATTAGATCTCTCCTGGCATGGAAAGTGGGGAGTGGGGGTGGCCAGAAGGGGAGGGGTGCCAAGGACTCTTCACAGAGGTGGGAGGAGGGACTGTGGGACACACATGGCTTCATGTGGCACAGGGATGGGCTCAGGGATCTGCATGCACTGTGACAAAGATGGAAAATGCAATCATGCACACATGGAAGGCAAGGAGGCAGATGAGTGCCCAGGATAGGGACAAAGCAGGGATCCTGCACAAAGATCCTGAAGCCAGAAGAATAACTCCTGGGTAGTCTGTGTACACACAGGGGGAACTGAAATCCTTGGAGGAGCTGCACACAGACTTCCCCACATGCAGCTAGATACTAAAATCTCACAGAGAGGCCTGAACAGTAAAAAATTTGTGCAGACACATCACATTTA
Organism: Monodon monoceros; assembly: GCF_005190385.1. NCBI lineage: Eukaryota > Metazoa > Chordata > Mammalia > Artiodactyla > Monodontidae > Monodon > Monodon monoceros. Next base: position 40,943,511 of record NW_021703783.1, read on the forward strand.
CAAAACAATATACACACACATTTACCAGCACGAAAGCAGATACACACTTCTCTTAAATGCAAAACTTATAGCATCTGCATTAAATAGGAACTCAACAAATGTCTGTTTCCTCCTCCACCCCCATCCACTGCTTGCCCCCATCCACTGCTTGCCCTATTAGAGGCAGAAAACGAAAAGATGCAAAAAGCCTTTTTTTTTAAAAAGCGAGATTCTCTTTAAGATACTTGAAGATGGATCCTATTAAGCCAAGAAAGAAAGAAAAAAAGAATTAGAGGAATGTGGGGATGGTTAAAGAGGGAACAATCCTGGAATCTTCCCTTTCCTCGGGAAGAACAAAATATCAAACCAGAAAAACATATAGTTGTTATTATTACTGTCCCCCCATCCCATCCCATGGTGACAAACAATGGCCATGGGTATGGCAGTAATGTCGTTCGGAACAACACTTCTACCGAGCTAAGTATTCATTATGCACTGCAGTGTATTTGTGGAGGGACCTCAAGGGGCCTCTTATCCAATCTCCCTCTGCAGCCCAGATTTCTTTCACAGTAAGCCTGCCAGGGCATCAGCCAGCTTCTGCTTCAATACTTCTGCCGAAAAGGAGCTCTTTACTTCATAAGCAGTTTGCCCCTGTCACTGGACTGCTGTAATGGTTAGACTGTTCTGTGGTAGAATTGAAATCCGTCTTCTTTTAAATTTCAGAACACACTATTTCTAACTGCCTGTTATTTCGAGTTATTCTAATGTTTTAAGACCAGTTCAATCAAAGCGTTAATCATCCCCCCCACCACAGCAATAACAATTAGAAACCCATTGGAAAATCAGGAGATTCTGATCTCCACAGATGACTGTCATGTACTTATCTTAAGCCCTTGTTCTAATGGGTAATTCCTGATTAACCTGAGTAATGAAAATGTATCACAATAAAGAAAGATTTGTCATGCCTTGTTATCACTTCATAAGGCCGTCCTTCTAGATACCTGCCATAACATCAGGATATTTCTATCCCAATAAAACATGATCATGATGTGCTTGGCTAATAAAAAGGAAAAAAGACACGCATTAAAAGTATGTTTAAAATGATTTGCATGAGTGATATAAATATAAACCACCACCATCATCATTGTCAACATCATCCTCAGTTTATTTGCCTTTTGAAATCCCTGCCCGACCTTGTGGGTCGAGGTAAAGGAAGAGAGAGGCAGAAAATTAGCACCTATTAAATGCTTCCCATGGCCAGGCACTGTGCTAAACACTCACAATAACCCTGTAAGATAGGTATTCTTATGACCTTACAGGTGAGGGAATGGGGCTCAAAGAAGTTAAGTAACTTGCCTGAGGTCAGACTGCTAGTACAGGGGATCAGGATTGTAACCCAGGTAAGTCTGCTTCCAAAGCCCACACTTTCCCCCCTAAACTCGGACAGGTTAATTTTACTTTGATGCAAGCAGAGCCTCACTGAGTGGATTTATACACTGACTTGACGTTGGTGAGGAGTATGTTGGGCTCAAAGACCTCACCCTTCCCAGTCTGGACTCCCTGCAGGGGAGCCAGGGGTTCAGAGGCTGAATATTATGGCCTTTGTGCCCGGTCACATTACTATCATCACCCAGGGGTGCCCATATATAATTATGGGTGGTGCTACAGGCACCGTCACTGCTGTACAGTGACACGTTCACAAAACTCACTGTCACATTTAACCCATGCTGGGACTCAACAGAGGCTGGTTGTTCCTTCCCTTCTCCCAGTCGGTGGAGTGTGCAGCCAGCAGGGGTCGCCAGCACACCAGGAATTACCACTCGCTGGGCCAGTCTCCTTCGGCCCTAACAGGACAGAATATTCCTCCTCCTCTGCTCTTCTCCTAAAATCTCTCTCTGATCCCTCCCCTTTCCTGCTTTCCCTTTCTAGCCCCCCTCCCCTTCCCCAGGCCTTGTAGCTTCTTATCCTCGAGCTGGATAGTTGCCCCTTATGCAGCACCTAAACTGCCCAATCCCAGCCTAGACCAGGGACCAGGGATTCAGGCTGTCATCCTGCTTTAGTGATGCCAGGGAGCTGGTAAGGAGCTTGGAGTGCCCAACCTTCTGGTTCATCCTTGGCCAATTAAGCTTCTCCCTCCTCTCAGTGCCTTCCCAACACCCTGTCGTGACCGTTCTTTTATTGTCCCAATGTTCGTGTAAGGAAGTGTCGCAAACATCCTCAGACTCCCAGGGTCCTTTAGCTCCCTCATCTTGGGAGAACCTAAGAATGAAGGAGGAGGCAAATCTCTGGTGGAGTGGGTGATCTGCGGCCTGTGGTTTTTGGATGAGAAACCACGATTTGGGGCGTACAGTGGAGGGACCCATGTACCCTGGCTCACAACAGAAAGAAGGGCCAGGTGTCTGCTCCCTGCAGGGAAGCTGTGGCTGCCTTCTGGGAGTGACATCTCTCTGATCTTTTCTGCCTCTCCCCTCCCCTGGTGTAGCAGCAGCGCCCCAGCTTTTCCATGCCCCCTTCTCTCTGCAGCCCCCTCCCCGCAACTTCTGGAGCCCAGTGATTGGCGGCTGCCTGCTGCAGGGCCGGCTGGGTTTATGGCTTTGCGGCCGCTGGGGAGAAAGCGAGGCCAGAGACCGAAAATGGAAACCCACCAAGAAATTGAGAATGATGAAAGAGTAAAAGAGAGGGAGACCAAGACAGAGGCAGAAGGACCCCGAGAATAACAGATACCCTAAATCAACATGATGAGAGGGACTAAAGCAGAGATGGACCCAAAGAAAATTATAGAGATGCTGATAAAAGAGGGGAAAAATGTAAGAAGGATGGGGTGAAAAGGAAAAGAAAAGCAGACAGGAAAACAGTTGGATAAGTCCTGAGAGTAGGGATGTGCAGGGCTTTCCAGGGGGACAGGAATTGCTGGTAATATGTAGAGGGTGGGGTAGACTTCTAGGGACTCCCAGAAATTCTGATACAGAAGAGGCCAGAAGATCTTGCAGTTCTCCTCACACCTGTGCTCCCATTCATCCATTTTAGCCTTTTCCATGTTCACACCCTCCTGAAATTTTAGAGGTTATTACAAAAATGTCCTCCTGAAGAATGATCCATGATCTAGTGTGGAAGGATCTTGTCCCATTTTCCATGAAATGAATGGGAAAACTGAGGTCTGGGATTTGGGAGGGATTTTAACATTAGAGCTACATTTTTTTTGTTTTAAGATTTTTTTGAAGTGGACCATTTTTTTTTAATCTTTATTTAATTTGTTACAATATTGCTTCTGTTTTATGTTTTGGTTTTTTGGCCATGAGGCATGTGGGATCTTAGCTCCCCAAACAGGGATCAAACCTGCACCCCCTGAACTGGAAGGCGAAGTCTTAACCACTGGACTGCCAGGGAAGTCCCTAGAGCTACACTTTGTTGCACATGAATTAACTTGCAAGGTTGTTGGCTCTCTGTCATGGCATCTTGATTGGCGCATACCACATTTACCTTATGTTATAGTAATTTCTCTGTATATCCTTTGTGCTAATATATAAATAGGCTCTTTAATAGCAAGATCTGTGTCTGCCCTTCTTTGTGGCTCCCATAGTGCCTTGTTCTTGTTTATTAAGTGAACCAATTAATGGCCCCTAGAGAGGTATAAGCAGAGGTTGGATGAATATCAACTAGGGGTGGAGTCCAGGGAATTGCTGCACTGAATGAGAAGTTGGAGATATATCTCTAAGCACCTTTTTGGTTTTGAGGTTCTATCAGCCCATGTATAAGAACCTGAGTTTGCTGTTTCTTTTCCCAGTTTTCCAGATATGCAGGGGTAAGACAGACACAAAGTGGGAAACCCCAAATTCCAAAGTAACTACTGTGGGTGGAGCTCTGTACAAGGCATTTTACACATCTGATCTCATATAATCATCACATTAACTGTTCCAGGTAGGCGTTATCCACATTTTGCAGATGAGGGCTCAGAGAGGTGAGGTGTTTTGCTCCAGGTCACATGGTTAGGAACTATGACAAATTAAGTCTAGAGGTCTCTAAAGCCTGGTGATTGCCACAACACCGTGTTTCTACCAGTTTGAGAGATTTCCAAGGTTTCAGAAAGGCAAAGAAGGAGTTGAGAAATGGGGAAAACAGGGAGAAGACATGGCTTCTAAATTTAGGGTTGGGAGAGAGATTTGGAACTCTAAGCTGGGAAAAAAAGTCCACTTTTATGAGAGTTAGAACAGGACGTTTCTGCTCTTACCTGATTATCAACAGACCTGGAGAAAGAGGGACAGGGACAGAGATACCCAGAGGTCGGGTATCGAGCACTGGAATCTCTTGCCATAGGTTCTGGCGTTGGGAGCTTGAGACATACGGGTGCCTATAGAATGCAGTCTTGGGAATTCCAGGCATTTCTCTTTCTGCTAGGAGGGTTGTTGGGAGTCTAGGGATGTCCAGGTTGTGGGTGTCCTATTCAGTGTTAGTGCTGTGCAGTAGAAATTCTTTTTTTTTTTTAATAGAAGAATGTCTTTTTATTTATTTATTTATTTTTATTTATTTATTTATTTTGGCCGCGTCGGGTCTTTTAAATTGTTTTTTTTTAATTTTTATTGGGCTATAGGGGATGGGTTGGGAAATATCTCTGTAAGTTATGCCCTACTAGGGAAATGTCCATTCTCATTTTCCTGCGATAGCTTTCAGAGCTTTTTCTTTTTCTTGGAGCTGCTGCTCTTGCTGGCAGCAGCCTCTTCAGGTCCACTGCTGAGAGGCTCCTCCTTGGAAGAGAATTTCCTCTTTTTCTTGGGGACCCTCTTGTTTCCTGACTCTTCAGGGTCACTATCTGGTTCCTCTTTGGGGAAAGATTTCTTCCTCTTGGTAAGACTTCCACTGCCAGCTGTCTCTTCAAGATCACTACTAACCAGCTCCTCCTTGGAAAAAGATTTCTTCTTTTTGGGTTTGGAGGAGACGGATGGGTCTTCCATTCCATTCTCCTGAGGAGCCTCCTGGGGCTTTTGCTTCTTCGTCTTTTTGGGTCTTTTCATCTGTCTCCTCACATTCCTCCGGGGTCCTACTGCTGTTTTCTGAAGACGCCAGGGCAATCGCAGCCAGCCTTTTCTTTTCCTTCTTCAAGCGTTTCTTCTACTGTTTATCCAGCTTCCTAGTAATCTCAGCAGGTGCTTCCTCTGCCCGAACGATTGCCTCCTTCATGACATCCAGATTCTTTCGTGGAATCTCTCCAGTCTCATAGGACAGCCGCTCCTCAACTTGCTCTCGAAGCTTCTCCCCAAATACACTGGTAGGTACCTCAGAGAAGCAATCGATTCGTGAGGCAATACTGCATTTGTTTGCCAGGTATCAGGAGATGCGGCCTTTGTTCTTGGCAGCTGCTCGGCCAATGAAGGTAGAGTGGAAAATGAGTCCATATTTTGGGGTGTTACCCCTTGTCTTCAGGGCTCTGGAAAGTTGGTCCCTGTGCTGGGCCCATTGAATCACTCAGACACCAGGACTGGCCATCACTGCGTCGGGTCTTAGTTGCGGCATGCGGGATCTTTATTGTTGCAGCGCGCAGGCTTCTCTCTAGTTGTGGTGTGAGGGCTCCAGAGCTCATGGGCTCTCTAGTTGAGGCGCTCAGGCTCAGTAGTTGTGGTGCGTGGGCTTAGTTGCCTTGCAGCATGCGAGATCTTCGTTCCCTGACCAGGGATCGAACCTGCGTCCACTGCTTTAGAAGGCGGATTCTTTACCACTGGACCACCACGGAAGTCCCTGTGCAGTAGAAATTTAATATGGGTCACATACATAAAGTCTTCTAGTAGCCACATTTTAAAAAGTAAAAAACGGGCTTCCCTTGTGGCGCAGTGGTTGAGAGTCCGCCTGCCGATGCAGGGGACATGGGTTCGTGCCCCAGTCCGCGAAGATCCCACATGCCACGGAGCGGCTGGGCCCGTGAGCCATGGCCGCCGAGCCTGCGCATCTGGAGCCTGTGCTGTGCAACGGGAGAGGGTGAAACTAACTTTAATAATATATTTTATTTAACCCAATGTATCCAAAATATTATACCCCTTCAACATGCAATCAATATAACATTATTTTAAATTCATTTTTCTTTTTGGTGTTAAATCTGAGATTTGTTATGCAGTTTGCAGTTGACAAATCTCAATCTGTACTAGCCACATTTCTAGTGTTTAGTAGTGGGGAATTCCCTGGTGGTCCAGTGGTTAGGACTCTGCACTTCCACTGCAGAGGACATGTGTTCGATCCCTGGTCAGGGAACTAAGATCCCGAATGCCATGTGGCAAAAAAAAAAAAAAAAAAAAAAATCAAGTGTTCAGTAGTGGCATGTGGCTGGTGGCCACCATAGTGGAGTGCAGGCTTAGAGCGTGCCTCGAGCCTGCAGGATCTTTGATGTTAGATCCAGACATCTTGGTTCCCACCCTTGATTCTTCTGACACTTTGACATAGGAGTCCTTGTTCTTCTGTGAGTATGGAGACATATTCCCAATTCCCACGGGTCAGAAGAATTGCGTGTCTATTGCAGGGTATCTATTGCAGGCTCTGTGAAGTCCAGCTGCACAATAACTTCCACCGGCAACACACTCCTTAAGCGCCTCTTGCTGAGCTGCCAGTGACCTCCTGCCTGCTAAACCAGCCGTTTCCAGGGATACTTTCCCTGGCTTCTCTGCTACACCTGCCGCCGCTGGCCTTTCTCCTTGACTCATCTGTCCCCAGTTGCTTCCTATCTCTCTGATCGATCCTTCTATCTTCTCCATGATTCGGCACTCTCCATCCTTCCCTTCCATGTTGATGGTCTCCTGGGTGCTGCCCTTGGTCCTCTTACCTCTCACTCTACATGCAGGGAGACCTGGGTAATCTATCTTCACTTGTATCACCTTTATTTACAAGGATCTTAAGTCTCTATCTCCAGCTCTAAACCCTTCTGAGCTCCGGACTTAAATATCTATCCAATTGTCTACTGGAGTTCTCTCCTTTGAACGATCCCAAAGACATTGGGAATTCAACAAGACAAAACGGCATGAATCATCTTTTCCCTCAATGTATGATTTCTCCATTTGTATTATTAATTTGGTGAATGGCATCACTGGTTATCTGGTCATTGAAACCAGAAACCTGGGATCAACAGGACTCCTTCTGTTCAATTCCCATATCTGATTATCAAGTCCCATTAATTCTGCATCCTGAAGAATTCTGCTTCTTTTCCTCTTGACACTACTTAAGTTCAGTGCTCACTGTTTTTTTTTTTTTTTTTTTTGGTTGGGGGACCTTGCCATGCGGTTTGCAGGATCTTAGTTTTCTGACCAGGGATTGAACCCGGGCCAGGGAAAGTGCCAAGTCCTAACCATTGGACTGCCAGAGAATTCCCTAGTTCAGGGCTCACTTTCCTGGCCTGGGTTATTACAGTGGGTTCCTAACTGGTTTCTTTGGACTTTCATGATCCGGCAATAGAGTGTAAGCTCCTTGAGGGCAGGCATTTCTATCTGTTCATGCAGATTCCCAGTGCCTAAGACAGCACCTGGCACATAGTGGGCATTCAGTGAGTATTTGTTGAGGAAATGTATGAGTAAAGGTCTGTTATCTGTCGTTCCAGCCTCACTTCCCACATCGTGTCCAATCCTCATTCGGCAGCCCTGAGTGTTGAGATTTCTGAGTGAATTAGGTCTTTGCCGTCTTGTCCCATCTGCCTGCACACTCTGGGCTCCCGTGTACACACTGTTTAAGACTCAGCCCCCATATCATCATCCACAGGAAGCTTTGTCTTCCGAGTCTTGGTTAATTAAGTACCTGTTCTCTGTGGTCCCACAGCATACTGTGCGTATCTCTAAAGTAGCGCTTACCTTGTTTTCTTCTATTTGTTAGTTTATGTTGACTGTGAGCTCTTTGAGGGCAGGGTTTTTGACTGTTCCATCTCTAGTCCCAGCAACTGACCCATAAAGAACACTCCATAAAGTTTTTTTGAATGAACGCATGAAATCTCTTTTTTTCCTGTAAAGATTTTATTTTTTAATTTTTTAAAATGTAGAGTATTTCGCCATTCTTTTTCTTTTTTTAAATTAGTTTTTATTGGAGTATAGTTGCTTGCATGGAATCTCTGTATCCTAACTGACATCACATCTTGTTCTTTCAGGCCACACAGGGCACTTCAAAGGTACTGGTAATGTTTTTAAAGCTGGTTAGTAAGTCCAATAATGTGCACTTTATTATTCTTTATCCCTTGTATATGGACATATATATCTTCTTTTGTATGTATGGAGTATTTTATTAAAATAACTAAAAAAATTATTTTTGGAGGACTGGCCCTATGTGCCAGTTTCTGTACTGGACTTCAGGGACAAGAGATGTACAAACACAGAACCTACCCTCAAGCTGCTTATAGTCGAGAGAGAAGAAAAACTTGTGAACATGATATAGTGAGTTTTTACAAAGTGCTATGTGTAGTATCACAGAGGATAATGGAGGAAATCACGAAAGGCTTCACGGAGGAGCTATCTTTTGAGCTGAGGCGAAAGCATGTGTTCAGAGGCATGCAAGGGCAGTGCCTATTTCTGTGGAGTGGTTGTGTAAAACTGGACTCCAGGGTTCCTTAGGGTAGGATGGGGAATGGAAAGGCAAGTTGGTGAAGACCCCGACGGGCACACTGAACGATCTGCACATCGCATTCCTGTAGGTAATAGGCAGCCATTGTGGTTCTGTGAGTGGGGAGTGATGTTTGGATTCATTCATCTCTCACCAAATACTGACACCTGAGTTCCTATCTGCTGCTGCTTGGTCTGAGCCCATTCAGGTCCATCACTTTCTGCAAGAATACTGGGAAGCAAGAGGGAGAGAGACGATCCCTTACAGGAGGGATACAGTAGGAAGGCTGAGTTGCCAAATACCGAATGGTGAGTAGGAGAAAGAACTCCAGTTGGAACCCAGCTGTCTTCCCTCCCTGCCCATGCAGTCAGTTACTCTCCCCTGAGCTCCCTGTGTTGGGGCCATGCACTGGACCCTGGGGTAGACAAATCGTAAGTGACGAAGAGAAATGGCTCTACATTTCTGGGGAACTCCTAGTCTGAAGGTGCCGACTGCACACCTGAAGACATACGAAGGGCAGAGAAAGGAGGGACTGGAAACTCTAGATACCCAGGTTAAGGGGTCCAGTGAGGGACTGGAGGACTTCGTGGAGGAGGGGAGTACGGAACAAGCTTGGGAAAGTGAGGCAGAACTGGGCTGGGGGGAAAGGAAAGAGGTGAAAATGACCCATGCAGTTTTGGAGGTGGGAAAGAACAAAACTTATGCTGCAGTCGTCGTAAGTGCTTTTACTCTGGCAGTGTCTGTGTCAATGGCCTTGTGCAGCTAGCTACCCCTGTGGCCCCTGCGTGTGTGCGGCTTTGCAGGGGCTGTGGGATGGCAGTAAAGGCCCTGGGTCCCTCTTTCTGTCACCCTTCCTCCTCTTCTGCACTGGGGGGGGGCACCCTTCTAGAAGCAGGATGTCTGGGTTCCAGGTTCTTCCCTCCCCAACCTCCCCCAGACATAAATCACAAGTGATTTCATTAAATGCACCTCCTGCTGGGGATGTTGGCTCATAATTCCTCTCTGATTAACCCTCACAACCCCGGCAAGTTTACAGGCCAAGAGAGGGAGGGGATAAGGGGGAGGGAAAAAGGAGGGATGGGGGGAATCCCAGGCCGGTGATGGATGCCTCTGTCAGCCCGGCTCGTATTTATTAATAGTCTTAATACAGGAAGCAATAAAGGAAGAGAGGGATTCTATTAATTAAATCATTGTTATAATTAACTTTCATTAAAGTAGGATCAATAAAGAGGAGTTGAGATGGAGAGAGGAGAGATCCATTATCTCTAATTTCCTTGGAAGGGATTCAGGGAACGAGATGGGGTTGCTAGGAGACAGCAACGTGAGGGAAGAAGGAAGGATGTAAGATGTCACCCAGGTGGGGTTGGAAGGGGGGTTGCGGGCAGGAGGGTTTCAGGTGGATGGAGAGAGGGGATGGTGGGGGTGGCCCACCCACAGGCCCTGAAGGGAACGGGGGTGGCTGATAAGGGAGCTATTGGGATGGAAACCAGGGGGCTGTAGGCACGGTTAATGCCAGGCATTGCTGAGAGTCTTGGTGAGCACGTGGGTCCTTAATACATGCTTTGTGATGCTGTGTGTGTGTGTCTGCCTAGCCTGTGAAGCTGGTTAGAGTGGATGAATGTGTTTTTGTGATTGTGGAGTCTGCGTGTCCATATGGGTGTGTGAGGATGGCAACAGAGGGAGAGAGGGAGGCAGGGCTGGGAGGAATTCAAATAATCTCTAGAGGTAGGGGGTTCAGGATATTTTTTACGAAGTGGATACTCAGGTGTGCACTCTTCACAGGAGTAATGCCTGTCCTTTGGCTCAAAGTACAGTGAAGGCCGCTTTGGAGAGTGAAGGTCTCAGCGGCGGAAACCTCCCCCCACTCCCAAGGCACTCACCTTGGCCCATCCGAGGTCCCTCACTGCCCCACCCCTGGGACTAAACCCTTCCCTCCCCCTCAGTTTGCTCCCTCTTGCACTGCAGTGTTCCCCAAGCCAGACCCCACCTGAGACAAAGTTTCCTCCCTCCTCTCTTCCCACTGGTGGCCAGCACACCAGGGAGGGGCAAGATGGGAAAATACCAACAGCCTCCTCCCCAAGGCAGCGGGGGTGGGGTGAGGGGGTCCCTTCCTCCCTCCCTCTTCCCTCCACTAAGGTCTAAGCGCCAGAGGTCTTGACCTTCTCTGATCCAGCCGCACCTCATGATAAGAACACATTTTATTAGAATAGTTATACATATCATATAAATATATTTGTCCAGCTACAGGTAGGGAGAGGGATATGGCGGGGGGAAGCTCTTATTGCTGAGGGGGGACCTGGAGAGGGAGGGAGGGCTGGCAAGTGGGGACACCTGGGACCATTTGTTCTCCCATCCCTTACAGAAGGCACAAACGCATCATTTCTTTCCATGTGAGGACCCTGGGGGGTGGTGGTAGGGAGGGACAGGAGATAGAGTACAGAAAACCTCAAAAATACAAAAGAAACATCCAAACTTAATATCTAATGGTATAGAAAAGGCTGGGCTGGGGTATGGAAGGCAGTGGGGCAAAAGAAGGAGGAACCAGGGAGGTTCAGAACTGGTAGAGACCTAAAGAGGTCATGATGTCAATCCAGGCCCCAGGGAAAACTCAGGTAAACAAACACACACCCCAAACAAGAGAGGGTGGGGTGCCCCAGGAATTGGCTTCGGGGCATCAGCGTGTGAGTGTGTGAGTGTGTGTGTGTGCGTGTGTGTGTGGTGGTGGTGGTGTAGTGGCTGGTGTGAGTGACAGAAGCAACCAGGACCAGGAGGGGGTGATATGATTCCCCCTGGAGAAGGCCTCCTCCATCAGGGTTCCTCCAAAACCACTTTCAGGGAGTAAATTCAGCCACTGCTTCCAAGAAGGAACCCCTGCCTGGGCAGAAGAGCCAGGCAGCAGAGGATGAAGTTGGAGAGCTTGGGATGAAATCACACAGGAGCGGCTCTCGGGCAACAGAATATCATGGAGCTGAGTGTGTTGGAAAAGAGGCATGAAACCTAAGTGTACGTCTATGCATGAGTGTGTGCATGTGTGTAAGTGTGTATTCGTGTGTGTACTGGGGGTGCGGGGGTGGGATCATTCAAAGGTGAAGGGGTCCTGGGTGCTGAAAAAGAAGTGTCCATCCACGTGGTCCTCCAGGGCATCCTTATCGCTCTCGGCTGGGAAGCGTTCCTTACAAATAGGACACTCCTTCCATGGGGGGGGTGGTAGGGCCCCCAGTGCTGGCCTCTGACAAGGGACCCGCCGCAAAGACACTAAAGAGAGACAGGAGAAAGGAGAAGGTCAGTGCGTTCCACTGCCTTCCTGGCTTTTGGACCTCTGGGAGAGGGACCCACACATGTGGGCTCCCAGATGACCCTGTTCCTAATGCAGCACCCTGGCAGTTCCCTCTGCTAGCCTCTCATAGTATCCCTCTCCCCACAATACTGGAAGCCTTAGTTTCCCAGCTCCCCATGCCCTCTTTTCTTTAGTGCCTGCTGGTTTCTCTAGTACAGAGCCCATCCCCCAACCTCCTGCTCTCCTCCCTCCATCTCCGTCTGCTGCCTAATGAGGCTGAAAATGAGTCTGACATTGTCCTTCATCTTCCTGCTCCAGCCTGGAAGGATGACAGCATCACCCGCTCCCTGCCCTGAGCCCATCTCACATCCAGGCAAAGCAGGGGGCTGGATGATAAGATCTCTCTTCCCGCCTGCCTCCCCCTCTTGAACTGTGGAAGAAAAGGGAAGGTAGCGGGCAATCTGATACTTGGAATTCCCCACCCAAAGCGTCCCCCAGGGAAGTCAGGGAAGAGGGATAGCATCTAAGGGGCGACCAGATGGATGCTGGACCCCAGTCTTCTTTCTGTTCCTGTCCCAAGGGGCCTTGGTCTCCTCTCTTCAATCCCTGACAGAGCCTAGGTACTTACCTGGTGGTTGGGGAAGGGGTAGGGGCAGGAGAGAGGGGATGCAGGGCAATTTGGGCTCCACGGAAGATGGTGCTGCTAGAACAACACAGAAGCCAGTTAAAGGCAGGGCCTCTGAGTGCGCACGTGCATTGATAGGCACCAGTGATTTGGAGTGGTGGGTCATTTTGTGTGTCAATACAACTGTATCTTTTTCTTGGTTGGGGCCAAGAAGAGGGAGGTTGGGGGAAGGGCATGAGGACTGTTCACCTGGATGCCCTATCCGCGGGCATCCTCCCACCTCCCTCCTGTCCTCCCCCTTTGGCCCTCACCTGGCCATGTCATAGAAGGCATTGCCCAGTTCCGGAAGTAGCAGGTTGGCCTCCTCACCACCACTCTGCACAGCTGCCATCAGGACTGACTTCTCATCTTCAGCCTCCTGGGCACCAAAGGGATAGGGTTGAGTTTTGGGGTAGCGTCCCCAGATGGGGGAGCAGCACACTGGGACAGGTAAGGGAAGTCTAGGCCGGGACTGTTAACAGAGAGTTGTAGTAAGAGTGGAGCAGGAGAAGTGGTTTTTTTTGTTTTGTTTTGTTTGTTTGTTTGTTTTTTGCGGTACGCGGGCCTCTCACTGTTGAGGCCTCTCCCGTTGCGGAGCACAGGCGCTCCGGACGCGCAGGCTCAGCGGCCATGGCTCACGGGTCCAGCCGCTCCGCGGCATGTGGGATCTTCCCAGACTGGGGCATGAACCTGTGTCCCCTGCATCGGCAGGCGGACTCTCAACCACTGCGCCACCAGGGAAGCCCAGGAGAAGTGTTTTGATGAGGGCTGGTGCACAGGAAGAGAACGGGTGTGGGGAGGAGCCGCTGGCAGCACAGAGGCTACTGGGTCAGACTGGTGTCCACTTGGTGGCCCTGAAGAGAGCCTGTGCCTGCCCGCTCTCCCCCAAGAAAAGAGAGCCCTGTATGGCTAAGACTCCCTGCTCTGGAGGCTGGGCCACTTGGGGTTGGTCCTACCTCTTGTCCCTGCCCCTGCCCCATCTCCCCTCCGTGCTCACAGAGTCAGAGCTACTGTCCTCAGCTGGTCCTGAGAGGTGAGGAGCGATGGGAGCCGGCTGGCTGATGACAACTAGGGGAGAAGCCTCTCGTGGCCCTGTGGCAGGGGAGGAGCCCAGGTCTCCACGCTCACACAGACCATAGGGCGGGAGCCTCATGTCTTCTGGAGACTCATCCTCTGAGTCTGTCAGAGCCACTGGGCAGCCTGCAGGTGAGGGAGTGGGCGGAGAAGAAAGAAGGAAGCATTGTTAGAGGGTCGGCTTCTCTGGATGAGGGATACAGTTAAGCTAATCAGGGGCCAGGGTCTGGGAAGGAAAAAGGCAAAACATAGAGGGCAGAGGCAGCTCCCAGAGGGGTCATGTGGAGCTTTCCCAACACAGGGAGGGAGAGCGGGGAAGAGGTGTCCCAAGACTGGGGGTGTACAGACGCAGCCCCGCAGCGGCCTCCTCGTCCTCTGTGGCAGGGTCCTCATTCCACTTCTCGTCTGCCACCTTCTCCAGGCGGGCCTCCAGCTTTCTCATGTACTCTAGCAGTTCCTGGAGATGGGGAGGAAAGACATGTGAGAGGCTGGGAAGATGCGAACCATGCAGCCCTGCACAGCCTTCTCTTGCATCCAGGATGAACTCTGAGCGCCTCAGGATTAGACGCTTTTGCCAAAGTGGGGGGCAGTTTAAGGCAGATCCTCCCCCCACAGCCCCCAGCCCTCTTTCACCCCTTCTTCCCCCAGCAACCCTCCCCTGTCCTGCCAAGGCGGCTAATAAGGGGAGCCATGGTCCCATTTTTAGCCTCGGGGCCCTCTTCACTGATGCCAGTTTCTAAGCCAAGAGGTGACAAGAAGATACCAAGTTTCCAGCCCTCAAGTCCCCCGCTGGGGCCTCCAGGGGGCTGGGTTATGGCTTCTCACCTGCTTCTCCTCCTGGAGCTGCTCCTTTTCCTTCTGGAGCACGCGCAGGGCTGACCGCAGCTCCACCAGCTCCCGCCTACTCTCTGACAACTGCACCTGAGCAGAAAGGGCCAGAGGGAATCTGGAGCCTAGAAGGTACCTCCCAGAACCTGGGCTCTGACCTGGATGCAACAATCTAGAACCACGACTCTCCGTGCCTTCGCTCCTCTCTTGCCCTGACACACAGGAGGCCCCAACACTCTGCTTCCACGAGTCCCTTGTCTTGGCTGCAGGAGGCTCACCTGAGTCCTAGTCTCTGTCTCCCAAGTGGGGACCAGAGGATGACTGCCTCTGGGCTGGGGTGCAGAGGGCTCGGTCATAGCAGGGGGCACTCTAGAATTCTCCTAAGTCATCCCTACTGGGCCCAGAATGTGTGCCGAGAGCAGAAAGGGACATGGCATGCTTCGAACCAATGAGGGCTGGGGGGCGTGCAAGTGGGAAATGAGTGCCTAGAACTTCTGAGCCCACAGCCAAGACAGAGGGAAAGGGCACTGATGCCTCAGGAGGCCCGGGCCCAGGACTCTCGGGTGGCCGGGCGCCTCACCAGGCTAGAATCCTTTTCCTGGGCCAGTTCAGTCTTGAACACTTGGTTCTGGGTCTTCTCCTCCTGTACTGCCTTTTCCAGTCGAAGTATCTCTGCACTCAGCTTTAGGATCTTGTCCTTCTCGGCCTGGGAGACGCCGAAAAGGAAAACGGGAGGGTAAAGGAAATGGGATGCCACTGGCAACAGCACCATTCCTCACTGTGCCTCTTCTTTATTTAACTGAATATTTTGGAGTTATTTCCCCTTCTTGCCTTCCTCATCCCCTGTACCCCCAAATGGAGGAAGGTCCCTGACAGCATGGCGCCTTGCTGATCAGGGATGGGTATCACGGCAGGGCCGGCGCCTAGGACGGTAAATGTTTCTGAATCAAGATGGTAACCAAGACAGGTGCTACAGAGATCAGGATCTAGACACTCTGCTCAGGGAGGGGCCACACCTGGACAGCGACTGTACCTCCCTCACAGCCCCTCCCCACCCATAAGTCCTCTAAGGTTCTCACCCCCGCCTCTCTCCTCCCAGGGGATCTGACCACACCGAGGCGCGCGCAGTAGCAGCCAGGAGCCTGCAGGTCCCCCCATCCCTCTACCTCCACGCTCTGCAGCAGCCCCGCCCGCTCCTTGCTCCACTGGCTTTTCTCCTCCTTCAAGTGCAGACTGAGCTCAGCCAGCCTGCCGTTGACTCCAGCCACTTCCAGGCGGCTGCGGTGCAGCTCGGCTATGGTGCGGTCCCTGGCTCCCGCTGCGCTGGCCAGCTCCTCCCCGAGAAGGGCGGCTTTCTGCTGGCTCGAGGCTGCAAGCTCCTGGGCCCCTCGAAGCTGCTCCTTCAGGGGCTCCAGCTCAGCCTCAGGAGAAAGGAGGAGATGGAATCAGGGCTCCCAGTGAGTCATTTGTGAGCCCGGAAGGTAACTAGGCTCCCTCCACTCCCCCACCGCATCAGGACTCAGGATTGGGTTGTTTAATCTTGAGCCATGTCTTTCTCCCATACTTGTCTACAACCAGCCCTGGAACATTTTCCACTCCCTGTTGCCTAGGGGCTTCACTCACCACCCGCTGCTGGGCCTGGCCGAGGGTGTCCTTCATCTGGGCCATCTTGTCCTTCAGTCGCTGGGCCTGAGCACTCTGCTCCTCCTGCCGGCCCCTGGCCTCCTGCAGCTCCAAATTCAAGCGACAGTTCTCCTGCTGTGCCACCTGGAGCTCAGCCTGATGGCAGTAGAGAGCAGGTAAGGAAAGGGGATACATATTTGGGGTGGCCATGGAGGTGGGCCTCTGTGATGAGAGAAGCCAAGGTTCCACTCCTCAGATTTAACACAAACTCAAGCATTCAACCCTGGCCAGCCCTTCCTGGGTTCTCAGTGCAAAGCGTCTCAATCCTGAGCAACCCGTCTCCAGTTGCACGGCCTGGGGTCTTCCCCTGCCCCATGTCTGCTTCCCCGCTCTTGCTTTTCGATCAAAACTCAATCTGGATGTCCTGCAGGCCTCACACACTCGGCATATTCTACCTCCCACTCTACCCCCGTCCTTGCCACTCTTGTTTCTGTCCATGGCACTAACTACTTCTCAAGCCACTTGGGCTGGATACCTCAGTGCCACGCGTGGTTCTGTTCTCTCCCTAGTGGCCCAAAGGATGGACGCTTCTCCATCCTCCATCTTGTTCACAGCCATTTTCTCTTTTCTACTGTTACCACGACCACATTAGCTCAGGCTCTGGTCATTTCTTGCTTGGACTACTGAATAATCTCACAACTAGCTCATTTTCCACAAGGCAATCAGATTAATAATCTTTTTTTCTTTTTTCCCCCTGGCCACGCCACGTGGCTTGTGGGATCTTAGTTCCTCTACCAGGGATTGAACCCAAGCCCTCAGCAGTGAAAGTGCAGAGTCCTAACCACTGGACTGCACTGGACCGGAATTCCCAGATCAGTCTTCTTTAAGAACATTCTTTAAGTATGTGTCCCCCACTTGAAAATCATCAATGCCTCTCACTGCTTACAGAATAAAGACTAAACTCAAGAACCTCTACAACCTGACCTAGGCCTTACCTCAAACTCTTTACCCACGCATTCAGCTGCTCTGAGTGTTCTGGACTCTAAGCCTTTGCTCATGTATTTTTGGGTTTTTTTTTAGAATGTATTTATTTTTTATTTATGTATTTACTTATGTGTTTATTTATTTATGGCTGCATTGGGTCTTCGTTGCTGCGTGTGGGCTTTCTCTACTTGCAGTGAGCAGGGGCTACTCTTCATTGTGGTGCGCGGGCTTCTCATTGCGGTGGCTTCTCTCGTTGCAGAGCACGGGCTCTAGGCGCTCGGGCTTCAGTAGCTGTGGCACGAGGGCTCAGTAGTTGTGGCTTGTGGGCTCTAGAGCGCAGGCTCAGTAGTTGTGGCACACGGGCTGAGGTGCTCCGCGGCACGTGGGATCCTCCCGGACCAGGTCTCAAACCTGTGTCCCCTGCATTGGCAGGCGGATTCTTAACCACTGCACCACCAGGGAAGCCCCTCACGTGTTCCTCTGTTCCTAGAATGGCCTCCCTCTCATCTCTGTCCACTCAAATTCTACCTACTCTTCACTGCTGAGCAAATGGTTTTCAGACCATCTCCCACAGAAGCCTAGGGTTCTGATGAAGCCATTTAGAAGCTGAAATATTTGATTTCAACTTCTTCCAAATTATGAAAAATTATGTTGAAAAACAATGCACAAACTCACAAGTTAGCACACTGGAGATCATCAAGCACTGATATGTGCTTCCAGGTTAATTCATTTTTGTGCAAAGCTCAGAATAAAGTTTCAATTGTATTTTCTATTGACGTGGAGAGCAAACTGAGATCGCAAGGTAGAAGCTTAAAAATTATCATTTGCACCTGCTTGTGCATGAGACTCAAGGTGTTCTCAATACTGTACAACCATGACACAATACAGAAACATATTAGCTGCTGAGGCTGACAAGACAGTCATCCATAACCTCCAATTTCCAAGTCTGGTATCCATCAAAATTATCTGATTGCTTTCATTGCTTTATAAGTAAATGTTATACATTTGAATTTATAAAAGTAAATTTATAGTAAAGCACTGGATGGATAATTGAGAAAGCAAACCAACTCTGAGCCCTTACCTCGCTTTGCTCCTTGTCTGCCTGCATTTCCTTCAGCTGCCCAAGGAGCTTCTCTTGTTCCCGAGTCAGGGCCTTCACCGTGTCTCTAACCCTGTGAGTGGTGGATGCGATGTCAGAAGACCGACTGGTCACCAGAGAAGGGACAAAGACTCAGACTTCTGTCTTGAGCCCTTCTGCTGGGGCTCCTCTAGCCCAGACCTCCACTTCTCTCTGGGATGCCCAAATCCCCAAACCAAGATGATCCAGTTCTAAGCCCCAAGTACCCAAGATTCCTAGTTTTAGAGCAGAATATAGAAATAAACAGTTGTTCTTTTCTCCTTATGTATCACTTTAAGGGATGTTCTGCTAATGGCTTCCCAGTTGTTTGCAATAAATCAAGAGACCGGAATTCAGTCTTTTCTAGACAAGGGGCAGTCATTATTGACGATAAACTTTTGATCTAGGTCAGAAGTCGGCAGATGTTATCTGTAAAGGGCCTGACAGTAAATATTTTAGGCTCTGCAGGCCATGTGGACTTCTGTGGCAACCTCTCAACGCTGCCACTGGAATGTGGAAGCAGCCATGGACAATATGTAAATGAATGAGTATGGCCGTTCCAGTAAAACTTTATTTATGAACACTGGAATTTGAATTTCATATGATTTTCACATGTCACAAAATATTACTCTTCTTTTGTTTTTCAACCATTAAAAATTGTCAAAACCATTCTTCCCTTGTGGGCTGTACAAAACCACGTGCGTGGCAGGCTGGATTTGGCATGTGGGTCATAGTTTGCTGAACCCTGGTCTACACAGTCCCTGATCTTTTCCAGATGCTCGGTTTGATCCCAATTTTTCTATTCCATGATTTAGAACCTAGACATTTAGTATCTCCCTCGGGCAAGACTAACATATCCTGGACTGAAGAAGCCTTAGTGATCAACTCACTTTTTACTCTGGGTCTCGGATAGCATGCCTCTTTCCTTTAAAGAGTTTTTCTGAAAATATCAAATCTACCAGTACTGAATGAAAGAAACTTAATTATGTCATTTGATGAAAGAAGTGTTTCTTCTGGTGAAAATCTGAAGGACAGGCATGGGAGGTGGTCAATATTCATGCCATTTGGTAGAAAGAATAGTTGTCTGGCAGAAGAAAGAAATTTATTCTATGTGGCTCCAGAGGTCTAAACCAGGACCAAGGAATGAAAGTTACAGGAGGGTAAATACAACACAAGAGATACAAAAATGACAGCTGTCTGATATTGAAAGAGGCTGCCTTCTGAGGTAGTGATCTTTCCTCACATACCCTCTTAAATACTTTACATTCCTCCCAATGCTAAGATTCTATGATTTGTACCTTTTTTTCAGGGCAGAGATCCCATAACATTTCTGGATCACCGGTTCTAACATTTCCTAATAGTGAGAACAGAGTCTAATCTTATGCTTTGCTGGGGTGAAATCTGAAATCCATCCTCTCTTATCTTGCCTGGACCATCCTATCCATTCTCTTCTTCCAAATCCTCCACTCCTAGCTCCTGCTTTGCCTTTGCTGCACAACAGATGGTAATGATGATTATTTCCGAAGGTAAGGAATACAGAATAGGTTAGGAAAGATGGAAGCGAGCTTGGCAGAAAAATTACCCCCAGTAATTGGAATACCCTGAGTGAGGTTGAGAAGGGAAAGAGAAACCATGTGAGATGGAGAGCAGGTCTTGCCTACCTGACACGGGAAGCTGGGGTTCGAGGGTCACAGGAAGCAAAGGGAAGTAATGGGGGTAGAGGGGTCCCCTCACCTGTCCAGCTCCACCTCTTTCGTCAGCACCTTCTCACTGATAGTCTGGATGTCATCTTCCAGCACCAGGATGCGGGCCACGTGGTCTCCCTGTTGCCGGCTCAGGATGTCCCTCTCTTCCGTGAGCTCCCCGTGGGACCGGGAAAGCCCCTGGAATTAAGGTTCCCCAAGAAGAAGAGGGAAGCTGAGATGCATCTCTCAAAGAGTGCAGTAAAGGCTTAGGAGAACTCCTAAGTTTGACTATCCACCCTTCTACCCGGTCACCTTCCTTGAAGAAGAAACTGTAAGGGAACATCCCCTTCCCGGTGAAGACGGCCACCTCCACCCTAACTCAGCACTCCTGTGTTCAGAGAACTGAGTCTCACTACAAATTTGGGACGTGTCTCCCATCACATCCAGTTTAACACTACTTGTGACCGCCTAAACCTATATCTTAGATGCCAGCACCATCTTAACAGCCCAATAACGTCTCCCCTTTACTGTCTTCACTGGGTTCAGATTTTGGACCCCAGGTGAGCAGGCAGGCCCCTCCCCCCAGCAGCCCTGCTCCCACCTTGTACTGCTCCTCCAGTGCCACGTGCTCCTGCCTGGCGGATGCCAGAGCAGTCTCGAGCTCCTGTACTCGGCTCCTCAGCTCTGTCACCTGCCCCTCCAGCTGCAGCTTCAGCTGCATCAGGTCATTCCTCTCTTGCTGGCTCTCGTCCAGCTGGTTCTACAGGGGACGGGATGAGAAGGGGAACCTGCCTGTGAAGCGCCCATTCCAAGGTCCCATCCCCACCGCTCTGCAGATGCATGTCAGGGCTGGGAAGTTACATCAGTACAGGCTATAAAGAGGCGAGTCAGGGGAGGCCTGGTGTGCTACTGAACCCTGCCCACCACCCATCAGACACACCAGCTCCTGGCACGCTGAACTGCCCACCCCTCTTATCTTTTCCCCGCTGAGGCCTGGTCCCTCCTTTGCCCAGCAATTGCAGGAACCCCTTGTCTGGCAGAAGTCTTTCTCAATCCACATGGACAAAGGGGATGGTTCCCCTAATTTTACCCTATCTGTTCTGGAGTCAGACAGATGTGGGTTTAAATCTTCAATACAATTTTTACTAGCTAGGTGACTTTGAACAAGTTACTTAACTTCTCTGAGTCTCTCTTCTCATCTGTAATGTGATCCCTTAGCCTGGGTTGTTTTAAGGTTTAAATGAGAACAATGAATGTAAAAACAGAACACGGGTAGGAGATCACCCACCTCTGACTTATGTAAGATATAAACATCTTCCTATTCTTGTATTGATTCCATATGTTTAGAGGATTCCACAGGGCAGGAGTTTGTGTAAATCACAAACTACTCATTCCCACCTGTTGAGCTTTCCTCAGGCCTGTCCTCTCGTCTGGGGAATGTACTTCCTCCCCACCTAGTCCTGTTCTTCACCTTCCTTCAGGAAGTCTTCCTTGCTAACATCTGCCTCCACTCCCTAATTCTTCTGTATTTGGTCCAACAGAAAAATAATACAAGCTACATAAATAATTTAAAATTTTCTAGTAGACACTTAAGTAGTAAGCAGCAGATGGAATTCATTTATCTAACCCAGTCAATCCAAAATGTTATCATTTCAACATGTAATCAATATAAACAATTACTGAGATCTTTTACATTGTGTGTGTGTGTGTGTGTGTGTGTGTTTTGGCTGTGCCACACAGCTTGTGTGAACCCAGGTCCTCGGCAGTGAGAGTGTGGAGTCCTAACCAGTACACCGCCAGGGAGTTCCCTACATTCTTTTTTTAAATACTAAGTCTTCAAATCTGGTGTGTATTTTATCCATACAGAACACCTCAATTTAGACCACTCACATTTCAAGCGCTTGAGAGCCACATGTGGGTAGTGGCTGCACAGGCCTGGGGCCCTGCTGATCTGTTCTCACTCCTCACTTGCCGTGGAAGTGGGTCTCATCCTC
Source organism: Monodon monoceros (assembly GCF_005190385.1). Taxonomy (NCBI): domain Eukaryota; kingdom Metazoa; phylum Chordata; class Mammalia; order Artiodactyla; family Monodontidae; genus Monodon; species Monodon monoceros. The sequence continues at coordinate 40,965,292 of NW_021703783.1, forward strand.
CCCTTCCTTGCAGTGTTCCTTCCCTGCGTGGCCTCCCTCTACCCTTTGCATCTTCCTCTAGCGCCTAGGGAAGGCTCCTGGAGAAGGAAGCCTCAAAAAATTCTTAGGAAATCTTGAGTGATGTTGGCCTGTGGGTGGCTTGCTTTCCTACCCTATGTGTTCGTGTCTGTCTGTGTCAAATTGAGACTTTCCTGTAGGCAAGGCTTTGTATAACTCCCAGTGAGGTCTGCAGTTGAAGCTACAGCGAGGGGAGGGTGAAGCGTGAAGGGGCCCCTTGCAATGCTATCCTCCGGCACCCTCGCCCAGGAGCAACTCTGTTGCTCTGCTCTCACCTGCAGCACAGTTGCCTTGGGAACAACCAGCAGGATGTCAGAGCCGCCGTCAGTCTCCTCCAGGGTCACCAGTTCATCCATGGGCCGTGGCTCTCGGAACTGGAAAGGGGGGCTCTGCCCACACACCCGGCCCTGGCGGTTCACGTACCGGAACTGGTAGAGCTGGGCTCCGGGTTTGGGCAGGTAGCTGGCTGTGGGAAGAAGTACAGACCCAGGACCCCAATATGATCCCAGGCCCTCAAGCGCTCAGCAGGTTCCCCCTCCCCTTGATGTGTCTTATTATCCATTGTCTTTGGCCCCAGCCCCTTGTTACCTGTTCTATAGACTGTTTTCTCTCCTCTCCACCTCTCATAGGCTATTTCTGATCTCTGGGATACTCTTCTCCCTCCTTTCTGCCTAGCCTTCTCTTTCCTCTCTTTCCTAAACCTACCCTCCTTAATAATAATAATAATAACAACAACGACAACAATGCTAGTTACCATTTTCTGAGTACCCATTACATACCAGGCACTTTGCTAACAGCTTTATCTGTATCATTTAAAATTTTCATATTGTCCCTGTAAGCCAGGCATCCCCTTTTACTGTTAAGATAACAGACACAGAGAGGGTAAATAATTTGCCCAAGGTCAAACAGCTTGTAAGTAATTAGAGCTGAGATTTGAACCTGGGTCTTTCAAAATCTAATGACCATCTTCTTGTTAATATATGAAGCCACTTTTCCCTCTTCCCTACCCCCTAGTCCCACAAGAAGAGTTCCTCCTTTTTTGGTAAGAGGCAGGACTAGCGGCCCTTTTACAGTTCCTTTCTTGTCTGAATCCCTGATTCTTTGAAAATCCCATGATTCTGTATCTGCTGAGACCACTACCCTCTTCCAAACCTCCATCCCCTTGACCCCTCCCTCCCGGTTTTCCCTCTTCCCTTGTACCTTGGAACTGGACACTGGCATGGATGGGGGAACCATCAGTTGCACTTTCAGGCACCGAAGACCACACAAACGTGTGGTAATCCCGGACACAGGCAGCCTCCACCTGTCAAAGCCCACGGTGGGAGAGGGGTATAGTGATGCAACTCCCAGCTCCGGAAGGTGGAAAAGGCTGAGGGATTGAACCAGGGGTGGGTAGGATGGTGTTGCAGTGGCAAGGATGCTGAGAGACAGGGAAAGTGGAGGGATGCTAGTGTGTCAGGAGAGAGCAAGGCTAAGATGGGGAGATGGGCTTTGCTTACACACATGGCCTTGTCATCTGTGACATCATTCTCCCTTCCTCTCTATCATCATGAGGTTGAGAATTCAGAAACCAAATCAATTCCCCTTATTCCAGACAACCCATGGCCCGTAAGCCTGAGCCAAAAGGGGGTCCAGGGATACCTTGAAGATGCCAATCCAGTCGCTGGCACTGGGCACAGTGCCTGGGGGGAGCGTGTAGTGACACTCCACCTTGGTGTTGGGGATGTAGGTCCGGGCCACATTCAGAAAGTTGACTCCACCCCGGGATGGTGCCCGGCTTAGCGATGATTCTTCCATTCTGGCCCTGAGATGGCTGCCCTCCTATGAAATGAAGATTGAATATCCTGAAGTCTCTCCCCCTCTGCCTCTCTGCCCCCCAACTCTGTCCCCACCCACAGCCCCTGCTCCTGGAGATGAAGGCGTATCTGGTTTCCAGCCCCTGAGGGTTTAGGACCCTCTAGAGGTATCAATCTTAGTCTCTAGGGCATAGGTCTGGCCTTCTGGGTCAGTACCCATCCTGGCTCACACTGTACCCTCTGAGTCACAGACTCTCCCTAGAGGTAAGAGCTCTCTAATTTCTGCTCCCTTTTCACAGCCCCATTGACCAAGCCTCAGTCTCCCAGGCTCGGCCTCCTGTAGTCCCTCCTTTTCCATCTCTTAATAGCCTTGACCATTCCAAATTCTTCAGCCTCCATCTCCCCACCCCAACCCCTACATCTTCTGGCTCTTGAATTCAACATCCAACTGAGGCGGGGGGCCCCCTCATTCTGAGCAGGCCTCCTTGCCCACTCCAGCTATACCCAGGAATGACTTAGGACACCTGAAAACAGCAACTCTCTCTGAAAGTAACGACTGAGTCTTTGGAGCTGGAATATGGCTGGGGGTACGAAGAGACCAATCTTCAAGCCCCTGAACTCTCACCCTCTCTCCCCGTCTCTCAGCTGTCTTCCGCCATGAGCAAAAAAAAAAAAAAAAAAAGCCCGCACTCTCATCCAAGAAACAAAGGGAAAGGGAGGATAAAAGGAAAGATAGGTTCTGTCCCTCACTCATTCCTCCAGGAAGTCAAGAATTCTGGAGGCGGCTGCTTCAAAGGGTGGAGTGAAACACTCAGCAGGAACGTGGTGCTGCGGGGAGATGGAATGTGGGGGCCTGGAGCCAGGAAAGCCCCACCCCCGGGTAGGGACAGCCTGGAAGTAAGGGGCCCTGGGAAGGGAAATGTACACATAATGTTGAGAGAAGGAGAAATGGTTCAAAAAGAACCTCATATTCTTCTCTTCAGGTCTTGCCAGGAGCAGGGCTAGAAACCTACTGGTTTGACGGTTCGTTAACCCATCGCTAGTATTCCCCCCCCCCCCCCATTTTCTCTGCTCCCCTTAGCCTCAATTCTAAGTGCCTGAACCCTTCCATCTGCTTGGATTGGTAGTTGGAGGCATGCTATAGGATGGGATTAAGACGAAGCGTTCCAAGTTAGGTGGGGAAAGTTCAATGGAAAATATGAGGCTAGGGTGAGGAAAGATAACAACAGTCAAGAGAACTCCTAAGCCCAGGGCTGTGAGATGGCCCTTGTCATCTCTCATCTCCAGCCCACTGAGCTTTGTCCTGTGTCAGTCACAGTAATGCACGTCCAATCAACCACGGCCACTAGTCATGTGCACGCCCCCAAACATCACAAACCCACAACAGGCTGAAGCCAGGTGGGTAGGGACTTTAAAAGAGGACAGAAAATCAGTAAAGAAGGGAAGGTGGGACAGCTCTACAAAAAGGAGCTACTTCTCCCTCCAAAATAGAGACTGAATTGACGACAAGAAGTTTCTCTGAATTTTCATCTCTGAAAAATCCCTAGTTAAAACTAGTCCATGTTTTTTTCCAAATACAATTCTTCTGGCTTTCTAAGAGGGGGTGAACTGTCCTCAAAGACATTGTCCTGGGGACCCCAACTATTCCCCACAAACAAAATTCAAAAAAGCTGGAAATATCCCCCACGCCTGAATGAGAACTCTGAGCAACTAAGGTGTATATGTGTAGCCAGATTCAGGTGTTTGCATGGGGCGGGGAGGGGGGTGTCCCCATCCCCCCCACGCTGTAGGGCTCTAGAGTTCTTTGACACTCTACACCTTGGAAGCTTCCCCAGCGCCAAGGGATTCAGCGTGGTAAAGGCCTTTGGATTGGTGGCGGGGCGTGGGGGTTGGCGGTTTGGGGAATTAGGGGTAAGGGAAGGTTTGTGGGGTCCAGTCTTGCCGGGCCGAGAACGAGCCGACTTAAGCCTCCCTCACAACTCCCTTAGGCCTATCAAGCTTTATAGAGAAGGACTGAGAGGGAGGCGAGAACAGCCAGGGGGCAGCCCCTGATCAGGGCCCCCTTGAGACCAAGAACTCCCGAAACAGCGGGGTGGCTTCTCCAGTACGGAAAGTGTTAACACCCAAATGCTCCTGCTTCCCCCTTCTACGGTTCCCTTAGATTATCCTTTCACAGTCTGGGAAGTGGGGGGATCCCCCATAAGATCGCCCCCAAATTAGGCCAAGTTTCTTACCCCACCGACGGATCAGCTGTCCCCTCACCTTTCACCAACAACAAAAACAGCACTCGGCTCCGAGAGGGGGAGGGAGAAGGGTGGGCGCGAGGGCTTCTGGGGTTTGTGGTTCCTCCGCGCGTTTTTTGCCAGTGAGATTGAGCATATCTGGGACTACATGTACCAGGAGGCTGTGCGCAAGGAGGGAGGAGTAGAGGGCGGCTGTGGTAGCGGCGTCACCGCCGCATCCTGGGAGGCGTAGTTCTCACTTCCGCGGCAGCAAACGAGGGTGTGGCCAGCAAAGGACTTCACAGCCCAAGAGTCCTTGCGAGGGGGCAGGCTATATGAGTGGCGACTGCTGATTGGTACCGTGCGTGGTTGGGGGGTGGGGAGGAGTTACGGCTCTAACGCCCCCACAGTAATACTTCTGAGAGGGTCGAACGAGTTCGGGTACGCGCTCCCGTTTACTTTTAACACCAACCTGCGAGGTAGGCAGTTTTGTTATCCACCCTTTACAGATGAAGAAACTAAAGCCCAGAACGGTTACGGAACCGGTCTAAAGTATCAAAGCTATGAGATGGTAGGTTTGCACGACTCCAAGTGCTCTCGCCACATCACACCTACGTACCATTTAGGGGATAGGAAACTGTGTGACAGCTGTGGTAGCTGGTTCTCCTTTGCTTCAACCTCAGGGACAGCCCCTGTAAAAACTGTGTTGTGTGCACCGCTGACCGTTTTTTTCCAACTTGAAGGTTTCACTGCCAGGGAGGGGCCTGCCAGTACTCACAGTCGTGGCCTGGGCATCCCTGGAATGGCCTCTAGGTCCAGGAGGAGGATCCATTGGCTGACGTGGTGTTGTGGGGAGAGGGGGAAGCTGAAGTGGGGAGAGGGGGAAGCTGAAGTGAGAAGAATCAAGTTGAAAAGGGAACCTGGCATAATTCAGGACGGGTCACAATTCAGAAACAAGACCCGTGTGGGGCTAGTTTGCCCAAGCCTCTTAACTGGTTTGAAGTAATTAGGATAACAATCCATGTGCTTTTGTTTAGAAGAAGTGAAAGATTCACACTCCTCCCACACATCCCCCCCCCCCACGTCACATTAAAGACTTGGGCATCCTGCGCCCCCTACCTGCTCTGGACCCTCCAAGTAGTCTGAGGCATTCAAAATGATCTCTCTCTCTCTGTCTCCATAGTAGGGATTACAGTCTAAAGATTGATTTGATCTTCCTGGGTGCCTGATTTAATTCTCTGCTGCATTGTTACGGAGCCTCTGCCTTTTCCAAGTTTTGGGGTAGTATTTTGCTTTTATGACTGAATAGGGTGGCTGGTGCCTGCCCTTGGGTGCCTTTCATCTGAAGATCTCCAAGCACTTAACAATAAGTCATTGGGCTTCACAAACATTAAGGTGACATGTCTGTGTCATTAGTCAGGATTTATGAGTTACGGAACAAGCTGGTGGTTGCAGAGATGGCTCAAGGTCCTGGGGTGGGTTCAGAGTGAGGCCTGTTCAGGGACCCAAGTCTCAGTTGTTCTTGGTTTTTGTCTTCCACCCAGAATAAAGGCTTGGGCATCCTGCTCCCCCTACTCAGTCTCAGCTGGAGCTAAAAATAATAACAACTTCCATGTACTAGGTGTTTACCACGTGTTTAAACTATGCTAAGGATTTTTCCATTTAATATAACAGTCTTATATAGTAGGCCTTATTATCAACCCCATTTTACATATGATGAAAATTGAGGCACGGACAATTAAGAGAGTTACCTGGGGTTATCCAACTAGTAAGTAGTAGAATCAGGATTCAAGCACAGCTAGTCAGTACACCATATTACCACCCCGGAAACTCCTGTTATGGAATACTAACACCCTTTGTTCTAAGGAACAGTACTGTTATTCAGGGGACAGGTGTTCACTGAACATTTATGTGCAAGGTGATGTTAAACAGATTAATTCAACAAATAGATGTGACAGGTACTATGCTAGGTATTCAATAAATTTAGTTGAAAGAATAAGTATACAATATAGATATTTGAGGGAGGGATTGGATAGTTTAACAGGACAGGGTCTGAGAAGGATAAGCTTATGCCAGGCTGAAGCAAAGATGCAGCAGTGGGAATGTATAACATGTACTGGAGCCTAGGAAGTCATATAAGAACAGCACATCAATCTCAACTTTTTTTCCCCAAACTCAGATTATTGATAATGACTGCCTGAAATGTTGTGTTGAGGAGGATTCTGAGGAAAGAGTGCTAGGATTAATCAGTAATATCTGTCATGTACTCCAGATGGAAGATGGCCATTGTATTAGATTGACTTATTGTTTGAAATCATTTACTTTCTCCTTCTCTGCCCATTGCCGCATGACTTGCAGTATCTCCTGTGGAAGGAGTATATGTCTCATTTCATTGATTTTGGACTCGATCATTTTTCATGTTTTGGCCAATGGGTTGTGAACAGATGTGACTCATGTCATGTTTGAGCATGTGAATTTACACTTTCTCGTTTCTCTCTGCCACTAAAATGGGCATATTCCACATGAGGGTTGCTCCTTTTGCCTGTGTCCCCGAATGAGAAGTGCTGCCCATGGTCTGCATATACGTAAGTCAGAGATCAGTCTTTGTTGCTGCAAGCCACTGAGATTTGGGGATTGGTTGTTCTGGCAGCAAAGCTGACTAATAGCTATACCTGGGTAATGGTATAAAGTTTGAAAGGTAAATGGTATCAAGTGTGAAAGGTAAGTTTAAGCCAGGGTGTGAAGAATCTTGAATGCCAGGTGAGGCAGGGCCTGCTATGTGTTTATCAGAATCTCTTTCCTTCTTTTTCTTGGACACACAGCTGGACCACATTTTTCGGTTTCCCTCTAAGTGATGCAGTTCCATGCCTGGCCTGTGAAACCTCCCAAGGGAGATCCTTCATGTTCTTTCCTTTTTGGCTTGATGCATAGGACCTTAAGTACAGTGGACTTGAAGGCTAAATGTTAAAGATCGTGGGGCCACAGGTAGGAAGGAACCTAACTCCCTGAATCACTACTTGGCAGAGAACTACCTGCTAATCAGGAACATGTGTTTTGGACTTCACTTGACCAAAAAGTCAATTTCTAGTCAACATTCTAGATTTGATAGAGTTGTCCTGGGAGAAAAGATACCTCTGGAAAGACCTTCAAATGTTGGTGGAGCCTCAGGCCCCAAAGTGACTGGTGATAGAAGTGGTCTTTTCCCCTCAATAGAGCGTTATTCCTATAGTTTTTATTATTTTTATATTCTACTGAAAAGTTTGAAATTTTTCACATTATTACAAAATAAACAAAGCTGTGTTATAGTCATAAATTTAGTCGTTGATTTTATGCACTTGACAGTTCTATCACCTTTCTAGCAGTTTCAAAATACTTCTCCCTGGGAAATTGTGTGGGTGGGCACGTCCCCTAAGCTTTGCAGGCCTCCCCAGTGCCATGAGAATAGAGAGGGTAACCCTGGAGCCTGGGAAAGCAGTAAGGAGGCAGCTCAGTCATCTTGCTGAGAGCTGCTTCTCATCTGCTAGAGAGAATGGAGCCAAGTGGGTAGGCTCAAGAGTTATTTAGGAGGTGGCATGGGCAGGTTGTGGGAGTGAAGGAGAGGGAGGCAAGTCATTTTGATGCCTATGGACGTGTGACTCTAAAAAAGTTAAACTTTTAGCTTAAAAGAATTGTCACTTAAATCAATGAGTGCAACAGACTCCCTAGTCCTATCCCTAACCCAGGGAGATGGAAGAGTCATGGCTGATCCCAGGTTCCTGGCTTGGTGGATGGGAGTTCCTCCTTGAGATGGGGACCTTAGTGGAAGGAGCAGGTGTGGGGCTGAGGCTGGGTGGAGGAAGTTGTTCTGCTTCTGGACATACATGGTCCGAAATACTTCCCAGTCTCCAGAAAGCCATTCCTTGTACTGTGGAGCTAGGCCTTCCTGGCCATCTTTCTGTTGCTCCAGACTTGCTCTTAAAGGAGAAGATTCAGAAATTCAGGCATTGGGAGAAACAGAGGAGCCAATCATAGATCAAATAAAGAGTGTGTGTGTGTGTGTGTGTGTGGGTATGTGTGTGTGTTCGTGTATAAATACCATTAGCAGCAGGTTGGGATTACAAAGACAATAGAGGTTCATCTGCACTCACTGTGCATAACATTTGCACGTTCATTAGTGCACATAAAAATGCATTGAAGAAGGCCCCCCCCAAGTCTCAGCCCCTCTCCCAATTGAGGAATCATCCTTCTCTTTTCTGGTTGCACCGCCAAACCCCTAATTCCTGTTGTGTAAATTTGGGCTCTTCATACTTGAAAAAACTGGTTGGCTTCCCTCCTGCCATTTCAGGGTAACTTCCCTTTGTGCCTGGGTCAGAGTTATGGGGGAGGGAGCAGCTGTTGAGGGGCCAGGATGGGGGTAGAGACTGGCTTAGTCTGGTCTCAGGGGGTGTCCTTGTCTGTATCTATCTGGGTCCCTCTTTCTGTCTCTTTCCACTCACAGATTGTGTGGCATTTTGGAGGGTGGAGTGCCTGGGCACCCAGCCCACTACATCCCGCCCCAATCTGGCCCTGGGCACGAGCCACATGGCGCTGGCCATCAGCCTGGCCTCTTGCCCATCCATTATAGCCTCAGCTGCCAGACTGGCACAGGTATCAAAAGGAACTTCTACTAGGCCCTGACCTCCACCAATTCTGTTCCTGGGGCCAAAGTGAAGGAGAGTCAGATGGAGAGAGCACACTCTTGGGTGGGGAACCAATCCCAACACCCACCCCCCATGGTGGAAGAGGGTGTCTGGGCCTTGGGGAGGACTGCTGAGGCGCTAGGCTGCAGTCCATGGAGGACCACCTTAGTGTGTGTATGGGCTGGGGGTAGTGTTGGGAGGAGACACCATCAGTTGCTATGGTGTGAAGGAAGACTCCCTACTAGGTCCTAGGAGATGTCTCCCTTCTTCTCTCTGTGTCTATGCAAATCATGTGAACTTGTGCCTGTTTCCTACTCGTGGGCTTATCCCCTGGTGGGACCATGCACAGAGCTCTGATGCTGTGGGGAGGGGCCTTTAGCTCTGCCCAGGCAGCGCAGAGGTGAACCTGCAGTGAATATTGCATGTCAGGATATATGACTCTGTCCCATGCGGGAATGACATCTGCGAGAGTGCTGTTAGGGTACAGGAGAAGTACCCGTATGGCTGAGGCATGGGGCCTTTTAGTCCCCTGGTATGGACCAACTGTATCTGCTCTATGGGGCACATGAGTACCATATACACGGACCCTGGTTGTAGAAGACATGCACCCTCATTCCTGAAAGCAGCGGCCTGGTCCGGCTGTAGACTGTATCTGGGTATGGGCAGCGAGGGATGGTCTTGGTGGGTGGTATGTCCCTGGAGAGTGCTGGTCATGCCTTGCCTTTACACCTGTGTGAATTGTATGTTCAAATATGTGAATCCCCTAGAGAGATGTTGGGTGGTGAGGGGGTGGGAAGCCTGAAAAAGATGGGAGAATTTATGAGCTGCTTTTGTCGGGAGACAGTCGTAATGAAGAAAATTCAATTTTCTGCAGCTCGAAGAGTCAATATGTTAAATCTTGGAGAAGCTGTGGAGTGACAGCGGAATGGCAAAGTCAATGGGACGTGTGTGGGGGGAAGCCGTCTATCTGTGTCTGTGGTGAGGCTGCCTCCTCTCTGTACCCTTGAACTACAGCTGGGACAGGATGGAACCAGATACCTGAGTTCCTGAAACTGCCCCTCTCTCCCTTCCTCCTCCAACTCAGTGGCCATCGTCTCTTGCCTCCTGCTTATAGGGAGAAAAGCTGCTCTTTCCCAGGCCCAATCCGATCCTAGCATTTCCCCAGGAAGTCCTTCCTGTAGTCTAACCAGCACTCCCTCTTGCTGCAGTTACTAATTTCGGAGTGACTGTTTGTAGCCCAAAGTGATTAGTAGGAAAGTTCTCTTTTCTTTCTAACTTTTCATCCCCACTCTCCCCTCAGCTACTCCATGACTGGCCTCCTGTTTCCCAGCAAGTTTCAATTTTTCCTAACCAGTCTTTACCCCCTCCTTTCCAGCCTTCTGTTCTAGGAGGCAGGAGTGTGGAGGGGTGGGTGTTGGGGAGAGGAGAGGGAAGCTGGGGATTCCTCTGTGAGCCACAGTGTCACCAGGAGCTATGATTAGCTGAGCTGCTGGCTGTGTAATTAGTGTGTGCCCGCGTCCCAGGGGTCTGGTGTGTTAACAGCGGGTCCCTGTGGTAAGTAACGAGATCATGCCCATGGCTGGTTGCACACACTAATTAATTAGTGCTCCTCTGGTGTTGAGGAATGAGGAGGATCTGGGGGAGGTGATGGTGGGGGTGTCTCAAAGCCCAAGAGCCCAGCTCTTCAGAGCCCAGAGGTCACCTAAGGTCCTGCCGGAATGGGGGCATCAGGGTAGTGTGCAGAGTTAGGGGTCAGAGACTTGGGTGCCCTAGCTGCAGAGAGGGAGTGTGGGGTACTGGGCTCTTGGTGGTGGGTGTCCTGGGCTGGGCTGGTGGAGGTGGATGGAGGGGAGGACAGCCCCCTCAGCTTAGGGAGCTCTCCAGGCTCAGGGCCTGTCTTAGAGCATCCTTTCTCCAGGTGGCCCAGAGAGGGAGTGGAACAGGGAGGAGGCATTCCAGACCCTTCCAGCCTCATTCCTGTCCCCTCTACCCTCCCTCACCTCACTAAGCCCAGCTTCTCAATCAGCCATTTCACACTTATTACACACTCACTGTGTGCACAGAGCTCCAAAAGCCTCTCTCACCGCTCTCACTGTAGTAACCACTGCCTTCCCCCTTGCCGCCCTTGCAGATAGAGACCCGAACTCCTCAGCTCCTGGGTCTATCTTAAGAGCCCAGAAGCCTCTTCTGAAGCCTGGGATGTGGAACCTAGATATCTGGGAGAAATATCATGGAAAACCTGAAGAAACGGGGAGGGGAGAAGATTGGGAGAGAGCCTCACAATTTCGCAGAACACTGTGGTCACTTACAGCAGCAAGAAGGATTAAGGTGAGAGGAGAGGAAGAACCTCCAGTGAGCAGGCAGCTCTACTCGTTTCCTGAGGCAGAAATCCTCCGCCGTTACAGGAAGGGATCAGAAGGGAAAGGGACCCATAGAAGGAGATCCTCTCCCCTTGAGCGGTGGGATTCAGCAAGGCGGGGCGGGAGTGGGGAAGGGGAGACAGAATAGAGAAAACGGGCAGAAAAGAAGACGAGACTGCGGCAGGGAATCTTTGGCTTCCGTGTGGAGGCGCGAGTCCCATTCCTGCACACGGTAATTGCTAAATTACCCGCCATCTGCTCGGCTCTCAGACATAAATTATCTGCGAGGGGAAAAGACGCAGAGGCTGCGCACTTTCCTTTCTCTCCCCCAAACCCAGCTAGGAGCAGAGGGGGTGCCCTTCCCTCCAGCCCGAGTGGAGGCGAGGGTGGTGAGACCACCTGATGGGGGAACAGTCACCCTTTGCCTCTGCCCTCTCCCGAGAGGGAGTGCCTTTGGGGTGACCGAGGTCCCAGCGCCCCCAAGAGTCCTGTCGGACTTGGGGCGGGGCGAGCTGTGAGCTGGCCTGGCCGGGCCTCGCGAGGCCACTTAGGAGGGGGCGGGGCGCGCCTTAGTGGGCGGGGCTTCTCTCAGGTGTGACCGAGTTGCCTCGGCAGGTTTTTCCCTGGTCACCCTCTACCTCCCCCACCTCCCACCCACCGCTTTGCTTGTGGGGAGAAGTCTCTTCAGCTCTCATTTACGCTTGTCCTGTCTGCCAGAAGGAAGAGAGGGAGGAGGGCAGGCAGAGGGCTTGAGGAGAGAGGAAAGGGGGGCAAACCTTCCTTTCATTCTGCTCTGAACCTCGCCCTTCCCCTCTAGAGTCTGAAGAGTGGCAGAGATGTGAAAGCAGATGTAGGGGCAATGACTTGAAATGGGGCAAAATGGTAGAATGCAGCAGGTTGGAGAGATGGAGGTAATGGGAAAGCAGAGCCCGCTGGGAGATGGGTAAGAGAAGCAGGTGGTCAGGCTGGGGAGGTGAGCCAGGAGGAGAAGGGAGCAGAGTGGGAGGTGGGCAGAATGAGGGGGTCAGAGAGATGGGGGTGGGACGGGGTGGGGAGGTGGAGAGATGGAGCAGGTGGAGGAGGAGGGAGTGGTAGAGAGATGGGGTGGGGTGGGGAGTGGAAGAACGAGGATGGGGCGATGCCAGATGGAAACTCAGAGATGGTCAGGGTGGTGAGTCTTCTAGAAGGAGAGCCGGAGGAGGTTCAGGGTGGGGATGACAGACAGGAGTTCAGGAAGCAGGTCAGGCTCTGGAAGGAATGTAGGGAGCAAAGGCTGTGACAGAGAAAGCAAGGGCGTTTGTGGGTCCTTGGAGGGTCCCAGGAAGGTGAGGGTAAGACCCCCAGAGCCACTTCCCACTCTGAGGCAGAGGCGTGACTCTGGAGGGGAGTTGAGGAGGCCACTTAAGAAGCTGGGGTGGGTGTGCCCATGGGGGTGGGGGTGTGTTGGGCGGCTTCCCAGCTCCGAGAGCAGAAGCTAGTGGGGTTTCTTCCGAGCGATTGTTTAGTATTCATGGGGCGACGCAATCTCTCCCACATCTGCTTAGCACAGCAAGTCCTGTCATATAACTGTCTCCCGCACTGTCTGTCCATAAAGAATGTCTCGGAATTGGTGTAATTCAGAGAAATTAATGACGACTTTCCGCGGGACTGCTCCCTGGGGGATGATTAACACTTCATCGTCCATCTGATGCGCGGGGCCCATCGCTCCATTGCGAACATTTGGGCCGTGGCCAGCCGCATTAAAGGTTATTACGGAAAACGCGACCTGCAAACGGGCGAGAGGCATGATGGACCAGGAGGGGCGGGGGCGGGGAGTCGGATGGAGCCGGCCAAGTCCGAGATCAGGTTTTCCGAGGTGCGCGCACCTGGGGGTCTGAGGCTGAGGGAGACTGGGTTTCTGTTTCAAGGACTGCAGGACTGGGAGGGTGCTGGGGAGACGCTCACCACGGGGGACTGGGGAAGGGGAGGAGGTGCTTTCCACGGTGGACGCGTTGCTGATGGAGGCTTTCCCTGTCTTTTAATCCCCACAGAATCATTGGGTAAATTTTATTTAACCCCATCTTACAGGTGATGAAACTGAGGCTCAGAGAGGTTATGTAAGGTGTCCTAAGTAACACAGTTTATTAAGAGGCAAAAGCAGGATTTGAACTCGGGTCCTTGATTCCTGGGCTCTTGCTCTTTCCACCACACCATTGGGCAGAAGTTCTCACTGTTTTATGTGTCCGCCTCAGCTTCAGGCATGTAGGGGTGTGTGTGTGTGTGTGTGTGTGTGTGTGTGACAGATAGGTGCTCCAAAATGTTTGTTGTATTAATGAATGAATGAGCTTTGCAGGTTCCACTTCCCTGGTGTGGGCGAGAGTCCCAGAGACTCTGGAGGCAGGAAAGGGAACACAGCAAAGGAGTTTCAGTTTGGGTCAGGAAACTGGAAATAGGTTTCCTGTGGATTTCCATGCTTCCCCCCCCACCCCACCCCCCGGGGCATTCTAGACCTCTAGAATCTAGAGGGCTGGGCTCTTCATCCTTAGAAGAAAGGAGTTGAGACACATGTATGTATGTATACATGTGTGTTTGATGAATGTAGGGGGGTGTGTAAGTTTGTGTGTATATGCTTGTCTGTAAATGTATGAGATTATGAGCATGTGTCTTTGTGTTGCATACGTGTGAGAATGTTTGTGATGTTTGGTTGTGGATGTGTGTGTATTTTGAAGGTATGTGTCTATGGGTATGTATGAGTGTGTGCCTCGGTGTGTGTGTATCTGCGTGTGTGCAGGTGAGTGTGTGTATGATGTGTGTGGTGCCCCGGGGGGAGCCTCACAGCTGAAGATGTCTTTCATTTGCCCAGATCTCTAGCATGTTCCAGGATGTGGTGTGTGGTGGGGCTGAGGTGAGAGGCCAGGAGAGGAAGGCTGTTTCTGCTTGGGGCATGGGGTATTGGGTAGCCTGATCATTGGGTGCCTCTGCCCCGCCAGGCATGCGTCAGGGTCCCGGTTCTGAGGCTGGGTGAAGACTGGGCCCTGAGGTCTTCACTCAGGGCTTGTATTGGATGTGCTCAGAGGCCCTGCTCTGACCAGTGGAGCCCAGACAGTGGAGGAGTGAGGCCTACTCTTCACCTCTTCCCCCACCAGGTTTTAGGAATGTCTTCTAAGCAGGCTTCAATTCCTAGCTCTAGGCTCCACCCATTCTGCCTTAGGGTGGTAGAGTCCCTGAAAGTCTTTGTGTGAAGCCTTCTGACTCTGGGGGGACCATAACCACGGTGAAAACTCCTCTTTCTAGTCAGCACTACCCAGACAGGTCCAAAATAAATGTCCTTGTCTCTTGGAGACATACAAGCTGAGGCTTTCAGACCCCTTGTGCTGGGAAGTTCTTCCTGAGTCTAACCTCAAATCCTCTTGCTGCACCCTGTGCCCAGTAAGCCCAGGCCGAGTTTGTGAACTTGGAACCTAGCACCTCCTGCCCTTTGGCATGGAAACAGTTTCCTCTGAATAGGGGAGTGGGTCTGGGGTTTAGGGACACTGAGAGAATGGGGGGCTAAAGCCTGGCAGATCACAGATGGGTCGGACCATTCTTGGGGAGGAGGGCAACGATCAACAGGACAATTTCAGAGACGGGAGTTCAGAGACTGTGGGTTCCAACTCTCTTACTGTACAGAGCCTCAAAGGTGGGAATACTCAGTGTCCCCTGCTCCATGGTGGCCACCTCTGGAAAACCCAGGCCCCTGACTCCTGGTCTAGGAATCCTTCTTGTGTCCCATTTGGAGAACCCTAGACTCTGCTTCTATTCTCTTGGTTTTAAGGGGGTGGGGAGAGAGGGAGGAATACTTCAGCTAATTGGGGGACTGTCTCCCTTCTTCTCGCTGAAGCCTCCAGCGACTCCTTCCCAGCCTTCCCAGCTGGCCTTTGAGGCCTCTTACCCACCAACACCTGTTCCTTCAATTTCCCATCCCCCTTGCAGGAGCCCGCCATCTGCTGTCTTAGATGTACCTGGGCAGCCGTCCCAGCATTTGGTCCTCCCCTGCCCTCTCCTAGCCTCATGGTCTATCCCCAGTCTGAACCATTTCCTCTCCTCCTCTTTCTGCAGACTAGCCTCTCGACCCTTTGCAATATCACCCCATACTCTCCTTCTCTGGGAAATCTTCCTTGATTAATCCTCCTGTTTCTGGATCCCAAACGTTCTCTTTCTAAACCACTGCCAGGGGAGCTGCAAGTCTCTCCTCATTCTTTTGTCTCCTCTTTCCAGCTGTGTACCTTGTCCCTGTTTCCTACTCCCACCTCTGAATGGAAGGTGCTTCTGCAGGCAGGGCTGTTTTCTCCTCCCTCCCAGGACTCCTCTCCACACCCCAGGAAGGTCAGGACTGCTGTGGAGAATTGACTGAACCCTGCCCTGTTTTCTGTGTTCTGAGAATGTCAGAGATAATGGCATTCAACTGGGTCTCCTCCCAAGGAGGGAGGTGGCAGTGCAGAATAAACACCTTCCCGGTGTTTATTCTGGGTTAGACCTCACCCCCAGCTCCCGTTCCTCTTCCTGTTCTTGGTTGTCTCTGGCCCAGTTAACAGGCCCCTCTAGACTACTGCCCTAGTAACCCTGGGATTCTGGGCTTGGTGTGGGGAGTGACGGGCAGCTCCACTATGATGCCACAGGGTTGGCATCCTGCCTGGGCAGGAGGGGGTGGGATGAGTGGAGGTCTGGGTGGAGGAGAGGGTCCTGGCGCTGGTGAGGCATCAGCTCTTGCTCTGGACCAATCGGTGTGTTGGCCGCCACCTTGTGGCAGGCACTGAGAACTGCAGGGATGGGGGCCTAGTGCTAAGAGGGGGACCTCCTGGCAAGAGAGCTGGGAAGGCCGGTAGGGGTGTGCACTGTGAGGGTAGCAGGCCTCAGAATTCCTAATTGACATTGACGGTTTCTTCAGGGAGCTTTTGAATTCTTAGTTGACAGGGGAGTAGAAACCTGGGAGGAAAGCCAAGTGGCAAGGACACTTCTACATGGAGAGAGATAATTGAAACTCTGTCCTCAAGTCTCAAACCTACTATTCAAATTCTCCCTCTCCAAAAGAGTCCTAAAAGGGAAACAGCCTGAAACGAAAGCGGGAGGAGTTGAGGTCTGACCTGCAGAAGAACCTCCTAATAAATCCCAAAGTGTATTTGGGTGTCACTGCTTCTGATAGTTGCACAGCTTTTCAAAGCCACCCCCTCCCCCCATACCCAGTAAATTGCCCACCTTCTCCAGCTTCCCTGATCTCATCGTGCTCAGCTCATTGGGCCCACTCAGAAAAGCCCAAGTTCCTTAGCCTCCCCTACCCCAGCCTGTGCTGTGGCTATGACCAAGATGCTAACCTGGGAAGTCCCTTCTGTGGCCTGACTCCAGTCCTTCCTATAGCACTGGAAATGGAGAGAACCACCATACAGCTAGCAGATCTGCAGAGGGGAAGGTGGCCAGAGAAAGGAACCTGTGAGGAAGGTTCTGAGGGAGGGCAGTGCTGCCTCAGTTTCTCCTTCATTCTCTGCTCCCCTGCCCTACTGGCTCCTTGGAAGTGAAAGGGGATGGGACAGAGTGGTCCACTTCATGGGAGAACTCTCTCTACTTGGACCTCAGGATTCACAGGTGCTGGGGGAAGGCGAACCCCTGAGTTCCAATCATGGCCCTTGTTATTCTCTTCTGTAGAGCAGGTATTGTGGGGAGGGAAGATGGGGGCAGGGTTTTGTCTTCATCAGCCTGAGTCTTTCTGGTTCCACCTAGGGTCCCTGTGAAGCCTTCTTCTTTCCCTGCACCCACATCCCGGTTCCTCAGAAGCCCTCACAATGATCCCTCCTCCTCCACCGTCCCAGTCCAGCCCCCTTCCTTGGCAGGCTGAGAGTCAATGAGTCCTCGCCACCATCTTCCCTGTGCTCCCGGTGGCACTGCTTGGAGATCTTGGCCAGGAGCTCTGGCTCTGCAGGCTCCGGGTCGGGGCCATGCCCTGGCACCCTCCCTCTGAGGTGCCATTCCTCCCCTGCCTCATTTGCTGCCGCTGATCTTACTGAGTTAAATTAAAAAGCAATGTTCTGTGTGCGGCTCCAGCCCCGTGGAGCTTGACTCAGGGAAGACGAACACAATTACCGGCCCCTCCATCTCCCTCTCGTCTGGCTGCCTTATAATTTTTCCCCCGCTGCCTGGTATGCAACATTTATGTTTTTAATAACACCAGAATGGTTTTGACCTTGGGATTCATAGCAGAATGGGCACCGTGAGAGGCCCCAACGTGATTGGCATTTGTCTCAGTACTTTGCAGGGAGGAGGCTCTGGCTGGTGCCTCCTCAGTACTGGGGAGGGTGTGGGTGCTGCACCCGAGGGGGACATCTCAAAAGCCAGAGTGGACAAAGGGGCACATGGGGAGGGGGAAAGACAGGGGGAGGGTTTTGTCTTTTCAGATCTCCCCTGGAGGATGAAAGTTGGAATAAGGTGTTTGAGAGGCTGGGATATTTCTCTCCTCTTGTTTTATAGGGAAGGAGTCCTGGATGGGGCAATGGCGTGGAGTACACATGTGGGGGGCTATGCGGAAGCGTGGGGTGTGGCACCCCTGTATGCAGGTACTCACACATGAGTTTGGAGTTTGCATGTGTCCCCCTCTGCCCCAGGCTCCACCCCTCCTCACTCACTCTCACCTTTGTCAGCTCTTTAGCCCCAAGGAGAGTAGAAGGAGTGAGGACCGGACAGAAGACTGGGGTCATAGTCTAAGTAGAACTTCCCCACTGAGTGTAAAGGGAATAGGACAGAGCCCTCACCTGGCTTGCAACTAGGTTTTCTTCCTTGTCCCTCCCACCTTTCCTTCTCTCTCTTTTCTGTGCTCACCTCCCCAGGTGACTCAGCTTTCGAGGTTAAAGGAGGGCTAGTGGCAAGAAGGGTCTGGAGGAGGAGGCCGGTCAGCAGAGGATGGGAGAGGCAAGGAGCAGTGAAGGGCCTGGGAGAGAGGATTTCTGGGAAGAGAGAGTGGCCTCTCTCCTCCATCTGAACAGGGCACTGGTAGGAGGGACCAAGGTTACAACCGAGAAAGTGCATCTCTGTCTCAGCTTTGAGGAGTCTCTGCAAATACGGTGAAAATCGCAAATTATAAATGAAGAGAAATTCCTCTTGCAGTTCAGGAAGTAGGAAGAGAGGGGCGGAGGGGTGTGTGCGCCTAAGGATGAGGGGGTGCAACGCTGTGCTCTGTGGTTAACAGTCCCATGTGCACCAGTTATATATGTAAACATGGGGAAGAGTGTAGCTTTGACATTTTTTTTTTTTTTTTGGCTGCGTCTGTGTGGCTTGCGGGATCTTAGTTCCCCAGCCAGGGATTGAACCCAGGCCCACGGCAATGAAAGTGTTGAGTCCCAACCACTGGATCGCCAGGGAATTTCTGACATTGATTTTTTTTTTAAACCAAAGGTTGTAAGCTGGTTTTCCATTGGGGCCTGTAAAGTATGCTTTTCTTTCAGGAGAGGCAGCCAGCATAATGGGAAGACCCCTGTATTGAGAATCAAGAAAACTTGGGTTCTAGGTCTGGCTTCAGTTATCAGCTGGGACCCTATGAAACGTCCCTTCTTTGAGCTTCTGTGTCATCTGCTGTACAACCGTGATGGAAAAGCCACAGGGCCCTTCTGTGCCAGCAGACCCAGTGCTGGGGGGCCAGAAAATGGAAGGGGGCTGGGGTGGTTGGTAGGTGATGGCCTTTCAGGGGCCTGAGAACCAGAGGAGAGATGCTGGTGGAGAGGGATGCAAGAGGGATTTCCTGAATTCGGAAATTCATGGGTTCTTGCTGGAGCAAGACTCCCCCAGCCTGGGCAGTCCAGCCCCATCTCAGCACACAGGGCCAAGGTCTGGCTCTGCAGGGAGCGCCATTTCTCTGCCGCCCTCCTGTGGCTGCCGAGCCCTTTGCAGGTCGCCGCTGAGAAGGTTCCACCTAAGTCCGCAGAGCTACGTCCCTCGCCCCCTGGTGGAAATTTAGTATATTACAAGAAGCGATCTTCGGTTGTTCAACAGCATTCCCCCCCTCAACCAGCTTCCTAGTTTCTGGAGACCTTCCTAGTTTCTGGAGGCCTTCATGACTTCCTTAAAGCTGGGAAGGTCTTCCTGACATGTTAAGTTTTTCTTTTGGGGGTGTGCGGTGGAGACAAGGGGCTGAGACCAAGATATTGACCAGAGAGGGCAATTTCTCTTCCTTCTTGGGTTCCATCTACAACCCCAGTTTCCTAGGATCGTCGGTAGTTCTCAAAGATATCAGGGTGTAGTGACATTCCTGGAGAAAATGGGTCTGGAGCGGACCAAGCATTATGCGTCTGGGCTTCCTCGAATTTGCACCTGAGCTCAGTCGTCAGCAGGCAGATGGATTGGCAGGAACCAGGAGGCAGGAGACAGGGATGATGGAGGGAGATGGCATATTTGACAGATGCTGACAGGGCTCGTTATTTGCTAGCTCTGGAATCCCCTCCCACCCACCAGGCTGCCCTTGGCCCTCCCCTTCTAGTACTCAGCGCTCCTTAGTGACTATCTTTGGGGAGAAACCTCGTGGGCCAGGCTGCACTGGGGAGGGAGAGGAGGCGGGAGGAACACCAGGTAGATGATGGGATGGAGTGGTTGGAATGACTGGGATTTGGAACTGGGGTCCGATGATCACTGGGGTGCTTGGAAGGCTTCGCAGGGGAAATTGTCAAGGGGGCAGTTGCTGGGGGTGAGTGAGGAGAGGGAATGGGGAGGCATATTTAAGGGAATTGAGCTCCACAGATTTAGGTGCTAATTTTGAGAGAACTGGTGAAATATGAGTCAATAATTTTATCGGGAGCTTCCTATGCATAAGGAAGGGTTATAGGTGCTATGTGGGGGGATGAAAGAGGGGCAGTCATCTCTCTCTTCTCCCTGGACTTGTTGCTTCACGTGTGCCTATCTGAGGGGTGCAAGGAGCTGCTAGGCTATTCTCGACCCGGGATGATGCTGAGACAAAGCTCCAGGGCGCGTTTCTGTTCTTCTCACCCCCGACACCTGCCCCCCTTGGACAAAGTACCTCCAGGCGACCTCACACCTCTCTTCATTCCTTTTCTCTTAAAATGCGCAAGACTTGTGGATACCTGGGTGAGAGAAGGGGCCCTCGGGTCCCCTCCCAGGATTTCCAGTGGCTCCCAGTAGACGAACTGGGGCAGGGGAGGGGTGAGCCGCACAACCCTGAGCGGCAGGGTAGCGGGCAGGGAGGGGCAGGCGTTTGGAGTCGCGGAGAATGTTGGGCGAGGAGAAGGCTGCAGTCGGAGCCGGCGCCGCATCCTAAGCAGCGCTGCGGAGGCTGCGCCGCGCGGCCGTCAACCTTCCACACAAAGGGCCGCCCGCCCCCGTCCCCTCGAAGCCCTCCGCGGCAGCCCACCCATGACTGCGGGGCAGGGCGGAGAGGCAAAGAAGAGGGAGACAGACACAGAGACAGGGACAGAAAGGCCCAGTAAATTCAAGCCAAGATCGGCACTGTGGGACCAACATGGCAGAGTCGGTCACAGCACCCTGGAGATTAAAAGAGATCGAGACACAGAGGGAACGGAGACAGACACTGGCAGAGTGGAAACGAAGAGACAGGAGAGAGCAAAGAGAGAGGAGCATCCGGAGAGCAGAGAGAAAAATGGAAGACAGACACAAAAACAGAGACACCCAGAGGCCAGAGACAGCAGAGACAGACAGGGACTCAGAGACAGGAATTGGACCTAAGCCACGGGGAAACCGAAAGTCATGGACCCAGAGCCAAAGGCAGATCCACCTGGGGCCAGGGCGAAAAGAGAGGGAGAAGGGAAGAGAAGAGATGGGAGACAGAGGAGGGGGTGGGGAGGCAGTGAGAAGGGGCAGGTCGAGGTTGCAGAGGATGGGATGGAGACCCTGAGTCTGGGGCTCTGCTGGCTTCTCAGAACCTGGGACTCTGTTGGGAGGAGAGGCTCTGTGTGTGTGTGTGCAGGAGCACAGCCATTAAGAGCTCTAGTCAAAACGCCAGAATCATCTGGTGCTGAACTAGACTTCCACACACCCTCTCTCTGCAGTGACTGCTCTGAGCAATTGAGGTGCAGCATGGAGGAGAGAACAGAAAAAAGATGGAAGTTAGAGAAAGACTGAGATTGAAAAAGGAATGGCAGAGCCTCAATAGAGATCAGGGGAGAGAAACTGATATTGAAAAAGGGAGTAGAGAAATTGACAGAAGACAGGGACAGACAGAGGTGGAGAAAGAAATATGATGGAGGCGTGTGTAGATGAAAGACATGGAGGGGGAGGGAGCCTCTAACTGCAGGAGGGAGAGGGGAATGGAGAGAGACTTGGCTGTTGAGAAGAGAGGAGAGAGACTAAGGGGGTGGGGTGTAGCAGGCAGGGCACTTGTCTCTCCAAAGAGGTTGGGTTGGGATGAAACAACTCTTCGGGTAAGTTGGGGAGGCAGTCAACTTGTGGATTTTTGGGGTGACCTTGTTTTTTTTTTTTAATATAAAGAACCTATTCCAATGCATGCCATCTTCTTCAAAGTAGCACTTTCGGCTGCTGCTACCGCAGTTGCCTGGTCATTCCTGGCATTCCTCTTTGGGGATCACCTTTAGAGCCTGCTGTACAGCTCTGAGCATCCTCACCAGAGGCAAATTTTTATTCTTTAGGGTGAATCTAATTTTTGAAAAGAGCCAAATTTTCTCCAAGGGTGCAGAATGAGGTAGCACCCAGTTGGGAAGCCATACTGGGAAGCAGTATTTCCAGTTAAGAACAAGGTGAATGTGGGAAGACCCAGTGGAGGGTATGTCCTCCAAAGTGGCTCTGAAAGGTCATTCTGAAGGAGATACTTGCAGGATGTGACAGAAGGAGACTTTCCTGATGGCTTCTTGAGGACCAGTTTCATTTTTCTGTCTGTTAAAACCAGGTAATAGTACTCCCAGGAACATTCCAGCCTGGCACTGAAGCCTGACATTGGCCTGAAATATTTGGTCAAGTGGTCCTGCCCTTGGGGAGCTTACAGTCTCTCTCCCTGCCAACGTAATAGTCAAAGTAACCTGGTGACACACACCACTGCACAGATCAACAAGTGTAAACGACCAGGGCAGATTCAGAGTCAATTAGTTCATCAGGGAAGGCTGCCTGGAGGAGGAGAATTATATGTAGGCTGTGGAGGGAGAAACCCAACAAGGCATGGAATGGAGTAGAAAAAGAGGAAGAACACCTCTCTGATGGCCCTGGAGCAGGAGCAAACCATCACCCAGGCAGGGGATAGCTTTGCTGGCCTGAAATAAAAAGTTGGGGTGGGGAACCAGCATGAAGGGGAATCGAGAGGGGCACATTCTGAAGGTGGGGCTGGGTGATCTGAATTTGCTGTGAGAGGCATTGGGGCCCAATGGATGGTACACTGACGTGTCAGGCAGTGACACATTCACGCACAACTGTCTGGAGAAGTGTGTACCCAAGTTTGCATGTCTTCTGTGTGTGTTGGGGGGGGGCGTGATCCACTTGGCTTTGTGCCCCAGGCTCTCGTCTTTCCATATGCGTGTGTGACTGGCAAGTTGCTGTGTCTGAGAGCGTTTGCTCATTTGTGTGTTTCCATGTAGTCTACATGTGAATGGCATCTCGGTTTTTGTGTGTTTTATTTGGCTACATGCAGTGGATGTGCGCGGGATCGTGTGCGTGTGTGTGTGCGCGCGCGCGCGTGTCTATGAGAGATATGGGGCCGGCAGGGCGCACTGGCTGCCCGAGCGTCACCGTCTGTCTCTCTCCCTCCACTGGTTCCATCTGCCCTCGCTGAGGTCGTGACAAGGAGGCAAACAGCAAAACGGCAAAATGCTACGCCCAGAGCGACCAGAAACATTGTAAGCCAAGCGAGACTCCCCCTGCGGAGGAGAAACCGGCCTGAACAGCCAGGACAGATCGACAGACACACAGTCCCCGCGCACAGGCCGCTCCGCGGTCGCGCTCCCGCTCCCGGTAGCAGGTGCACTCACACGCACACGTACTCAGTCACACGCAGGCCTGCCACGCACAGGACATACACACTCGCTCGTGACCTCCCTCTCCCCACCCCTCCTCCGAGCCCTGCCTTCCATCCCCTCCAAACGCCTGCCTGCCTGCCGGGGTTTGGGGCCACGGGGCTGGGGACGCTCGCTCGGACCTCGGAGCCAATCACCGGATGTTTAATTGCTCTTTTGGGGGTGTAAGGGTGTGTGTTTGTGCGCACCCCCTCCTTCACTCCTTCGCCAGTCCCGCCACCTCCTACCCCCCTTCCGGCCCGCCGCAGTTTCCGAAATCTCACGGCGGCTGAGAATTCATTAGCGGGGGGCGGATGTAAACGCAGCGCGGTGGAACGTTTTAATTAGGCCTGAACAATAAACAAGCTAAACGAGGCGCGCAGGGCTCCCTGGCGGGCCCTCAGCCTCCTCCGCGCGGCGCGGACTCATTACAGCTGCAGCCAATTTCATGCCAGCGCCGAGCACGGGCTGGGCCAGGCAGGGGTGGGCAGGGAGTGCGGGCGCGCTCGGGGTCCACTGGGCGCGGAGCGGGGGCGGCCGGCTGGGCCGATGCCCGCCCCGCCGGGGTCGCGGCTCCCCCATTTCTCCACCATTCATCTGCCTTTCTCAGTGTCCTTGAGATGAAGGTCTCTTCCCCCACCAGACGGCCAGAGTGCGCTTCTGGCTTTTTTTTCGGGTCTACTCTTCCTCGCTTCTCTCTCCGTCCTTCCCTCCCACTTTCCCTCACTGCGGCTGACTTCAGCTCCGCATCTCCGCGCTCTGCCTCTAACCCTCGGGTCCTCTTTTTGTTTCAGTCTCCGTGTTTCTTCCACAGGGTCTCTCCCTCCCTCCCCCGATTCACACTTTCCCTTGAACTTTATCTTTCCTCCCCCTGCCGCCGCCATCGATCTCTTCTTCGCCTCGTAGACGACGTAGCCCGCTGCCTCCGCGCCGTTGTCCTTCAGCTCTGTCTACACGCGCCTTGGCCTCCTCCTCCGCGTTCACCTTCCTATCTCGCGCGCTCCGCCCGCGGCGGCCGCGGCCTCCCAGCCCCCGAGCGGGCCCTCTGTTTCTGCCCGGGTCTTTCTCTGACCTGTCTACCCCTAGGTTTCAGGTGTGGTCCCTGGGCTTTGCCCCCACCCCATCCTGATTCGGGCTCTTCTGGTCTGAGCCAGAGTTTGAGTTTGGTCTGTTCTTTTTCTCTGCTTTCCTTTTGTGAAGCTGCAGGCATGGATTGCTGGCTCCCAGTCTCTGCCAGGACTTCCCTGGTTGTGGGTGGCAGTTGTTAAGCAGTGGGTCTTGGGCTAAGTTTGAATACCAGCCCTAGTTCCTCACCGTGTAGCCTCTTAACCTGGGCTTACTCACCTGTAAAATGTGGGGAAATAATCTTAGGTGCGATTAGCACTGCGATTATAGATGTAACACACTTGGCACACAGAATGTACTCAATAAATATTAGACCATTATTATTCCTCACCCTTCCTCAATTTGCTCCCCACCCCACCCCCGTCTCCTTAGCCCGGAGTTAAAAAATGTTTCGAGGAGAGAAGAACCAAAGTAATAGACTTTATAGGCCCCAAACCAATTGAATATCAGGAATTTTAACAAATGCTCTAAGCTCTGAACCCTGAGTGTGGACAAGAAGGGAGGATGGGGATTGCATTGAACCGCAGAACATAGGAAACCACGTGGATTGGTGCACTGGACCGAGCAGATTCAAACCCAGGGAGTATGGGGCATGCCCAGAGTCCAAGCTGTGTCAGTCCTGCTGCGGCTGCTCTCTGTAGATGCAGGCATGGGACTGGATCTGCTGGGAGGCTGCAGTGTGTCTAGGACTCCAGTTTCCCCAGTACTCCAAGCACAGACAGGAACTAGACTCCTAGAGCCTCGGATCCACATCTTCCTCTCCCCTCCATGCGGGTCACACAAGCACACACACACACACACACACACACACACACACATATCCAAAGGTACCCTGGAATTCTAAAGGAAAGCAGTACTGCGCTGGACAGCAATTCCCTCCAGCTGCCTGGACACTAAACCTTACAGGGCAAAGTGTGGGCTCAGAACTCTGTCCCTGCTTGGGTTTCTTTCTCACTTCCCTCCTCTCTCCTAGGGAGCAGAATCAGTGAGTCACACACTCTTCCTGAGTAGAGTGAGGGGAGATCCAGAGGGAGGAGCGTGGGCCCTGCCTTGGGAGAGCTCCTAGGCTGAGGATAAGATGAGGCTAATAGCCAAGACCTAGAGGCACTCTGGGC
Source organism: Monodon monoceros (assembly GCF_005190385.1). Lineage (NCBI taxonomy): Eukaryota > Metazoa > Chordata > Mammalia > Artiodactyla > Monodontidae > Monodon > Monodon monoceros. The sequence continues at coordinate 40,990,588 of NW_021703783.1, forward strand.
ACTCCCCCATCAAAATGCTTGTGAGTTGAGTTGGTCAAAAGCAACTGGGCCAACAACATGACTGTCAACAGTCATGCCAACGTGACTCTGATGACAGGAGACTGGGAATGACTGAAGGAGGGAAGGTGGAGGAAGACGAGGAGGATTAGAAGACTTCCTAGAAGACAAGGAAAATGGCACTCATTAAGTTAGCTGGGAGCAGGAAAATTGAGAGGAGAGGGACAGAGTTTGAGCTCTCAGTGAGTGTATTATCTTGGGGTAGGGAATGTGAACCTTGGAGGCAGATGAGGAAGAAACAGGTAGATTCGAATGTAGACGCGCCTGTGTTCTCTTTGGGGAATGTGTGCTGGGGAGGCAGGGGGTTGGAGGAGGCAGAGTTTGGGAGGGCAGCATTGCTGGAGGGAGGGGCTTGGGCTTCGAGCTGAGATGTCCCAGAGGACCATCAGTCCAGGGATGGGATGTGATGGGGTGGCTGTGGTGGTGGTGTTGTGGAGCAGCAGTAAGTGTCCCACATTGTAGCTCCACAGTGACCGTGGGCTGGGTGGACAAGATCCTGGGAAGCCAGGCTGACTTCCCTGGCCTTGCTGTGGCCTCTTACAGCGTGAGGATAAATGAGGCTGGATTTCATGGGCTAGTGAGACACGGCTGGGTGGAGACAGCTGCTCAGACTGTGAAATGTGGGGAAGAGGCCTCCTGGGGTCAGTAGACAGAAAGAGGGAGAGGGAGATGGGAATGGGGAGGGGTAATGGGAAGACGGAAGGCTTTGAGACCTTTATCCTGGCTACTCACCCCTTTCATGGATTGAGTTATGCATATTAAAACTAAAAATCTTCAATCAATTACCTGGTTTAGCCTTCCATCTTCAGAGGTTAAGATATTACTTCCCCATTTCACAGATGAGGCCTAGACAAGTTGACTAACAGGGGTCTCCTGAGCAGAAGATGCTGAAAAAGGCACAAGGAGGCAGGTCTTTTGCCCTCTGGGGATTAGTCTCTTCTTTACAGAACTAAACCCCAAGCCTGGCTGCTTCCCAAGAAACAGAACCTGCAGGAGATGGCACCATACACACAACTTGATTCCTTGCTCTGCCACTTACCAGCTCTGTGAACCAAAGCAAGTTACTCAACTTCTCTGTGCCTTAATTTCATTATCTATAAAATAGCGATACCAGTACCTGCTTCTGTGGCTTTTGATTGAGGATAAAATGAGATTTATGCAAAAGAACTGTGTACTGTTGTAAAGTTTTATAAATCTAAAGGTATTAGGCTTTTTTTTTTTTTTGCGGTACGCGGGCCTCTCACTGTTGTGGCCTCTCCCGTTGCAGAGCACAGGCTCCGGAGGCGCAGGCTCAGCGGCCATGGCTCATGGGCCCATCCGCTCCGCGGCATTTGGATCTTCCTGGACTGGGGCACAAACCCATGTCCCCTGCCTCGGCAGGCGGACTCTCAACCACTGCGCCACCAGGGAAGCCCTAAAGGTATTAGGCATTTTAAATCATCCTCATCCTCACTTTTGCTATCTTCCCAGCTTATTCTCTCCATACCTGCTGGGCAGTTCAGCCTCTTGCCTCCCAAGTCCTTTGTACCTTCTAGCCTCTAATCCTGGCATTTACTCCTCTCTGATATTGCTTTATACTCTCAATCTTTATTTCTACTCTCCTTTCCATAGGCCTCTCACTACTTGAAGGATCTGGCTACACTCTATTAACTTACATGCATTTTTTTTTTCTGCCTGGATCTCCTGTCTTGTGTGTCTCTCTTCTCACATTCCAGAGATCAGGGCCCTGTCTTCTCCTCTCTTTGGACCCTTTCCCTTCCCCAGGACTGGGTTCACAGGGTGAGTTCAAAGGAAGGACACTGAGAGGTACAGAGAGGTTGAGATAAAATGGAAGAGGGAGGGCTTGGGGGACAGGACAGCAGGCTAGGCACCTGCACGTGGGGCTCTTACCAATGGGCTGTGTAGTCCTTCGGCAGCATGTTTGCCATGACCCTGGAGGGAAACAATCATCTCCCTCCTGGAGCTTAGGGTTAGGGGGAAATTACTTTCCTCATGTTTAGAGAGACTGTATTTTGCCCCATGATGTGGGACACATCATCTGGAGGTCAATCCCACATGAAAAGAAATGGCAGTCAAGAGTGTGTTTTCCTTTTCCTCTTTGGGGTATGTACTTGTGTGTGTGTGTGTGTGTGTGTGTGTGTGTTCCTCTGTGTGTGCATGTGCTTCTCTTCTTATTTGTTCTAGCATTTACCAACCCTAACTCTAAAATACTTTTCAAAGTGTACTTTAAATTTCTTTTGCTGAAATGAAGCCCATCTCTTTAGTGGAGATATTTTCTAAAGTTCAATGTCTTTCATGAAAGATGTGTGTATGTGGGGGAGGAAGAGGGTAAAGGGTAGAACCTGGAGAAGAAATGTAATTACCCAGCTCCTGGCTTTAATTACACATAAGCCCTGGACATTCTGAACTTTATTAAACTACTAAGTGTCCATGGGAGTGGGATGGGCCTGGTGGCCTTGTCTTCTCTGCAGGGTTTCTCTGGAGGGTTTCCTCTCCACCCTCCCTCCCCATCCCAGCCTTTGGCTACACCCCGTTTCACCCGGCTACAGGTGGCACTATAAATCAGCTCTCCCAGAAATGAGGCTATCACCTGTCCAGTCCAGGTGTCTCACTGACTCTCTTTATCTTTCCAAGATCTTCTGGTTCCTTCTCTCCAAACCCACACGCTCTCCCCAACACTTCTTTTTTGGATAGCCCGTCTGTCTGTTTTGGAGGGAGGGGCTCTTTCTACAGGGGGCCCCCTCCCTTCCTAAGTGGCTTACTAATTACAAACAGAGAAAGCCTGGTTTGGGAGGTTAGTCTGTCCCCAGCTCCCTGGCTTGGTGGAGAGAGCCAGGAGCTGGGGGATTTAAAGTGCAATTTCCTGTACCTTTTTCATTTCCTGCTGGGGGTTGTGGAGAGCAATAAGCAAGGTGGGTGGCAAGGACCAGACGGATTCTGCAGGTGGGGGATGGGCTGGGGAAGCGTCCTTCCGTACACTCTTCAGCCATCTCCCCTTTTCCAGGTCTCAAGGTGAATTCTTTGAGGATGGGGAACTTGATAAATCAGTGCCTGGCACTCCTTCCAATCCTGCTCTTACCTCCCTAAGGTAAAGAAACTGAGTAGAGAGGAGTGGGAGATGATCCAGGTGCTGCAATTATTAGCATAATAGGATACTATATATAGGACAGGAAGGAATCTTAGAAAATCTTACAAATCAGTTGGATCCCCTCAGGTAACAGATGGGGAAAATGAAGTCTTTGGAGAGGAGATGTTATCTGCCCAAGGTCACATATTTAGTGGTGGGCTGGTGTGGCTGGGATTTACCTGACCCTCTGGGCTTGGAGTTCAGTGCTCTTTCCTCAGTCAGGGTGGGCTGTGGGTCGGTGATTAGCCTGTGTGCGTGCCTGTGTGTGCATGCGCTTGGGGGATGCGATGGGATAAGGAGTAGGGGGTTACAGGGAGGTGTCTGGATAGCTAGGGATCCAGGTCCTGAAATAGTCACCCTTTGGTAGGTCTTGCAGAAGAGCATAGGAAAGTCCAACCTTGGGGAAGGTTTCTGGGAGTTGGTCCAGGAAACAGACTTGTGAATAAAAAGGAGAGAAGGAGGCACGTGACCCTTGGCAATGATTAGCCCCACAGCTCTTCTTACCCTCTCCGCAGTCAGAGGTGGATGGGGTGGGGGAGGGGGGCACGGCACAGGACAAAGGAGCCAATTATTGAGTGAGTGGATTAATTGATTAATTGTCCTGAAGCTTCCAGTGATCCCCCAACAATGATATCCCCTCCTCCCGACCCCAGTCAGGCATGGCCTCGGTTAGCCCGGATTATTAATTAGGGCTTGAAGTCATTTAACGATGATTTCATTATCGATGTGATGTCTGTCTCAGGCTCAGCCTGGTTGCCAGGGCGACTCTGATCGATTGCCTTCCGGTCTCCTCCAAGTCCGCCTGCTCCTGCCTCTCCGGAGCCTGGCTGTTGGTGAGCACTCCCTAGCGATCCCCTCTAGTATTACAGAGCTGCCCAGTCGCAGCTTTGCTTGATCCAGCCAAGAAACAGATCTAGAGCTGCCTCGCAGCATCCATCAGCTGGCCTGGAACCTGGGTTGCCCAACCTTGGTCCCTATATCAGAAGTACTGACCTACCTAGCTGTTGACAGGGACCCTGGGTATTGGGTCTTCCTTTTCCCTGGTTCGTGATGTACCTCCTTTCCCATCCTCTGGTGGCCATCCACCCATACCCCTTTGAGATGGCTGTAGGAAGAGGTAGGTGACCTCAGTTATTGTCCTGCAGCCTCCGAATTTACCTCTGGGAGGCCCAAACCCACTGCGTTAAGATTCTTCCTGCTGCTAAAGAGACCCTTTGGGCTCTAGCTGTAATCAGACATCTGGCCTCTGGGACCTTCAAATGCAGCTGACGGAGAAAGAGGTGGGGAGAACAAGTCCCCTTCAGACTGCGTGAGTTGTTGCCCTGAGAGGAGCTGGGGGAGCTAGTCTTTGCAGAGCTCAGCTCAAGAAAGCCTGGGGAAAGAAGGCGGGGTCCAGCTTGCCATGCTAAGTCTTAGGTCTTCAGAAACTTGGCTGGTTGCTCCATCACTGGTCCCTTAAAACCTAGATTCACGCAAGTACACTGGCCTCAGGATCTCTATTCTGTGCCTCAGTTTCTCCTTTTTGTGGGTTTCATATTTCATGTGTATATTCGTGGGGGCCTTTTATAGTGGAGAGTTGCTTGAAGGCATTGATCACGATTGCTCAGAATGTGTCTACATTGTTGACCCCCAATTAATGGACAGTCACGAGTATCTTATTTCACTTATCCTTTGCATGCTGCTTATTTAGCTCTCAAAGGCAGACATCTTCCCAGTCCTTCCCTCTCCTCGCTCTTCTCCAAGTGATCCCTAAGCAAAGTGTGTCCCCAGCACTTCCTCGAGGACTTGCCCGCCTTGCTTGCCGGCCTGCCTCTATTTCTCTCTCCTCTGTCCCGCTCCACCTCGCACTGTTTGTATCAGGCTCCATTAACTCTGCAAAATTTCGGGCCAAGCTTCAGCCTCTTTTGGTTGCAGCGTTTTGGGGTAGGAAGTAAGGAAGGCGGGCTGGGTTTTCGTATTCACGCAGGGGTCTCTGGGATGCCCCCGGCGGGCACTGGGAGAGAGCCTGGGGGCAGCTATGGCAGCAGCTTCAACCTATCAGCTTTCTGGGCACATCCACCACCGAGCAGCACCTGAGAGGGGAACCGCTCAGCAGTGAGCCGAGTGAGATTGAAGAGGATCATAAAGAAAATATATATCCTCCTCCCCGGCCTCGCTCCCTCCTCCTTCTCTGCACTTGCCTCCTGCTCTCTCTTTGTCTCGCTCCCTCCCCTCTCCTCACCGCATCCCTGTTTTCTTTGTTTCTTCTTTGCCTCCTTCACCTTCATCTCTGTCAGGCAGATCTGTCTGTCTGGGTCTATCTGTCTGTCTCTCTGACTCCAGATATTTTTTGGTCCGAGTCTTTCTAGGACTCTGTCTGCCATCAGCTCCTCTCTTTCTCTCTCTCCCTCCTCCCTTCCCTCCCTCTCTCTGAGGGTCTCTCAGACCATCACATCTTTATGAGTTTCACCCTGTGTGCCTTTTAGTCTCTCCATCCCCACCTCCTCCCATCTGTCTCCTTTTGCTGCCTCCCCCATCACTGTTCCCATCTCTTGCCTGCCCTTCCACCTCTCTTTTTTGCTTCTCTTATCTGTGTGTCTTTCGGCCTCTTCCCCTGTCTCTGGCTCCTACCCCTGCCCGCCTCTCATCTTCCCTCCTCCCACCCCTCAAGGTTCAGCTACTTCATGTGAAATCACCTGGATGGGCTCCAACTGTCAGGTCCCCCCATTCTGTACCCCCTCCTCCAAGGGAGATTTATGGCCCCAACTCTGCATCCTCTGCATTCCCCCCAGCCCTGGGCCGGTTCTTTTCATTACCTGGTGATTATCTGGGGGCCCTGGCATTTCCCCCAGCCTCCACCCTCTACCCAGCAGGCAGTGGATAGCACGGGGAGAAAGGGGAAGGGATTACTCTTGGGACCAGATGCAAGGACGTGGAGACCCTCCCCCTGCACCCGCCCTTCTTTCCCTCCAGCAGATGCACATCTGGGAAAATCCCAGCTTGAGGCAGGGGAAGACAGCCTAGGACTGTTGGAACAGACATAAATCAAACGCGCAAATGCCCCTCCCCTACTGTTCTGTCATTACAGACATCCTTCCAATTCCTGCCTGTCTCCTTTGCCTCTAGGAATTTTGGTTCTGTACCCTTGGCTGGGGCCACTCATCCAGTATCCAGCATAGTGCCTGAAACAAAGGAGGCGCTCAATTAATGCTCTATGCCCGGCAGGAGACGCGTTAGGGCAGGGTCAATGACTTTTCGGTTTTCTCAGTTGGAGGTTCTTTCTGAGATCTGGAGCAATTCTTTCTACTCCAATGTCAGTATCTGTTTTAATACAGTTAGTATAGACTCCAACTCTTCAGGGTCCTGTCTTGACCCTCTCCTCCCCTTCCTCCCATCTCCACCCCAGTCTTTACTGCACCTAACTTAGGGTTTAGAGGAATAGCAGTACTGTCAAGTAAAGGCAGGGGCACCCCTTTTTCTCGAGACCGACGGCTTCTTGGGCTGATCACTTGTCCATCCAGCCCTCAGTTCCTAAGTTGCCTTACCTTCTCCACCTCTGCCAGTTTACAGACTTGCCTCTGTTTGAAGATTAACATTTTGGGAAGGAGCAGGCACCTTCCTTTGGTCACTATTTCAGAGTCCTGGAAGCCCTACTTTTTTTTTTTTTTTTTTTTGCGGTACGCGGGCCTCTCCCTGTTGTGGCCTCTCCCGTTGCGGAGCACGGTCTCCGGATGCGCAGGCTCAGCGGCCATGGCTCACGGGTCCAGCCGCTCCGCGGCACGTGGGATCCTCCCGGACCGGGGCACGAACCCGCGTCCCCTGCATCGGCAGGCGGACTCTCAACCACTGCGCCACCAGGGAAGCCCGGAAGCCCTACTTTTTGAAGGTCTCGAGCAGGAAGCTCTCTAGGCAGGGACTGTAGCCTTCATCTTTATTTCCTCTAGTATAATACTCAGTGCATATTCACTTAGAAGATACTGTGAAGCTGAACGACTGTCTCAGTCTTCACCTTGTGGTGAAGCTTAAACCAGTTCTCTTTTATTAATTATTTTATCTCTGGAGTGATGGGAAATGTGGGTGAGGGCGGCTTAGCTGGGTGGTGAGGGTAGAGCGACCTGGTAGGAGGATTCTGGAAGAGGCTGGTGGGGGGTTTTGCTTCTATCCTTGTTTAAAGGACTCTTGAGTGGAGGTCCTTTAACTGAATCTGGGACTGGCCCCCAAATCTCCACGTGTAGGGCTCCACCACCTCCCCAGACTCTCCTCGAACCCTCCCTCATACCCAGGACCCTGGAAAGCGTGTTTACTTATCAATTCATAGCCTTCTGTTCAGTCTCCAACCAGAAGCTCCATTTAAACCCTCATTCCACCCCCTCACCCATACAGGGCCCCGCTTGGCTTCCATTACCCACCTCCAGCTCTTGCTGCATTGCAGGCTAAACCACGTCTTTCACACGTTCCCACCCCTTCCCAAAGCCCCGCCCAGCTTCCCAAAGCCCCCCTCCCCGGGTGCCCTGACCTTCTTCCCCACCCCGAGCTGCTTGGCCAAGTCCCTTCCTTACATCTCCCTAGATTTGGCTTGTTTTTTTCTCCTCAGGTCTTTCTCCTCTGAGGTAGAAAAAGACCATCAGTAAGTGGTTTCTTGTGGTTATAGACTTGGTAAGAAAATAGACAGGGCCAGAGAGGAAGAAGGCTGGACCCGGAGGGCTGCTGCCTATAGACGTCCTGTGGGGTTTGAGCAGAGAGTACTCCACGGTGCCAGGGCAGGACTTTGGGTTGGAGAGTGCAGACGAGAGGCCTCGAGAGCTTGGTGGGTGGGGCGGGGCGGGTAGGTTTGCTGGAGCTAGAGTGATTTGGAGTACATTCTCCTCCAAACCAGAAAAGTCCTCAGCAGAGTGGGTCCTAGAAAAATATGAGTTAGGGGAGGTTATTCCCTGGCCCTTCTTCTCCAGAGTCCTTCCCTCTTCTGCCCTGCCCTCCATCCTGGCCTTTCCTTTCTGGACTGGTGTGGGGCTTGCTTTATTCATCTTTCTTTCCCACATGGCCTAGCACATAGTGTGCTTAGACATGACCTTTGAATGAATGAAGATTCTTCCTGCTGGGTCTGCTGTCTCCTTCATGTTTTGCCACCTTTTCTCACTTGAGGTTCTGAAAGTATCTGTATCTAATCTTCTTAGGGAGGACATTGATGTGGACCCTGCAGAACACTAGTCCAGCTTGATAAGGCAGTCCGCACTAATGAGAGAGGTTTGGAGGGGCTTCTTGCTGGATGCTCAAGGAGCTAGATATGTATTTTTACATATGCTGAAGGTAGTCTCCTTGCCTTTCTCATCTATTTTTAAAAAACTGAGGTGGGGACTATAGGCTAGGTTGGATTGTGGGAGGAAAGATTACCAAATTCCACCGGGGGTTTGGCTGCCTAGTGGTCTTTATTTATTTATTTAAAAAATTATTTTATTTATGGCTGCATTGGGTCTCTGTTGCTACGCACTGACTTTTCCCTGGCTGTGGCGAGTGGGGGCTACTCTTCGTTGAGGTGCGTGGGCTTCTCTTGTTGTGGAGCACGGGCTCTTGGCGTGTGGGCTTCAGTAGTTGTGGCACACGGGCTCAGTAGTTGTGGCACACGGGCTTAGTTGGTCCACGGCATGTGGGATCTTCCCAGGCCAGGGATCAAACCCATGTTCCCTGCATTGGCAGGAGGATTCTTAACCACTGCACCACCAGGGAAGCCCCACCTACTGGTCTTTAAAACATTGTATGAAGGCTTGTCTGAGGTCCCAAGTATATTATAAATGATCCAGTGCTAAAGAAACATTGAAACTTGATGGCTCTGTTCTCTCTCTTGGAATCTGTCAATTTTATGTACACGATAGGCATATTTATTGATTGATAAAGCATTGGAGGAGAATCCTGAAATAGGACTGACTTCTTGGGTCTCCAAGAGGCAGTTTGCTGCTATCACAAAACATGTTTGCAACTCTGATTTCTAAGGCACTTGGAGTCTTAAACTGTTCTCCTTAGGCCGTACCCCTCCGTGCACTTTGGTTAATACCCCAACACCAGGAGCCCAGACAACACTTCTCCATGCATGACACCTTTTTATTGATTGTATGTGGCAAGTGTTTATTTCTAAGTTGTCTTCTCTTGCCCTCCAGCAGCTCTTGGGCAGCTTCCCTCTGTTACCAATTGACATGTGATGTATGCTTCCAGAAGGCAGACTCATTTTAACTTTAGTTTAAGCAAAATCATGTGGAAAGGTTAATTTCCTTTAAAAAGTATATTCCAAATTAATAAAAATTATTTTTGGATTCTATTCTATTCTATTTGTCCTTTCCCCCCCCCCTCTTATTATCACAGAAATCACAAGGCAGACTGGAGAACAGAAAGAACCCCTGGAAGTCCAGAGGTTAGGAGTCCGTGCTTCCACTGCAGGGGGCTTGTCTAAACAAAGAAAGAAAGAGAGAGAGAGAGAAAGAGAGAGAGAGAGAGAGAGAGAGAGAGAGGGAGGGAGGGAGGGAGGGAGGGAGGGAGGAAAGAAGGGAGGGAGGAAGGAAGAAAGGAAGAAAGAAAGAAAGAACCAGGGAAAAAGGATAGAGAGTGTCTCCTAAAAAGCATGGTGGTGAAGTTTCTTTGCTGTAGGTTATGATGCATGAGCTGGGTGGGTCTTGGTGGAGAAGTCATATTGATCTATATTTGGATAAGACCTCAGGACTCTGAGGCATGATACAACTTTCATATGACAGATGATCTGGTGTCTTTCCTAAAACAAAACAAAACAAAACAAAACAAAAAATTAACTTTCTAAAGGAGATGGTGGAGGTGTGGAGCAGCAACCTAGGGCTGTAAGAGGAACCAAGCGAACTCTGGTGAGAGAGAACAGAAAGAGAGATGGTCATCTACTCATATGGGGGGAGAGAAGGATACCTTTAAAGATATGAAGGAAGATAGCCAGAGAGATAGTTGGTGTTTCCTAAGTCACCTTGTGTGCAATGCGTTATTGTGGGTGTTGGGAGAAAGTCCACGGAAGAAGGGGCCCGTGGACTCTGGCTGCTCACAACTGCTAGTCTAAAGGTAGAGACAGGATATAGTGATACATGGGACCACTGGATGGATTTCTAGATTCTATTTTTACAAGGAAAGGAAGGTTTGGGAAGGGGGAAACAGAACTAAAGCTATTTAGCAAGGCTTCTTGGGAAAAAATGAGTGTGGATTAGTGCTCACTGATTCAAAGGCCATCCTGTACTACAGTTGTAGATTGGAAAACAAGGTGGATAGGCAGATGGATTTCCTTTTACTGTTTTCTCCTGAGGTCTTTATTTAGAAATTCTGGGTTGATAGGATGCAGGGTTGAGAAAAGGGGAGTAGAGAATCATAGGGGGAAGGAGAGAAGGAACTGACTTTCACTTTTGACGTCAACATACCACATCATTTTCTAATCCTTTAATTTCACACCCTTCTTGGCTTTTTGCAGCTCTCTTTCTGTATCCTGTTTGGAAAATCGAATTCTGATTCTTTCTAGTAGCCCATCTAGTTACTGAAGGGCTCTATAAGCAGAGGCTTCTGCTTCTGCTTTTGGATTTGTTGGTGATCTTGTTTGGTGTGATAAAAAGGTTAAGAATTTCCAAAACTGGGTTCTGACTGAAATTAAACCTGTGAATGTGTCAGATCATGAATGAGGAATGTTGGATTTAACATCAGAGGCTCTGGCTCTCTGATTGTTTACCCAAATAATGATGTAATGATACTAGTGTAGTGTCTGCCTATAGTACAGACTCCATGAATATTGAGGGAAAGAAGCAAAAATGTTCTGGTCTACATCTACATGCATTTCGGTCTGCATTTGGGTGGGTGGATTTTGTCAACACCGTATTGGTGTAAATTTGGTCTGGAGTGTTTTGGTCTATATCAGGATGGGTTTTCACTCACTTGGAATTCAGCCTCTGTCAGACTGGGAAGGGATTTGAGAGGTGTAGTGCTGGCGGTCGTAGGGTAGGTAGTTTAGTTGCATGAGGTAGCCATTTGGGGACTGCCACAGCTTTCAAGTCTTGGTTGCAATTGACAATATTTACTTGCAGAATTATGGTTTCTAGCCTCAGTGAGAGAACATGAAGCAGCTTCTACCCTAAGGAGTTTTTATTTTAGAAAGGGAGACAAAGTATTCTCCCAGGTAACATTCAAACAGAATGCAGTACAAAGTAAAATCATAGGTGGAGGGAAGATGCCTTGTAAGCGATCTGTTTGGTGAGGTCGTTTTTTTGGAAGACTCCTGGGATATAAGCTTGCATATTTATTTTCTTTGGTATGGGCTGAATTTGGTTACTTCAGCTTTCTTTCCAACCTTTCAGGGAAGCTTTCTGAGCTTTTCTTTTCTCTCTCCAGGGGAGAAGTAAAAGACTTATTGCACTAAAATGGTTTCTTTCTGACAGACTCTTTTACTTTTCTGCACAGACCAGGACTGAGAATTTTTAGTATTATTGTATTTTAGTATTGAGATCTGTAGCAAATATTTAGCTTGATCTGTATAGTTGGGCAAACTGGATTTACTCGTTCAAAGTGTGGTAGGGCTTGTTTTCTTTTGTGTTTTTGGTGGGGGGCTGGGAGGAAGCCCTCAGTAAAGCTGGATTTATTGAATCATAGCCCAAGCATCACACTGTCATGAAGACATAGCTTGAACTGATATTTCCCTGGGAAACACTTAGACAAAATGCCAAGATGGAGCAATTCTCCCCTCTTCCATGCAGCCTTCTCAGACTTCCCATGGTGCACAGAAGATGTGCTCTAATCTTGCCAGCACTGGAAAATGAAGCCCATTACTCTTTTCTTCTATCAACTGTGAAGTCATCTGGGATCTTGACATGCCCTTGCCTCTGATGTAAATATCATATTGTTCATTTCTGATTTAGGGATACCCTTTCCGGTTCCTGGTTTATGTATCTTTTACTTTTTTGGGGAGGTGGGGAAGAATTCACGAAATGCCCCTAATTGTAAGTTCCCAGAGAGGGGAATTCTCTGTTTGTCACCATTGTCTTGCACTGCATATAAATGAGTGTGTGGTGATTTGGAGGTGATGGTGGTGATGTTAATGATTTAGGGGGAAAAAGACATTGGTTTTGCTTGAACTCTTTTGCACAAAGAATCATTTTGGTGTCTGAATTTTCTAATTTGGAATTTGTCTTTGTATGCATTTACATTTAGTTGACATCTGATTTTTAATAGTTTGAATACAGTCTTTCTCACATGGAAACTTTTTGTGGTTTCCACGAGAAACCCAAACCCACATAGGGATTATCCAGTTTCTCACTTTAGACCCAACCCAAACGAAACAATCTATCTGTGTACTAATTTACAGACAGCATGGGATAAATGATAGCACATTCAGAAAATTCTCTTCTCTGGGAGCTTACAACATAAGGACATTTCGTGCATATCTCCCTATCTTCCCGAAACAAGTAAAATCCTATTCTAAACGATATCCAACCATTTGACTATTGGACCACTTCTCCCTTCTGTAGTGTAGTCTTAAGCTTAGTTATTGCAGTTTGAGTATCACATCATGTTGCCTAATGGCAAAGCATTAGATGACTTATCTTCCAAATTAAGTAAAGCAGTGAAAGTAATGAAACTCCGTTGTCTGTCTGTTCAGTCATTGGACATCAAGGGGATGACACTGGGGCAAATGATAAATGTCACAGATAATTGGCTTGATCTCAGACAATATGGGTTATTCCCTTTGTACTTTCACTTTGTTATGGAAACTTATATTTCCCTGGCTGTGGCCAGTTGACTTTTTGTACCTCAGGCTTCAGTGAGAAGGAGTGGTGAGCTGAAAGCTCCCGCAGGTCGAAGCTGCACTCCTCCACTCCGTGTCACCATCCACTACTCCCGCTCTTTTCCCCAACTGGGCATTCTCCCAGTGCCAAGTTCTAGGCCAGTGAGTTTACCACTGGACACTAAGGAGGGGGGAGCAGGGGGCAAGGAGAGCATACTGGGGAGATCAGATATCTGTAGGTGTGGCTGGAGAAGCTTCCCGAAGGAGGGTCATGCTGAAAAAGATTTGGAAAGAGGGTGTTCTAGGCAGAGAGGGACAGTCTGTGTGAGGGCTGAGGTGAATGACAGCAAGATGTTCACGTGTGGGGAAAGATGTGTCCTGTTCAAGCAGAGAGCCACAGAAAAGGTTAATAGTAGGGGTACGAGGTAGAAGAACAGTGAAAAGAAAGTCCTGGAAATACAGTTTTAGAAGTTCGGATTTAACAGAGAGCTGGAAACTGCAGGTCTGGTTGGGAGAAAGGGTGTGTGTGTGTGTGTGTGTGTGTGTGTGTGTGTGTGTGTGTGTGTCTGTCTGTCTTTTTAAGACTTGAGGAACGTGTCATTTTCTAGAAGGAGGGTAGAGGGCACTCACACTTCAGTTATCTACTGCAATGCAGCAGTCAGGGTGAATGTGATTTAGGGCTGTAGCCTGGTTCAGGGAAGGACAGCACTCTCTGATGGCTGCTGAGTGGATCGGAGTGGGATCTGAGAGCATCTCATTGTCTAGAGTTACCAATTTTATGGACCAGGAGGGTGGACCAGAGAGTATGGCTGCAGGCTGGCCCTGGATATACAGTATTTGCAAGCTGTAGGAACATACTAGATAGAAGTCTAGTGGGGACAAGGTGCTGAGTGTTTAAGTGTTTAAGTGACTTGAATTGAGGGCTAGGAGAGCGATTCCCAAATATCTGAAACCAATGATTTCAGTTGAAATTCCTTAGGTTTAATCTAAATTTTAATGCAATTTCCCTGAATAAAATCAGAATCCTTAGAAACTGCTTTGCCAATGCCCCGTCTTTGGACACATCTGGAGCTTTCTTCCTTTTGAAACGAAAATGGAAAGGCAATGCTTTATCTTCTCTGTTGATCTTCCTATACTCACAGCGTTTACAGAATATCCATTATTTCTTATCTGGAGTCCATATTCCATAATAACCTTTACAGAATAACGAGGAGATCCCAAATAAAGACTAAGAGGTCTGTGTTGAAGCCTGATGTCCATTGGTCTTTGTGCTTATTTCCATAGATGATTAATAAATATTAAGAATGTTCTAGGTGTTATGAGCTCAGAGCTGGCCACAGTCGGGTTACAGTGGGAACACTAATGCCCATTAAAAAAATTAATTAATTTTTGGCTGCATTGGGTCTTCGTTGCTGCGCGCGGGCTTTCTCTAGTTGTGGCGAGCGGGGGCTACTCTTCATTGTGGTGCGCGGACTTCTCATTGCGGTGGCTTCTCTTGTGAAGCACGGGCTCTAGGCGCGCGGGCTTCAGTAGTTGTGGCGCACAGGCTCAGTAGTTGTGGCGCATGGGCTTAGTTGCTCCGCGGCATGTGAGATCTTCCCGGACCAGGGCTCGAACCTGTGTCCCCTGCATTGGCAGGCGGATTCTTAACCACTGTGCCAGCCGGGAAGTCCTAATGCCCATTTTTTATATTCTACTAAGTCCGGTCTCTGGTTGTCAACAACAATCTAACTACACTGATCGACCTGATGTAGCTGAATTCCTTTCTCCCGGAATCATCATGAATTTTTAGCTCTGGAATGGGGTTAACCATGTTTTAGAGTGACTGACATACTGACATTTTTCTGGTACTGGGTTCTTCTGGAGGAGATCGCTGTTCTCTGGCAAACATTCCCCGTTGGCTCCTGATCGGCAGCAAAGTCTGGGGAGCAAATGGCCAAGTGAATTAGGAAGCTTAAAAGATGCTTTGTTAAACTATCCTCATTAAACTGACACCGTCTGCCTTCCCACTCTCCTTTGTCCCAGTTGGGGCTGTCCTTTGTGACAGATGTTTCCTAACAGTGTGTGCCGGCAACATCTGGAAGCCTTGGGTGACGGCTGAGGTTTGGAAAGGCCAAATCTGGAGGTATTTAGATTGTCAGGGAAATTTCAACCGTCTTCCTGCCACTGGGCTCCCATTTAAAAAATTGTTTGCTCCCCCACCCCCATCTTCCTTTAGCCAAGGAGAATCAAGATTTCATTTCCTCCTCTAGCACTTTCTAACCTGAACTGAATATGGTTTTATTCTTCTCAAGAATGGTGTAGTGAATAGAAAAGATTTGGAATAGCATGAGGAAAAGAGTCTCAGAAGGGTGACATATAGACATCTAGATATATTAGCCTATATTTCCGTTAAAAGCCAGGCAAAAGGAGATGGGTTAAAGTTGTGGGTAAGAGTTGTAATTAGATGTAAAATTATATCTGGGAACTATTGGAATGGCCACAGGGATGCTTTGGAATCTCCTTTCTTAGCATCCAAAAGGAAAATCTGGAGACATTTTGGCCCTAAATTGGATTAGGATTTTAGCAGAACATGGATTTAGATGGAGCCTTCAGATTTAATGATCCAACTACTTCTAGCCCAGGTCCATCAGCATCTGTTAGGGGAGAAAGGGAAGTGATTGACAGGGGCTGACTTGGACACTACGATAAGAATTGGCTCAAATTCTCCATTAATAGCCATTAATTTTAATGTTTGTGGAGGCAGAGTGCTGCAGTAGAAAGAACATGGGCTTTGAAGTCACAAAGAACCAAGTTCAAATTCCAACTCTTCTTTTTATTGGCTATATGATCTTGGGAAAGTTATTTAATCTCTCGGTCTGTAAAGTGGAATAATCATACTTATTTCATTGGGTTGTTATGGAGTTAAATGAAATAACATATGTGCATTACCTGCAGCTCAACAAAATTCCGGTTCTCTTTCACCTCCCTCTCCAGGTTTCTGTAATTCTTACACATACACCTGCTATCCCTCTTTTCCAGATACCATTTTTCTCTGCCTCCAGCCTCTGCAAATCTTCCCCAATGCCTCACAGAGTTCAAGTCTACGGCCCTGATTTATTAATTTGTGTTAGTCCCACAAAATGACAATAACAGTATGTAGTTTTTATAACCATACCAACACGAGCCAAGGTTGTGGTTTCTTTCCAGGCATTTTTACTTGCTGACAATTTTGGTTGTAAATCAAAGGCAAAGGAGTTCTATCTTCCTACCCACCCCTCTGATCTAAAGTTCCTGATTTGGGGCTAGATTGTTCTGGGTGAGATTTTCCTTCAAACAAAAGTGATGGCCAGCTTGTTTATAAAGGTCATTCAGGGAAGGAGACTTCATAACCTTTACTACTGGGACATTCTTGATTTCCTCCCAACTCTTTAGTTTGAAAAATATCAAATGTAGAGAAAAGTTTCAAGAATAGTATAATTAACACCCACTTATCTTTAACCACGATTGACCAATTGTTCATACTTTGCCACACTTGCGTGCTCTCGCTCGTATATACATACATATATATGAAATACACTCTATGTGCAAATTTCGCTAATTGTCCAATAATGTTTTTTCTTGTAAAATGTTTTTCCCCAATCCAGGTCCAATCCAGGGTTATGCATTGCTTTTCATTGTCATGTCTGTTTATTCTCCTTTAATCTGGAATAGTTCTTCAGCCTGTCATTTCTGACATTGACAGTTTTGAAGATTATAGGTCAGTTGTTCTGTAGAAAGTCAACTTTCTGTAGAGAGTTGTTTTGTAGACTGATTGTTTTCATCGTTTGATTCAGGTTACGCATTTTGGGCAAGATATTATACAAGAACATTCTTTTAAAAATTTTATTGAAGTATAGTTGATTTACAATGTTGTGTTAGTTTCTGCCGTACAGCAAAGTGATTCAGTTGTACATACATATACACTCTTTTTCATATTCTTTTCCATTATGGTTTATCACAGGATATTGAATATAGTTCCCTGTGCTATACAGTAGGACCTTGTTGTTTATCCATCCTGTATATAATAGTTGCATCTGCTAATCCCAAACTCCCACTCCATCCCTCCCCCACTCCCCCTCCGCCTTGGCCACCACAAGTCTGTTATAGAAACATTCTTAAAGACAGTGAGTACCATGTAGGCAAGGAACATCTTTTTCCTCCCTGCTGTGTCCATCATACCAAGCACAATGACTGGCGATTAGAAGGTCTTAATAGTTACTGAATGAATGAATAAGTGACCTAAAACTTTCACTGCCCTTTAGGTCCATTATTTTTCTACCTGAGGAGAGCGGGAAGAACAGCCTTCTCCTCTCTCCTAGTCCCACTTTTATTATAAATGTTTGGGGGCTTAAAAAAGGTAACCCAAGACCTCTGTGATGAGACCACAGAGAAGGGAAGTGAGCTGGGTACTGTGACGTGAGGCGAGCTGCGGCTTCTCTACCCCGGGTTGGGGGTTGGCAATCACACTGTGTTCAGAGAAGAGGATGAATAAGTTGGTTTCCGATGGAAAGAAAAACACACAAAATCTATGAGTCCATGGCCTGCTTTCTTGTGGAGAGAAATTAGTTATTTAGGTTTCCAGATTTTACCATACTTCCCTCCCCATTTGAATCCTAAGAATGCCATAGTGAAAACTGATTTCTGTCCCTCCTCCTTTCCCAGAGGGGACAACCCCATAATTCTCTTCTTCTCTACCTTCCACCACCCCCCCCCGCCCAGCACAAGTGTGTATTTTCTAACATTTATAAACGGTGGTTGGGCGGCCATTCTCTCCAAGTTATTTATTGTTGAGAAAATCTATAACTCCTTGGACTTCTCATTTTGATGTAGAAGCTTTCATCCCTGTCGCCTGGGGGAAGCGAGGTTATGAGAGGTACTCTTTGCCTCTCGAAAATGTGTTTTCAGCCTTCCCTTTGGGGCCCTTTCTCTCCCTAGCTCTTATCATCTCAGACATTTCTGACAATCCTTCCTGAGGCATCTGGGGCTTGGGACTGAATTCATCCATTTAATTCTGAAAGGCTTGTGAGTGCCTGATTCACATTGTTCCTGCCCCTTTTCTGAGAATCCACCTACCCCTGTCTTTGCAGCCCTCAATTTTACCAGTTCCCAGAAAAAGCACCCTTTCTCTCCATGTCAGCGCTTGATTATCCACAATCATGGAGGGGTTAATCTAAAGGAGTGAATGACACCAAGATGACTTTTGTTTGATTTTTAAGAGATGGAATCCTGGCTAAAGATAATCCATAAGGGGAACGACTTTGATGAGAGCGATCCATCATGTTAATCTCCCATGAAGGAGGTATGGCATCTCTTCTTTTGTACCTAGAGAGGGAGGCAGATGGGAGAATCTCAGCTTGTGCAGCCCTCATTGTGTTGTCAGAAGCACCGGACATCTAACTTCTCTCCATGCCTCGTTTTCAAACTCTGGAGGACTATCCTTCAGTCTGAGAACCAAATACTTAGTTCAAAGCCAACATACAAAACTATCACTTTATCTAGGGTTCCCATCACACCCAGAGTAAAAGCCACAATCTTCACAGTGACTCTCAGGCCCTACTGAGCCTGAGAAGGCTCTGGCCTGCTGCTGTCTCTCTGACCTCATCCCCTGCTGCTTCCCCCTCACCCACTCTGCACCAGCCCCACGGGCCTCCTTGTTACTCCTCAAAAGTGGGCAGTACTGCCTCACACCCATTGGGATGGATGGCTGTTATTAAAAAAAACAGAAAATAACAAGTGTTGGTGAGGATGTGGAGAAATTGGAGCCCTTGTGCTGCTCTGCTGATGAAAATGTGAAATGGGACAGCCACCGTGGAAAAGTGGTATGATGATTTCTCAAAAAATTAAACATACAATTACCATATGATCCAGCATTCCCACTTCTGGGTATGTATTCAAAATAACTGAAAGCAGGGACTCAAGAAGCTATTTGTACACCCATGTTCACAGCAGCACTATTCATGACAGTCAAAAGGTGAAACAACCCAAATGCCCTTCAACGGATAAACAAAAAAATGTGGTATATACACACAGTGGAATATTATTCGGCCTTAAAAAGGAAGGATATTCTGGTACATGCTACGACACGGATGAACCCTGAAGATGTTATGCTAAGTGAAATAAGCTGATCACAAAAGGACAATATTGGATGATTCCTCTTGTATGAGGTCCCTAGAGGGACCAAATTCATAGAGACAGAAAATAGAATGGCGGTTGCCAGGGGCTGGTGGGGAGGAAGGGTTGGGGAATTACTGTTTAATGGACAGAATTTCAGTTGAGGAAGATGAAAAAGGTCTGGAGATGGATGGTGGTAATGGTTGCACAACAATGTGAATGGACTTAATGCCACAGAACTGTGCGCTTAAAAATGGCTCAAACGATAAATTTTATCTTGTGTATATTTTACCATAATTAAAAAATTCATTAAAAAAATGGCCAAGGTCTTTGTACTTGCTCTTCTCTGAGATCTGCATCGTGGCTTGTTCTCTCACCTGCTTCTGATCTTTGGTGAAATGTCATCTTCTCAGTGAGGCCTTCTTGGACCACCCATTTTAACATTGCAACTCCCACTCTAACCTTTTCTTGCTTTACTTTTCTCTGCGGCACTGATTGCAATCCAACACAATATGTATTCTTTTTACTTATTTGTTTACTGTCTGCTTCCTCCTGCAGGAATGTAAACAACTTGATTGGAGGGATTTTGTGTTTTTTTCTTTGCTGTATCCTCAGTGCTAAATAGTTGGGGGCCAGTAAATATTTGTTGAATGAATGAATGACCAGGACTAGAGACAGAGCAGGCACAAACAGAAAAGAAATGGGAAGATTCCGTTTTTCATTTGCCTCGATTAACTAATTTCTTCTAACCTTGGATATGAGATTTGGATCAGTTTTTTTGGTGGCTTTTGCTCTATTTACCTTCTCATGTGTATTGTCAACTGTTCCCAACTGGAAGTGTTGGTCTACTACATACACCACACTAATGATTGTTTAAACCTTTCACCTTGAACTCGAAGCCTGTGCTCTTGGATTCCTGACTGCCCCTACCAGAGTTGCAAGGGTGCTTGAGTTAGGACTTTGGAAACTCTGGGGAAGCTCAGATACCCAGAAAGTTTGTACTTGTTTGTTTGGGAGACACTGGTTTGATTGGTTCTGGGAGCTTTCATTCTGTGGAAATTTTAAGGAGGGTGAGAAAACTCATAGAGTTTGGGGTCAGAAAAGGAGCTGTACTTGCATACAGAGGATTGATATAATCTCTGGACATGTGACATTTAAAGTCCACTTCTGTGAAACGGTGAGACCTAAAAATAATTAATAGCCTCATTAGCCTTCCTCTCTCAAGTCTTTATCAAACTTCTAGCAAAGCAACTTGGATCCAAACTATATTTGAAGCTATTCAGCAGGAGCCATGAGGCCAAACTTCTTGATTGGCAGGTTTCTTAACACCCAACCAAGGGAACCAGTAGAACTTACTGCCTTGGACAAATGTTTTGAAAAGGAAAGGCCCAGAGGGAGGGCAGTGCCCTTCTTAGAGACAGAGGAGTGAACACAATGACCTCCAGGGTGAAGGAAAGTGGGTGGGGTTGTCTGGGAAAGCAGGACAGCCTGCAATTTAGTGTGTGGATTGTTGGATTTGACATGGGTTTTCTTGGCTACTTGGGATGGAACTTTTGTTTTGGAGTTTGGAATGAGCTCAGAGCTGAGAGAAACACAGGGAGGAGGAGGGAGGGAAGGAGGAAGCAGAGGGCATTATGGAATTCACACAAGCTGGCTTCCTGTTCCCTGGCCTCTCTCATCATTTCTTTAAGCACCTCCCTTGCGTGAAGCATCTCCTCTGGGAGAGACTGTTTCCTAATTAAACTGAGATTCACAGGCCCAGGGCCCTCATTAGGAAATGTCCTTAGGAAATGCTCTTGAAATAGATGATTGTGCATGTTTTCGACTCCTGTTTCCACCTCTCTCTGGCCCTTTCTCTCTTAAAATATTTTTTTTTCCTACTTCTAGGAATCTTAAGGTTTAGTAGTCAATCAATACATCTATATGTTCAATACATCTATATGTTCTCTGTCCTAAATGCCTCTTTTGGTTGCCTGGTACAGTTATGAGCAGATCCATGCCCTGGGTAGAGAGGATTGAGGGGTGGGAGTGTGGAATTCAGAAAGAGGAGGTACATGGATTCTGACCCTGCCCTCTGGGAGCTTTTAGACTATAAAGGAGTTTAAGGGACACACCAAGGGCACCACCAGACGGAAAGGGAATATTTATTTCAGCTGAGAATCAGGGCTAGCTATAAGTGCTGGTGGGGTGGGGAAGAATGTTGGAGATTGGGCGATGGTTTAAGAAAGGCTTTCTAGGAGTGGTGGGGAGGGTAGTAGAATAGGATTAAGCAGAGCTATAGGGTCAAGACTGACAGAGACGAGTGAGGAGGGCATCGCTGGCAGGGCAAGTAACTCACACAGAACAAAGGCTCATTGCATGGAGGGTAAGTCAAGATGTGAGGAGCTGAGTTAGGAATGAGGTGATGGGCCTGAGGCTGGGGAGGAGGTAGAATTAGGGAAGGACTCTGACAGCTGGGTTGAAGAGTCTGGACTGAATTCCAGATTATTGGAATACTTGGAATAATTGGACTATTCACAGATTATTGCACAGGGAAAGGGTGTTTCTGAACATTGCATTTGAGGAAGATGTTTCTGTTTATTGTTATAGGCTGGGTTGAAGGTAGACGTTCTCAGGATTCCCCATCAGGTGTTTGCTATTTCTTCTGTAAGGTATGTTGTTTATTCGTCTGTTCTGCCTGCTTCTGTTTGAGTGATAAAATATGATTGTTTAATTCCCATTTTTTAACTGAAGTATAGTTGCTGTATTATATTATGTAAGTTACAGGTGTACAATATAGTGATTCACAATTTTATACTTCATTTATAGTTATTCTAAAATATTGGCTATATTCCCTGTGTTGTACAATATATCCTTATAGCTTATTTTATACATAATATTATGTAATTCCCATTTGTTTTGTTCTTCAGTTTGTTTTCCCGGTATCTTCTTTTCTTTTTTTTTTTTACATCACCCTATTTGTTAATTAATAAATAAATTAATTAATTAAGGCTGCGCTGGGTCTTCATTGCAGCATGCAGCCTTCTCTAGTTGCGTCAGTGGGCTTCTCTAGTTTTGGCGCGTGGGCTCTAGGGCGCGCGGGCTTAGTTGCGGTATGTGGGATATTAGTTCCCCAGCCAGGGATTGAACCTGGGCCCCCTGCATTGGGAGCATGGAGTCTTAACCACTGGACCACCAGGGAAGTCCCTTACGTGTTATCTTCATACTTCGTCTGTAGGTCCACTTTCACTCATCTTCAGTAAAAGAGGGAGGGGCCCAAGGATGTTCCTGTGTAACAAAGTTGAGAGAAACAGAAATTATCACAATCTTGCCCGTCTCTGACCCTGCCACTCAGAGGCTCCTCATCTGGAATTGTTGCTCAGCATCCGCGGATGGACTTCAGAGGAGTGTGTGACATCTTTCTGAGTTGAGTGGCCTCAAAGGGGCCTGTGATTCAAAAATTGTTAAGAACCACTGTTCTATTCTTTGTTGAGAGGTAGGTGCCTGAGCACAGTTTCCCAGACAGAAATGGGGTATAAGCATCCTTAGTGCCAGTTACAGGAGCCTCCAAAGACAGTTGAAGGAGATGGAAGGAGGAAGAGGAACTGGGAGAAGGGAAAGGGGTGCCCAGGGAGCTAGTAGGAGGGGTGCCCCATCTTCCCTTGTTCTTCACTTTCTTCCTAGCTGGTATCCCTTCTTTGTATACTCCACATCCTGACAACTACAGGATTCTGAGTCCTCTTCAGTTTAAATCAATTGAGTGTCTGCTGTTCACCAGGCTCTGCACCAGGTACTCTCACTACATCGTCTCATACAATTCCTTTATTGACCCTCAAGGGCACAGAATTGAGTCAGTCACCTCCCCAGTTCATGGTACATTAGCATCATTGGTTTGTGTCAGGCCCCTTTCCAATTCATTCTGTTTTTCCTTTTCATCTCTCATCTCTCTTCTCATTTTCCCTCCTTACTGGAGGCACCTGCTTTAGTGTATTTAATAAATGCTCTTCCAATCCATGCTCTATATGTTTATTTAGATATATTCATCCATTCTACAAATGTACAGTGTCGACTATGTGTCAGGCAGTTGTAGGTGCTGGGAATACAGCCGTGAACAAAACCATGCAAAATTCCTGCCTTCACGGAGCTTACATTCTAGTGGAGTGAGACAAATCATGAACAAACATATAGTAACTTAAATAGTGATAAGTGCTATGGAAAAAAAGGACAGGGGGATAAAGTGGGTTGTGGGTGGTTGGGAGTGGATTGAAGTTTTTTGTGGGGTGATTAAGAAAGGACTTACTGGGCTTCCCTGGTGGTGTAGTGGTTGAGAGTCCGCCTGCCGACGGAGGGGACACGGGTTTGTGCCCCGGTCCGGGAGGATCCCACGTGCCGCGGAGCGGCTGGGCCCGTGAGCCATGGCCACTGAGCCTGCGCGTCCGGAGCCTCTGCTCCGCAACGGGAGAGGCCACAGCAGTGAGAGGCCCACGTATCGCAAAA